>NC_080540.1:148684646-148987676 GCF_028640845.1 Ahaetulla prasina
GATAGTATGGAGGGCCAAACCCGCGAGAGAGGGGCATCTCGCAGGGCAAGAAGGTCAGCCGCCGTAAATGTTCGCATCACCAAGAAAGTCCGGCAGGAGGCCCATCCTGGGCCGGTCAAGATGGTAACAGATGGTACAGTGACCACAACCAGTCTGTCAGTCAGTCCTGATGGGAAGCAGTCAATAGTGATCCACATACAGATTTCACTGAAGAAAATGTTGAAAAAGCTCTTCGCAAACTGAAACCATTCCTATCTATAGGACCTGATGGACTATGTGCATACTTCTTTAAAAAGCTTTCCACTAATATAGCAGAACCCCTAAGCATAATATTTGGAAAAGCCTTCACGACAGTTCTCTTCCCAAACTTTGGTCACTAGCCACGGTCATCCCAGTCTTCAAAAAAGGAGACCCCAGCTTAGTTGAAAATTACAGACCAATCTCTCTATGCTGTGTCACCTGTAAAATTATGGAATCTATCATCAACCAATCCATTATCCTCTACCTAGAAACAAACAATCTACTCTCTAATAAACAATTTGGTTTCAGAAAAAAAATATCATGTAACTTACAACTTCTTCACTGCAAAAACATATGGACTACAAATCTTGATCAAGGCAAAACATAGACTTCTGTAAAGCTTTTGACTCAGTGGTACATGACAAACTTCTCCTAAAACTAAAATCCTACGGCATCTCCAGACCCCTCTACAATTGGATATCAGCATTCCTGTCAAACAGACAACAAGTGGTCAAAATAGGCAGTGCCCTATCAAATCCTGATCCTGTCAATAGCGGCGTTCCCCAAGGCAGCGTTCTTGGACCAACACTCTTCATATTATACATTAACGATCTCTGTGACCATATTAAAAGTAATTGTGTTCTTTTTGCTGATGATGTCAAACTATTTAACACTACCAACAATACAGCTACCCTTCAAAAAGACCTTGACTTTGTGTCAGAATGGTCAAAAACTTGGCAACTCCAAATCTCAACCAGCAAATGCTCTGTCTTACACATTGGAAAAAAGAATCCAAACACTAAATACAAACATGATGGACGTTACCTTACAGATGACCCCCACCCTGTCAAAGACCTTGGAGTTTTCATATCCAATGATCTAAGTGCCAAAGCCCACTGTAACTACATCGCAAAAAAGGCTTTAAGAGCTGTAAACCTAATCTTACGTAGCTTCTTCTCCAGAAACACTACACTACTAACCAGAGCATATAAAACATTTGCTAGACCAATTCTTGAATACAGCTCGACTGTCTGGAACCCATACCACATTTCAGACATCAATACAATTGAACGTGTCCAGAAATATTTTACAAGAAGAGTTCTCCACTCCTCTGAATACAACAAAATACCTTATGCCACCAGACTTGAAATCTTGGGTTTAGAAAATTTAGAACTCCGCCACCTTCGACAGGACCTGTGTTTAACTCATAGAATCATCTATTGCAATGTCCTTCCTGTTAAAGACTACTTCAGCTTCAATCACAACAATACAAGAGCAAACAATAGATTTAAACTTAATGTTAACCGCTTCAATCTTGATTGCAGAAAATATGACTTCTGTAACAGAGTTGTTAATGCTTGGAACACACTACCTGACTCTGTGGTCTCTTCTCAAAATCCCCAAAGCTTTAACCAAAAATTGTCTACTATTGACCTCACTCCATTCCTAAGAGGTCTGTAAGGGGCGTGCATAAGAGCACAAACGTGCCTACCGTTCCTGTCCTATTGTTTTCTTTCATTATATCCAATTAATATAGTTATTACATACTTATGCTTATATATATATGCTTATATATTGTATAGTTACATTCATGCTTATGCTTATATATACTGTTGTGACTAAATAAATAAATAAATAAATAAATAAATAAATAAATAAATAAATAAATGTGAAAACCAGTCATAAGTCACTTTTTTCAGTGCTGTTGTAACTTTGAACAGTCACTAAATGATTGGTTGTAAATCAAGGACTACATGGAAAGCTAATTTTAAAGAGGTGAGGAACACTGGGCCATGCCATGATACTGGATCCTGAGGGCTGCCCAAATACGACAACTTCAAGGTCTCCATTACCCTCTTTCCCTAATACAGGACAGTCAAACTCCCGGCCCATGGGCCGGATGCATCATGCTCTGGTCATGCCCACACCTGGTTTAGTGAAGGGGGAAAAAGTCCCGCTATGTCACATGATGATGTGCGTTTGACACCCCTGCCCTAATACTATGTAACAATAGAGACATCGACATTTCCGCAGCACTCACCCTGCATGCATGAAGATGTAGGTGAGGTACCTCCAGGCCTGGGCACGGAGTTGAGGATGATATAATAATGAATTCTTCAGATAGAAGGGATGGGTGACTTGCAACACAAATCTATCCAGGACCACTCCGTTGTAAAGAAAGAAGGCAACCTAGGAGAGCAGGGAAAGTCCACAATTAACCAAACTCCATTTGCATATCCGGGAGGGGGGAAAAATAGAGCTTTTAACTGGAGAGAGGAAAGGTGCTTCAGAGTGTGAGGGGGTGCTCACACGACACCTTCGGGCAACTCCTTAAAGAGCAGCACTTTTCCCTGGAATTGTGTGACTATATTGTCATCACTGTGACATTGTGGAGCTACATTGTGATCCTGGGAAAGGCACATGCGATTTAAGGAGTTGCAGATTGCCTCACAAATATTCTGAGGTACCTTTGCACTCTGGAATCCAAATGCCTGAACAGCAGTAAGAAAAAAAAATCTGTGCATTTTAAGAAATATAAACAGCTCAGTTCAACCAAAGTACATCTCACTAGAAGTTGGTTTGTACTTTCTTGGTTACTTCTTTGCTTTAAATGTGGAGGAGGTGTAAGATTTCTAATATTAACGCCTCCTGTTGAGGACAATCTATCTGTTAGCTTAAGAACCACATATTTAAGCTTTGTCTGCGCAAGTTGTCTCCACTCAAAATACCTGAATAATGAACACATGAATGGTGCTATGTTAAATACCGCACTCGTAACCAAACTTTCTCATTTACCTTGTTGTTGAATATGAAATAGCAACCTCTGGAAACCTTCCAGAAACTACAATAAGTGACTTCCATAAAGCTTGATTATGTTGCAAGGGCTGCTTCTCACATCTTGCTGAGCCAAAGCCAAGGAGATTACATAACGGCTTAGAACAATGTAGGAATCCAGGCAATGTAAAAGGAGGATTACACAGGAATACATCAGTGGCGGAATCCATAACTGGCCAGAATTTCTCGTCTCTGAAGTAATCTCATACAAATATAATCTGGATTTAAGCCCTTCTCATATTGATCAGTAGTGGGTTGCTACCAGTTCTCCCCAGTTCGCAAGAACCGGTAGTAAACATTTTGAGTAGTTTGGAGAACCGGTAGTAAAAATTCTGCCTGGCCCCGCCCCCAATCTATTGCTGCTTCCCGACTCCCAGCTGATCAGATAGAAGGAAAAAATCAAGACTCACTTGTCGAAGAAGAGAAAGAAAAAAAACAAGACACCGTCCCTTTAAATTGAGAAGCCAAGAAGCTCCCAACTGATCAGCTCGCTTCTCAGCCAGGCAATCGCTTGGCAAAGAAGAAGGGGGGTGGGAAACGCTGTCGTTTTAAATTGACAGAGCGGCTAGAAGCTCCTTTCTGGGTCAGCTGAACAACAAATTGGATAAGAGGAGGAATTCTTATATGGTTCAAAGTTTTTGAAGTTTTGGGGTTTGTGCAACATGGGCTTTGTGTTTCTAAAAAGGTTTGGGCGATTTCCATTGTGAAGTATCCTGTCTTGAATGAGTTTTCTGCCTGCTTGTAAATGGAGCCGAACCTCCAGCTTCCACTTTATATTATCTGTAAGCACCGGTAGTTGTTTTCTGCTTACAAAGTTTCCTTTATGCAGCTGGCAGGAATGTGGAATTCCAGGCAGGTTCCTTGCTAGCAGCTTGATTATTCCTTAATTATTTGGGATATTTTAATTGGGAAATGAAGAGGGGGGAGTTTAATTCCTTCCCAGAACAGATTAGTGGGGTGGGGAGGAAATGGGGATTTTGAAGTAACCTTCCCCTGGAGTGGGGAGGGAATGGGGATTTTAGGCTTGCTGTCAAACATCAGCCATAATACTAATGATTGTTTTGAACAATATGCAGGTTGTATTATATGAATGGCTATTTTATATGTGAAATTATGACTGAATCCTATATTGGTTCACACTGTCAGGAAGTTTCTCCTTAGTTTTAGGTTGCTTCTCTCTTTGTTCCGTTTCCATCCATTGCTTCTTCTTTTGCCTTCTGCTGCTTTGGAAAATACATTGCCCTCCCCCTTCTTTCTGGCAGCCCCTTAAAAGCCTGTTGCCTATCACACTCTTGGGCAAAGCATGTGAGCCATTTCCTCCTTTCAGTGATCCATGAAAGTGCATCTATAGCAGAGGTCTCTAACCTTGGCCACTTTAAGATTTTAAGACAGCAAAGCTGGCTGAGGAATTCTGGGAGCTGAAGTCCATAAGTCTTAAAGTGGCCAAATTTGGAGACCCCTGATCTATAGTATGTAGATAATAAAGTTGAAAAAAGGTGAACAACATTTTTGCAGAACTATAGATACACTGAGGCTGGGTGTGATGAGGAATGGCTGGGAGGGGAGGGGCCAGGCGAGATACCCCTTGACATGAGAGACATTGAGTTGACCACGCCTACCCAGTCATATGACCATCAAGCCACACCCACTGTCACATGACCATCAAGCCACACCCACTGTCACATGACCATCAAGCCACGCCCACAAAATAAACCACGCCCATAGAACCGTAGTAAAAAAAATTTAGAACCCACCCCTGATACTGATGCCAACTTTAGGCCATTGGAAGAAAGGCCAGCAGATCCAAAGAAAGCCATGAAACCTATTTTCTTCAGCTAAATCAATTCCAGGAGGATTCAATGACATTTAATTTCTACTGGATCAACACATATTCCCTATGCTATCTGGCTATAAAACAAAACGTATTACCAACTAAATAGGTGTGCGATGCAAATGTAAAAACTACACAAGTATATATTGTTGTGTCTTGCCCGCCCTCAGAGCAGCCGGGGCCTTCTTACCTGCTCCCGAACACTGAGGAATGTATGCCTCCCGGCCCAAGTCCTGGCTCCATGCCCACACAAACTGCAGAAAAAGGAGCATCTCCCTCCCCCAGCCCTGACTCCATGCCCAGGCAAACGGAGCAGCTAGACCCCTCCCCCTCCTCCACAGCAGGTGAGCCTGAGGAGGGTTTACTCCCAACAACAGCTGATTGGAGTGACCCTCGCATCAGAAGATTGGAGAGGCGGAGGCAACAGAAGGAAGGGAGGGGCAGGCCTTAATGAGTGCTGAGTCATGGAGCCACACCCCATGGCCTATATAAAGGATCTACTTTCTGGCAGTCTCTGAGTCAGGCAAAAGTCAAACTTATCTTGCTGAAGTCACTTTCTGGTCTCCTGCCTGCTCTGAGGACTTTGCTAGGACTTTGGGCAGAGCTGCAGAGGCAAGCCTGATTCGGATTTCCCTGACCCGGCCGTCAGCGGAGGAGTGGGACACAACATATATGCATATACAGGTAGTCCTTGACTTATGACCACAATTGAGGTCAGAGTTTATATTGCCACGTGAGAAAGTTGTTCAGTGAGTTTTGTCCCATTTTACGACTTTTCTAGCCACATTTGTTAAGTGAATCACTGCAACATGGATGTTAAGTAAATCTGGCTTCCCCATTGGCTTGGCTTGTCAGAAGGTTGCAAAAGATGGTCACATGACCCCGGGACACTGGAACCATCACAAAGATGAACTTGTTGTCAAGCATCCAGATGTAAATCACGTGACCATGGGGATGCTGCAACAGTCATAAGTGTGAAAAATGGTCATAAGTCACTTTTATCAGTACCGTTGTAACTTCAAACAGTCACTAAATGAACTGTTGTAAGTCGAGGGCTACCTGTATGCTAAACAGACCCATTGCGCAAATACACAAGAGACCCAAAGGTGTGTTATATAAATCTTCTACAAACATAGTATTAGATGATCTGCATCCTTTCAGGTTTTTAAAATGTGCTGTCATCCTTTCTACTGCAATCCCATTACTTTTGTTTAATTGCTCAATAGAAAGTAATTAAAACCATTGAGAAATGCCTGAAGATATATTTCAGCATTATGCTGAACTTTAAATAAAGCTTTATTTGAGAGATCAAAGGACCGAACAAGAAATTAAAAGGCCAAAGGCTTACTTTTGCTCTATGTTATTTCCATTTCCCTTGTAGCAAGGAATAGACCTCATCTTGAACTTGACATCATTCATTCATTTAATTGATTCTCCAAAATGACATGACTGCCTTCAGAGGCAGTAATATATCCAATGGTAGGTGAATCATACTGTCCAGGTTTCCCATCTTAAAACACCTTGGACTGGACTTCCTTGGCTTAAACATCATATTATTCACATAATCTAGCCGTTCAGAAGGTCTACTGCCATTCTGGGATTACTAGAGGAACAGAGAGGTAGAGCTGCCTGTCTCTCAAAAATTGCTAATATGACTACTCCCACAGTCATGTAAAAAGCATGATGGATTTAAAAAACAACAACAAATCTTGTAGAACATCCTAATCCCAAGTGAAGAGTTGCAGAAGTTCTCAGCCCCACCTGACTTTAACCTGTCAAGTAGCATTAAAGATACCTTAATACTGAGCCCTACAGTTCCATTTCTGTGTTTGTTTCCATCCTATCTCATACTAACATCACAGTTAGTTAAAAAGAAGATTACTCTGAAGCAGAGGTGGGTTTCAGCAGGTTCTGACCAGTTCTGGAGAACCGGTAGCAGAAATTTTGAGTAGTTCAGAGAACCGATAGTAAAAATTCTGACTGGCCCCTCCCACATCTATTCTCTGCCTCCCGAGTCCCAGCTGATCGGGAGGAAATAGGGATTTTTGCAGTAACCTTCCCCTGGAGTGGGGAGGGAATGGAGATTTTACAGTATCTTTCCCCTGCCACGCCCACCAAGCCATGCCACGCCCACCAAGTCACACCCACAGAACTGTTAGTAAAAAAATTTGAAACCCACCACTGCTCTGAAGACAACCTCCCAAAGAGAACAGGCAAGGAAACACCCACTCCCAGAATCCTATGCAATTCCTAACTCCCCCTCTTCTCAAACTAAGATTTTTGCTATCTTTTAAACCAGTGGTTCTCCGCCTATGGACTGTGGATGCCTGGGGGGTACGGGACATGATGTCATAACAGGGCGGTCTGCGAAGGCTTGAAGAAATGTTATGATTTAAATCTTAAGTCTTGGGGGGTTCTATGGCCACAAATGGTATTTAAAGGGGATCCATGGTGAAGAAAAGGTTGAGAACCACTGGTCTAAACAAACCCGGGAGACTCCTCCCTCCATAATATGCATATTATGTACTCATGCAGATGTGAACACACACACACATACATCTCTCTTCCTAAAGCAATACTAAAAAAAAACAAGGACAAACCAGGACAAAATAAAATGAAAATAATCATCACCGATTGCCTGCAAATTCAGCATCTCATTTATATAACTAATTCATTCCCTATGTACTATCTATTCTTTCTAACACATGCAAATCACTTTTACAAGAGAAACACAAGCGTGCACACAGACAAGAGCTTCCCTTCTCTCCCCTTCAGCAGAAATAACAGAGGAGGAAGTGGAGGTAGAGGAAAGAAGATGGACAAGCGGGCAAGAGGAAAGGGTATCTGCCCTGCGAAGAGAAGACAAGGCAAAGGGAAGAACAAAGCTGCTCAGAGAGGAGGCAAGGATAACTAGGAGAGGACAGCAAAAAGAAAAAGCCTTGTTTATGCAATTCGAAAACAATTAAATTACACCGGTCAACACCCCTCCCTCAAGCAACAGCTTATTTTCAAAGGCACCAACACTGTAGGAGATGACCCAGCTAAGCCCAAGGGCGGGATCAAATGCGTCATCAGTTTGGAATCATTATGCTCCCACAGAGACCTACTCTGTCTCTGTGATGACTCTTGAAATCCAGCCCTCCATGCATTCCGTTGACTCTTATCTAGCACCAATTTGCCTGGACCATTAGTAGGTCAGATTCTTGTGTATAGGTAAATTGAAAGTGCTTTGAACTCAATTCCTGTTCCTGGTTACTTGCATCTGACAAACACAGTCCATCACCATTTGTCCTTCACTGTTTCAGCAGCATTTTTTATTCTTCTTGTTGAATGTCAGACAACTCCCCCAGTTCGCAAGTAGTTACTTGTGGAGGAAACACTTCCTTTCACTAACATGATAAATTATCAAAACTGAAGGTGTGCAAGACATGTTTTGTGGTAATGCCAGACGCGTAATGGTACTACTAACTCACATCTTTTCTAACATCTATTTCTTTCCAAGTGAATATTGGCTACTTCTAAACTATCACAATCTCAGTGGGTCTCCTTGAAGAGGCAATTCTACAAAAGCGGTTCTGCTACGGAGGAGACATTCCTTATGGATGCTATTCTGAGGTAAAAGTGGGGAATTTACAGCTGCTACATATAAATCCCATTATTTTTGACCACTGTCTGAGACAATTGGCCAAATTTAAGGGAGTTGGAATCGGACAACATTTAGAAAGCCACAGGCCGATATACCTTCATTAAATCTTTTTAAGAAATGAAAACAATAAACTATTTTTGCAAACACCCATGTTGCCATGGCAAACACCGGAGAATTCATTTAATACATTATCTGCTCCCATTCCTTACCAATAGGTGATTATCTTTCCAAACCATATTCCAGGAAAAAAGCTTTAGACTCTTTATCTGTGTAAATATTAGCATTTAAATTATGTATACATAGATTAGGGTCTAAATCACGGTTGTCCAACCTTGGCAACTTTAAGACTTGTGGACTTCAACTCCCAGCCATTCTGTTAAAGTCCGTAAATCTGAAAGTTGCCAAGGTTGGACACCCTTGGTCTAAATTATATTGGGATTAGCTGACACCCAACTTTATCTGATGGCTCGCAAGCTTAACCATTTTCAGGCCGAAGCGAATACAATAGACTAGGTAAACCTCAGCCACATCATTCCGTGTTGAAGATACTTGCCTCTACAATTGTGATGGCAATCATGAACCAAGGTGGAGGACAGCAGGTATAGCTGTCGTAGTACCACTTCCGGTCTATCTCACGGGGTAACGTCTCATATGCCACGTGTCGAATCAGCCGCTGAGAAAGGCTGAGTCCTGTCTCCTCCAGGAGGGCCTTGCTGCATAGCCTCCTGTTCCCTTGCAAAATGGCCTGGCGGAAGCTATTGGACCTCTTGTTACTCATCTGAAGATACAGTTAAGAAGAAGGAAAGAAAACAATTAAAATGCTTTAATTGAACTATAAGCTGAGAGTGTTCAGATACATTATCAGGGTTCAATAGTTGGCCACAAGGCAGAATTCTACAAGATACAAGCAGTACATATTCAAAAGAAATTAACTTCCTACTTAATCTCTGGCCTAGCTTTTCGATTTAAACTACTCTACAGGTAATCCTCGACTTACAACCATAACCGAGCCCAACATTTCCACTGCTAAGCAAGACAGTTGTTAAGTGAGTTTTGTCCCATTTTACAACCTTTCTTGCCATAGATGTTAAGTGAGTCACTGCAGTTGTTAAGTTAGTAACATGGTTGTTAAGTAAATCTGGCTTCCCCCATTGACCTTGTTGGTCAGAAGGTCATCAAAGGTGACCACGTGACCCGGGGACCCTGCAATTGTCATACATAAATAGGCAGGTATGCGGGTAGTTAGGTAGGTAGAAAGAGAAGAAAAAATAGGGGCCACATAATATCAAACAGATCCCTGAGCTATGAATGATCATGACTACGTACAAATGAGATGATCAGAAATGATCCCAATTGGATGACGCTTAATTAACCAAGATCCCAAAGGTTTTCTATTCCTGCCTAATAGAGTAGGAGTATATAAAATATTCCAAATGCACACATATGCTTTCGCATCGAATAAACACTCTTGTGCAATTGCCAGAAACATTTCTGAGAGTCCTTTATTCCAGGGGTCTCCAACCTTGGGCCCTTTAAGACTTGTAGACTTCAACTCCCAGAGTCCCTCAGCCAGCTTTGTCCACAAGTCTTAAAGGGACTAAGGTTGGAGACCCCTGCTTTATTCCTATAGATTGCCGCTCTGTTAACATCTGCTTGTAGAAATCTGCCAAGACTTAACTCGGCACACGAGAGAGAGTACCACAGCATTAGTATTCCGGGTTGGTCGTGTTGCTTACTTGTGTTTGATCATTTTCTTTTTGGCTCATCTGTACAAGATTTCAGAGACCAGGCCTCCTTCTTTCATACCTACAGTGTACACGGATAATTGCTTCAAGCTGAGCCAAACGGCTTCAAAACAAACTAATCACACTGTTGTAAGCCCTTGTCCTGAATGAAAGGAGGCTGAGGTACAAGCGGCCCGACGATAAATGTTATTTATCATTTGTTATGTACAACCATTTTTAAGCTGCCTTTAATTTCTTCAGGGAGAATGGGAGCGCACAAGAATGTGATGCAAATCATCCCGGAGTGATGAGAGAAAAAAACAACAATACCACAAAACAAGACAAGGGCATGTTAAGAAAACAACAAGACAAGCAGCAAATATATACAGCAATCACACAGGTTAAACCAATCAATTAAAATGCTAGGAAAGCAAAAGAGACTGAAAGCCCCTGTAACACTGCCAGAAGCATGTCTGTTTCCTTGAATTTTTAGTCATGATTCACCATCAATCACCTGTCTGCTGCTGACACCTGTCCGCTGGTGTCAATTCAATAATTATATACTCTAATTGTCAAAAAGTACTTTCCTGCTCAGAAGCACTGTAACTTCTGATTGTTAGGGACTGCATTATTAGATTCAGCTAATAGTGGCAACCTCTCAAGGTTTCCCCACCACCTCAAGGGGGGGGGGGAACCCCTATTAAGATATTTAAATTTAGTAGCTGGAACAGTGGAGTTGTCCAGTGAGCCGGAACACACCTTTGTAGTTGATTGGTTGGAGAGTGCTCCCACTTGCTCCTGTGTGAGGCAATCTACGCCGTGATTGGTTACTGTGGGCGTAGATTGCCTGTATGCTCTGTGATTTATCTCATGATGCTCCTGTTTGCCTGACTCCCTCAGGAGTTGTGGGAGCTTCATCAATGGAAGCTTTCAAGAAGAGACTGGACTGCCATCTGTCAGAAATGGTGTAGGGTCTTCTGCTTGGGCGGGGGGTGGGGGGTTGGACTAGAGGATTTACAAGGTCCTTTCCAACTCTATTAATCTCGTTTGCTGTAAATATAGATGTAAAATATATTTATTTATATAAAACTACAAGTTTGTCAGTGGTGGGATTCAAATTTTTTTACTAACGGTTCTGTGGGCGTGGCTTGGTGGGCGTGACATGGCTTGGTGGGCGTGACAGGGGAAGGATACTGTAAAACCTCCATTTCCACCCCACTCCAGGGGAAGGATACTGCAAAATCCCCATTTCCTCCCAATCAGCTGGGACTTGGGAAGCAGAGAATAGATGGAAAGTGGGACCAGTCAGAGGTGGTATTTACCGGTTCTCTGAACTACTCATAATTTCCGTTACCGGCTCTCCAGAACTGGTAAGAACCTGCTGAATACCACCTCTGAAGTCCCAGCGTCTCTGACTTCCATTTAGGTACCTGGTGCACAATTCCCTGACAAAAACCCAAGGAAGTCCAGCGGCCTTTTGAAAAACACCTTTGAAACAACCATGACCTGGATGATTGAGAATCTCCATAGACATCCTGTCAAGGTGTTCACCTGCCTCATCTTCATTAATGTAACTAGTGCCCTAGCCCAGCACTCCCTTGTTTCAAAACTGCTTGAGTAGAAAATACTCCCATGATTGAGTCACTTGGTTTGACATTCTTTAAGTATGTCTTCACGTATAGTCGCGTGGCTTCTGCAAAATTTGCAAATTCATCTCATTAAATAAAATCCCCTTTTCTCAAATGTAGACATTATTTTCCTTGGATTGTGCTATCGTGCTGAAATCTCATATCTATCTTATTAGAATTTTATTTTAATTCCCTAAATTAGTAATTGGCTCCAAATTCTGATATGTTTTCTGAACTTGTCTTAATTTTTCTGAAAGAAATTACCCAGAATTTTCAAGTACCCATAATTTAAACATGCGTATCAAATACGATGTGCATGCATATAATCAAATAAACGCATAGTGTAATACAAGCCCACTCCTGTTACAAAATGCTTGTTTAATTATGTATCTTGAGACCACCTATAACACATCAGAAAACTGAAATGTGGGAAGGCTGACATAACCAATAATTTTATGGTGGGATGGGAAAAAGACAATCTAAGTTTATAAATGGAGACAATCTGAGTCAGTTCTAAATATACTGCTCCCCACTGCTGAGTCACCTATGAACAAAATACAGGTAGTCCGCAATTTACAACAGTTCATTTAGTGACCGTTTGAAGTTACAGTGGCACTGAAAAAAGTGACTTATGACTGTTTTTCACACACCTATTTCAGCATTCCTATGGTCATGTGATCAAAACTGGCAACTGGCTCATATTTATGACATTTGCAGTATCCTGAGGTCATGTGATCACTTTTTGTGACTTTCTGACAAGTAAAGTCAATGAGGAAGCTAAATTGACTTAACAACCATGTTACTAACTTAAGAACTACAGTGATTCACTTAACCACCATGGCAAGAAAAGTCGTAAAATGGGGCAAAACTCACTTAACAAATATCCCACTTAGCGCCAGAAATTTTAGGCTCAATTTTCATTGTAAGTGGAGGACTATCTGTAATAAGCTATTTTGTTTAAATATGTGGATGTCATGGAAACCAAAGATTTTCCAGTAAATATGTAAAAACAAATGATACTTGCTGAGTGGAGCAAACATCATTTAAAACCCTCTTCATTTTCTCCCCAACCTTGTTTCATTTTTTATTCATTTATCACAGGCTATATACTGGTTATTTGTATCCTGTCTAGGTGCTTACAATACCGAGAACCATTTAATCTGGACATATAAAAGCACTAAATAATACCATGTGATGAAAGAAAAAAAGAATGGGAAACCGACTGACATCTCTCTAGATAACTACTCTTGTAATTGCCTACCTCAAAAACAATCAACTCAGGTTACAGCAAGAAAAGAAAGAGGAAACAATATTTTCTATGCTTTAATAGAACACTTAACGTTCCCAGATGAAATCCTAAAAACTTCAAAAGTTCTGTTTAAAAGTTCTTGTAATGAGATTCTCCAGGATCATCATGAGTTAGGTGGCTTATAAATATGATTTATAAAAAAGCACTCTTCTCCATTAGCAATGGACATAAATGTATCAGTCGGGGTAATTTCAAATATTTTACATTTCTAAGGGCTCTTTAATAGAATAGTACTGTTATCCAGGGCAGAAGTGGAAATAAATGTATGAAATAATTCCTTTCAGGTCTTTATTCTGAATTGAAGTAGGGATTTGGAGAGAAAAACAGAGAAGGGAACGCTTCCTTTGCTGCCAGTCCAGTTACTAGTAGTAGAAAATTCTCAGGATCATGCTATGGGATCCCAGATTCTACTGCTAGTAATTGGCACCAAAGCAAGAGTCCTCCTCTCTGCTTTTCTCTCAAAATCCCTACTTTAATGCAGAATAGGGATGTGAAATGCGGCGGGGAATTAATTCAGCTTGCATACATTTATGTCCTGGATAACAGCATTTTAGTGCTACTCTGTTGAACAGCCCATAGAAATGTAAAATATTTGAAACTGCCCTGGCTAATATATTTCTGTCCAGTGCTAGTGAAGGAGAGTGGGGTTGTTTTATAAATCATATTTATAAGTCACCTAACTCGTGATGACCCTAGAGCAGGGGTCTGCAAACTTGGCTCTTTTAAGACTTGTGGACTTCAACTCCCAGAGTTCCTCAGCCAGCTTTGCTGGCTGAGGGACTCTGGAAGTTGAAGTCCACAAGTCTTAAAAAAGCCAAGTTTACAGACCCCTGCCCTAGAGAATCAATCCTAACCCAACCCTAACCCTAATCATACTGTTTGGGGGGGTATTCCCCTCTGGGAAAGGCATAGTCTATAAAAAAATCTTCTCTTTTTCTCCAAAGTTATGAGTATATTTAGATCTTGCCTTCATTTCACAATGTTATCTAGCACCTCAGCAGGTGCGAGACAAGAGACCTATGAGTAATTGAAATGAGTAATCATTCAGCCGTCGCTTTCCAAACTACATGTTTTTTATTTATTTATGCAGCCTCTTTTATGATGGCAGACTACAAACACAATAAAAGAAATATGAATTAGCTGTGTGGTTTGACTTACTCAGCACTTAGACCTGCAAGATTCTGTAAAGACAAAGGGAAAAAGCTGGAAAGTTTCAGTCAGAATCCATTTCTGAGATTAAGAATTAAGGATGTCTGTTTATATTGCTGTCTGGCTTATTGTTCAATGTACGTTTTATTTTCATAATAATATCAGTAGTTCTCGACATATGACCACAACTAGACATTTCTCGGTCTTTCTAGATACCCTGTTTTCCCAAAAATAAGACCTATCCCAAAAATAAGCCCTAGCATGTTTTATATGTGCGCCTAATTTTTATTTTTTATTTTTTTATTTTTTATTTTATTTACATTTATATCCCGCCCTTCTCCGAAGACTCAGGGCGGCTTACAGTGTATAAGGCAATATGAGCCCTACCACACAAAATAAACCCTACTTAAGAGCCTGCACAGCCGGCCATCTACCCATTCCATTTGGTTGCTTGCGGTGCCATGGCCACAAGGCGAGGAGGATTGGTGGTGGAGCTGCCCCACATCAGCTTACCTCAGGGCCCCTGCAGCCAGGCCATCCATAACCAGGGCCATGGTGGCTCAAGCTGTAAGATAGCCTGTTATTAAAACACAGCTGCCTGCAATTACTGCAGGTTCTAGTCCCACCAGGCCCAAGGTTGACTCAGCCTTCCATCCTTTATAAGGTAGGTAAAATGAGGACCCAGATTGTTGGGGGGGGGGCAATAAGTTGACTTTGTAAATATACAAATAGAATGAGACTATTGCCTTACACACTGTAAGCTGCCTTGAGTCTTTGGAGAAGGGCGGGATATAAATGTAAATAAATAAATAACCTGACACCTACCTCGCGGTGGCAAGACCATCAGCCATGTGCAGTAATAGCCCATGTGGTTGCCTGCCCACTTCTTCTGCTTGCTCGTGGCTGCAACGGAGCTGGAGGCCGAGTGGCATACTGGTGCTGTGGCAGCGAGACAAGGCAGGTGGCCTGGCTGCAGGGGCCCTGAGGTAAGCCGGTGTGGGGTGCATGGTGCAGCTCCACCCCCACCCCCCGCCGTCTCACTGCAGTAGCAGTGGCATGACACGTGGCCTCCTGCCCCACCGCGAACAAGCAGAAGAAGTGGGCCTCCCGTACATGGGGGGGGAAATAAGACATTCCCCAAAATAAGCCCTAGCACTTACTTTGTTGCCCACAAGAAAATAAGACCTGGTCTTATTTTCAGGCAAACGTGAGTATGTCCATAAGTTAACTGTTCTGTAAATGTTGGTTGAACTGGAGTGAACATTTGCTAGCATGTGGCAACCTGACCTTAAGATACCAAGTGTAAAATAAAGGGCAGTTTAATAGCATGAGTCATGGATTCAGCTTCAGTATGTGAACAAATGCAAAGGTGATCTGGTAAGGGATATTACTGTAATTTATTACCATCAAGGGAAAAGCATTGATTTAGGCAATTGAAAATGCCCTTGTATGCAATGAAATGAAGGATTCTATAAAAATATCTAAATAGTCATCATAGCTAGCAAACACTAGTAATGTGTTAGCATTTATCATACCTAACAAGCATGTAAACTCCTGAGATTTCTTTCAATAATTTTAATGCAAAAATTCCATTAACCAAGACTACTACAGTACAACTTATTTCCATGTATTCCATTTTTATTTTTACTTGTGCGTGTGTGTATGAGAGAGAGAGGGGGGGAGAGGGAGAAGCAGAGAGAGAAAGAGAGAGAGAGAGAGAAACTGAAACACACTCCACATCATAGAATGTAATTTCAAAAAAAAAAAAAGTAACCAGAAAGAATAACTATTTTTATACAGTTGTTTTAGGTTAACACATTTTGTAGATGTGATGGACAAATGTTTGAAAACACAGAGATCATACACAGGGGTATTAAAGTAGTGGCCATAGTGATGCAATTGAAACTCCATCTGTGTACTATGCTCATTGCAGGTATTTTGCTCAGATAACTCAAAATGAGAATAGTAATAAAGATAAAGATTCCCCTCGCACATACATGCTAGTCGTTCCCGACTCCAGGGGGCGGTGCTCATCTCCGTTTCAAAGCCGAAGACCCAGTGCTGTCCGAAGACGTCTCTGTGGTCATGTGGCCAGCATGACTCAACACCAAAGGCACACGGAACGCTGTTACCTTCCCACCAAAGGTGGTCCCTATTTTTCTACTTGCATTTTTTACGTGCTTTCGAACTGCTAGGTTGGCAGAAGCTGGGACAAGTAACGGGAGCTCACCCCGTTACGTGGCAGCACTAGGGTTTCGAACCGCTGAACTGTCGACCTTTCGATCGACAAGCTCAGCGTCTTAGCCCCTGAGCCACCACATCCCTTGAGACTAGTAATAGAGGACAGTAATATTTTGTTCTTGCCTTCTTTTGCAGGTATTTTTTGGGCTACCTTCTGGACCTTTGTAGAAGTCTCACATCATGTGTGAAGCAAAATTCGACTTCTCCTTTTGTGTGAGAAGATCCAACAAATTCAGGGCAACAAAATTTCATTGAATTGTAATCGCTAGTTATCAAGGGTCTTTCACTACTATCTAGAGAACAGTTCCCATATGGTCATAATTTACTTACTGCTTGATTTCTAGGTTTGAGGTTTTTGAATCAAATGTTTAACCATTCACAGAAAGAAAAGAGAATTTATTGTGGCCTGGCACATTTTCTGGTCCAAACCCACCCACCCCCAAGAAAAGCCATCCTGCTTTTTTTCCATGCAGCTGATCTGCAGCTTCTTTAATAACCTGGTTATTAAAAGTGGAGACAGATGGATAAAATACAGAAGGGAAAAGGTATTAAGGGGGGAAAAAGCACCCTCTGATTCATTAAATATTCACTTTCCTTAAAATTGTTTATTGGATTATTCAGCATGCAAAAAAGGAAGTGGTTGAGACTGCTTTCTAACAATACATGCTGTGCCTTCTCAAATACATTCACGCCTGAGGGAGAAATGTGTAATGGAACACTATTACAATATGCTTATTTACCACAGCTAGATATGCTTCTGAAATGCTTCTGAAGCCTATTTCCAAACAAGATAGATGGTGAAGGAATCATTTACACTCAATTTTGCAACAAGGGAGGGAAAGTGTGCAGTGCGTGGCTCCTGAAATTCTTTCCAATCCCTTTACCACTGCATTTTCTCCAACCAACTAATGTACAGCATGGCTGCGGTTATAACTGAATATCTTGGGTGCAAAATCAACAAACCAGAAAGAAAAGACAAATAGCACACTACCAAAATGGTAGACCAGGCTGGAAAATAAGATCAGCATGCTAAGAACAGATGTAAGCAAGCTAGAACAGATGAAAGAAAAGAAGGTGAAGAACAAGAAGACCAATGCCTGATCAAGAAATAACAGAATAATAGAGTCAGAAGGGATCTTGGAGGTCTTCTAGTCCAATCCTCTGCTCAAGAGCGAGACCCTCTATTACTTCAGGCAAATTATTATCTTCTTTAAAAAAACCACCACTGATTAATTGTTCTCACTGTCAGGAAATTTCTCCTTAGTTCTAGGTTGGTTAGATAAACCCAATTCCTGTAACTGTTCTTCATATGTTTTAGCCTCCAGTCCTCTCATCATCTTTGTAGCTCTTCTCTGAACTCTAGAAAGAGCGCAGAGAACATCTTAATTGTGGCGACCAAAAATTATTAAGAACATCTTAATAATTCAACATCTTAATTGTGGCGACCAAAACTGGATGCAATATGTTGGATTGTATTGGATTTGCAATATGCAAAAGATGTTGAGACTCTAGAAAGAGTGCAGAGAAGAGCAACAAAGATGATTAGGGGACTGGAGGCTAAAACATATGAAGAACAGCTGCAGGAACTGGGTATGTCTAGTTTAATAAAAAGAAGGACTAGGGGAGACATAATAGCAGTGTTCCAATATCTCAGGGGTTGCCACAAAGAAGAGGGAGTCGGGCTGTTCTCCAAAGCACCTGAGGGTAGAACAAGAAGCAATGGGTGGAAACTGATCAAGGAAAGAAGCAACTTAGAACTAAGGAGAAATTTCCTGACAGTTAGAACAATTAATAAGTGGAACGACTTGCCTGCAGAAGTTGTGAATGCTCCAACACTGGAAATTTTTAAGAAAATGTTGGATAACCATCTGTCTGAGATGGTGTAGGGTTTCCTGCCTGGGCAGGGGGTTGGACTAGAAGGCCTCCAAGGTCCCTTCCAACTCTGTTGTTATGTTATATTATATTATATTATATTATATTATATTATATTATATTATATTATATTATATTATATTATATTATATTATATTATATTATATTATATTATATTATATTATATTATATTATATTATATTATATTATATTATATTATATTATATTATATTATATTATATTATATTATATTATATTATATTCCAAGTTTGGTCTTATCAAGGCATTATAAAATGGTACTAATACTTTCATTTAGAAACAATATATTGCCAAGAAACAAGGAAGATTAAAGAAGTGCTAGAAATTATAAAGCAGTAAATAACTCTACTTAGCCAAGTAGATCAACAGATACAAAGATCGAATTGCACACTATTGGCAGAATCTCCAGTTTCAAGCGAGCCTGAATAATTTCGGCCAATCCATTAATAAAAAGGCAGCAGTGAATCAGTCAGCATCTGACAAAGAAGGAACAGTACAGTTTTGGGCACAGCCATGAGACAACTCAAAGAAATATAATAAGAATACAGCTTAGATAAAAAAGGTGGATAAGAATTAAAATGAAGCTAAAACGAAAGAACTTGCAATAACAGCAGAAATGGTGGCGAAAATGGCAAGCAAGATCAAGTATTGGCCAGCACCAGGGGAAGATGAAATGCATGGTTTTTAGTTGAAGCATCTGACTGATCCACATCCACCCATTGCTGAACGATATAAGTTCAGCACATACTTCAAGGAGGTAAAACTGAAGGTCAATTAATATTGGCAAAATATTATCTAACAATGCAAGATCCAACAAAAGGGCAGCAGGGAACTGGCGATCAATTGCCTGCTTTACCAATGACATTCACATTGCTAACCGGTGTGGTAGCTGATGCGGTCCAACAGCATCTATTTGAAAACGAACTGTTTCCACTTGAGCAGAAGGGACGCTGCCCAAATTGTGGAGGAACAAAAGATCAGTTCCTAACCGGCAAGATGATTTTAGAAAATTGCAAGAGAAGGAAGACCGACTTGAATGTAGTGTGGATTGAAGGCATTTGACTCCCTGCCACATGATTGGATAATCAAGTGCCTAAAGATAACAGGAGTCAGTAAAAACATCAGAAGCTTTGTGTAAAGATCAATGGCACAATGGAAGAGATAGTTGCTGGTCAGTGGTGATAGATTGGGAAGGATTAATATCTTTCAAGGAGACTCACTCTCACCACTACTGTTTGTCATTGTACTGATTCCTTTGTCAACGATACTGAGTAACTTAGGCTGTGGCTATCAAACAACAAGGCTATCCCACCTCCTTCACATGAATGATCTGAAAGTATATGAAATCATCTGAAATAGTCAACACTCAACACTGTTCATATATACACAGCCAAGGTACTACAGTGGAATTTGGACTGGATAAACATGCCATCCTCACTCTCAGCAGGGGAAAAATAGTGAAAACCGAAGGAATCAAGACACCTTATGGAAATAACAGGAGTCTGGATGAAGTCAATAATTACAAATACCTGGGTATCAGGGCTGGGTTCTACTTACCTTTACTACCAGTTTGCAACGGGGCCGCGCATGCGAATGAAGCAAGTATGCGCATGTGCGCGCTTCTGCACATGCACAGAAGCTTGCTGATGATGTCAGGGTCAGGGGCGGAGCCTCTGGCTGGTTTTACTACCGGTTCTTGTGAACCGGTCCAAACCGGGGGCAACCCACCACTGCTGGGTATCCTTCAAGCTGTCAACCTCAAGCACACTAAAGTCAAGAAGAAGGTAGAAGTGAATACATCAAGAGAGTGAAGAAGATCTTAAAGTCTAAATACTGTGGAGGAATTGCAGTCAAGGCGATTTACACCTGGGCATTTCCAGTCATTAGATACAGAGCTGGAATATGCACCAAATTCAAGATGAATTAGAAGCTCTGGATAGGAAGACCAGAAAAAGAATGACAATAAATCATGCCCTTCACACACGCAGCAATGTAGACAGACTCTAATTACCAAAAAGAAAATAGTTTGGAATGAAATATACAGAAAGTTGATGAAGAAAAAAGGAGATTGGAAGAATATCTGAAGGATAGTGAAGAAAATGCACTGAAGCTAGTATACCACAAAGGCTTACTGAGTACTGGGGAGATCAAACTGGCCTACAAGAAAGATCAAATGAAGAAAAGAAAAGACCTGGTAAGGCAAAGTACTACAGAGCTAGTATATTAAAAAAAAAAAATAGCAGGCAAAGACAATAACAAGAAGACCTGGCAATGGTTAAGAGCAGGAAAGTTGAAGAAAAAGACAAGTAGCCAATTATGGCTGCACAAGACTAATACTTAAACACAAATACATACAAAGGCAGAATTGATAAGACAGCAATAGAGAGCAAGTGCCTCCCCTCAAAGAAACGGAAGAAACAGTGGACCACCTGCTTAGCTGCTGCAAGAAGATCACACAGACTTATTCCAAACAACAACATGACAAAGTAGCAACAATGGAGCATTGGACTATCTGCAAGAAATACTTCTTTTTCCTGCAAGCAAGAATTTCTGGGACAACAAAATAGAGAAAGTAATAAGAGAATGAAGAAGCTAAAGTACTCTGGGACTTTAGAACTCAAAAGAGGTGTTGCTGCATAACAGCCCAGATTGTTGTTGACAAGAAGGCAAAGATAATACCAATAGTAATAGGCACCTTGTGTGTAATTGCAAAACATCTGGAGCATTACGTGAACACCATCAGCATTGACAAAATCATCATCAGTCAAATGCAAAAGGCAGCTTTACCTGGAACAGATTACATCCTATGATGCTACCTTTAACTCTTATCAAATAACAAATCTGCCTCTTGGGTCCTTGGGAAGAACTCTCTAGGGGGATAAAAGTGTCGACATTTATTTAATTTATTTATTTATTTTGTCACACAGTATATGTAATCATAATCATGAAATAACTATACAGTATATAAGCATATATATAAGTATGAGTATGTAATAACTATATTAATTAATTAATTAATTAATTAATTAATTTTGTCACAACAATATATGTAGGAATCATACAAAAGATTATATAGTATATAAACATATATGGGTAAATATAAGGAGGTATAAGCATATATATAGAAAGAAGAAAAGAAAAAATTCCTTGTGTGTCCAATCACACTTGGCCAATAAAATTCTATTCTATTCTATTCTATTCAAAAAAAACAATAGGACAGGAACGGTAGGCACGTTTGTGCGCTTATGCAGCCCCTTATGGTCCTCTTAGGAATGGGGTGAGGTCAATAGTAGAAAGTTTTTGTATAAAGCTTTTAGGATTATGGGAAGAGACCACAGAGTCAGGTAAAGTGTTCCAAGCACTGATGATTCTGTTACAGAAGTCATATTTTCTGCAATCTAGATTAAAGCGGTTGACATTAAGTTTAAATCTATTAGTTGCTCTAGTATTATTGCAATTAAAGCTGAAGTAGTCTTTAACCGGAAGGACATTACAATAGATGATTCTGTGAGTTAAGCTTAGGTCTTGTCGAAGGCGACGGAGTTCCAAGTTTTCTAAGCCTAGGATTTCAAGTCTGGTGGGATAGGGTATTCTATTGTTTTCAGAGGAATGGAGAACCCTTCTTGTAAAATATTTCTGGACACGTTCAATTGTATTGATGTCAGAGATGTGGTATGGGTTCCAAACAGGCGAACTGTATTCTAGAATTGGTCTAGCAAATGTTTTATATGCTCTGGTTAATAGTGTGGTGTTTTTGGAAAAGAAACTGCGCAAGATTAGGTTTACAACTCTTAAAGCTTTTTTTGCTATATAATTGCAGTGGGCTTTGGCACTTAGATCATTTGACATGAAAACTCCAAGGTCTTTAACGGGATGGGGGTCATCTGTAAGGTAATGTCCATCTAGTGTGTACTTAGTTTTTGGGTTCTTTTTTCCTATATGTAAGACTGAGCATTTGCTGGTTGAAATTTGGAGCTGCCAATTTTTAGACCAAGCGGTTAGATGATCAAGGTCGTTTTGAATGATAGAAGTATTGTCTGTGATGTTAAATAGTTTGACATCATCAGCAAAGAGAACACAATTACTTGAGATATGGTCACAAAGATCATTAATGTATAGTATAAAGAGTGTTGGTCCAAGAACGCTGCCTTGAGGAACGCCACTCTTGACAGGAACAGGATTTGATAGAGCATTGCCAATTTTGACCACTTGTTGTCTGTTAGACAGAAAAGCAGATATCCATTTGTGGAGGGGTCCTGAGATGCCATAGGATATTAGTTTTAGGAGAAGTTTATCGTGTACTACTGAGTCGAAAGCTTTGCAGAAGTCTATGTAGATTGCATCTATTGATTTGCCTTGATCAAGATTTGAAGTCCATATGTTTTTGCAGTGCAGAAGTTGTAAGTTACATGATAATTTTTTTCTGAAACCAAATTGTTTGTTGGAGAGTAGGTTGTTTGTTTCTAAGTATGAGGTAATGGATTGGTTGATGATAGATTCCATGACTTTGCAGGTGACACAGCAAAGGGAGATCGGTCTGTAGTTTTCGACTAAGCTGGGGTCTCCTTTTTGACTGTGGCTAGTGACCAAAGTTTGGGAAGAGAACTGGTAGTGAAAGCTTTTTCAAAGATAATACTTAGGGGTTCTGTTATATTAATGGAAAGTTTTTTTAAGAAGTATGCGCACAGTCCATCGGGTCCAATAGATAGCGATGGTTTTAAGTTGTGAAGAGCTCTTCCAACGTTGTCTTCTGTGAAATCTATATGAGTTAAATCATCATAATCATTGCTGGTACGTTTGTGGAAAGTCGGATAAGTGTTATCGGAGTTAACAAAAACTGAGCCAAAGAAAACGTTGAAGAGGTTTGCTTTAACTATTTCGTCATTGCATTCTTTGTTGTTAGAATCTTTTAGTGGTGGGATGGATCTAGAGTCTTTAAGTTTATTGTTAACAAAATTATAAAAGGCACGATTGGAATTTGTGCGCAGAAGATTCTCTTCTTGCTTGGTGTGGTAATTTGTGCATTCAGTTTTTATTTGGTTGCATATGTTTCTGTAGCGGTTTTTGAAGTTTGTAACATAGCCTTTTTTGTTTTTTTTCCAGAGGGATTTTTTTTTGATTGAAGCTTTTTTATTGATATGGGTAGTTTGTTTTTCTTGATCATGGTAGTCATTTGTGGAACATATAGTTTAATGACTCTATTGATTTCAAGTAGGAAGACTCTATAGTGGTCTTCGGTGGTTATGCAGGTTGCAAACAAATTTTGCCAGTCCAGAAATGAAAGATCGTTGTTTATAAGGTCGTAATTGGCTTTTTTGAAGTTGTAGTTGGGAGTACTGTTGTTATGACGATTTAAGTATGGATGTATATTGAGACGAAAATCAATCATGCAGTGGTCACTGTTGGAAAAAGGTTCTTTAATTTCTAGTCCGTAAATTGAGTTTGAATTGTTGCAGAAGATGAGATCAAGGCAGTTGTTGAGTCTTGTATTGTTAGTTACAAGTTGTTCAAGACCTAGGTTTGTAACAGCGTTGTATAGTGTAGTATGGATTGGGTCAGTTGAACATTCATTAGTTGTCCAGTTAATGAGAGGTAGATTTAGGTCACCCAGGAAGATGATAGGATATGGGCAAGAGGTAGCCCATGTTAGCATTGAGGTTAGCATATTTGCATGGGTAATGTCATAGTCAGGGGCTCTGTAGCATAGTAAGAATTGGATATAACGAAAGGAAACAATAGGACAGGAACGGTAGGCATGTTTGTGCTCTTATGCATGCCCTTTACAGACCTCTTAGGAATGGGGTGAGGTTAATGGTAGACAGTTTTTGGTTGAAGCTTTGGGGATTTTGGGAAGAGACCACAGAGTCAGGTAGTGTATTCCAAGCATTAACAACTCTGTTACTGAAGTCATATTTTCTGCAATCAAGATTGGAGCGGTTAACATTAAGCTTAAACCTATTATGTGCTCATGTATTGTTGTAATTGAAGCTGAAGTAGTCTTTGACAGGAAGGACATTGCAATAGATGATTCTATGAGTTAAACTCAGGTCATGTCGAAGGCGGCGGAGTTCTAAATTTTCTAAAACCAGGATTTCAAGTCTGGTGGCATAAGGTATTTTGTTGTATTCAGAGGAGTGGAGAACTCGTCTTGTAAAATATTTCTGGACACGTTCAATTGTATTGATGTCAGAAATGTGGTATGGGTTCCAGACAGTCGAACTGTATTCAAGAATTGGTCTAGCAAATGTTTTATATGCTCTGGTTAGTAGTGTAGTGTTTCTGGAGAAGAAGCTACGCAAGATTAGGTTTACCACTCTTAGGCCTTTTTTGCGATGTAGTTACAGTGGGCTTTGGCACTTAGATCATTTTATATGAAAACTCCAAGGTCTTTAACAGGGTGGGGGGTCATCAGTAAGGTAATGTCCATCAAGCTTATACTTAGTGTTTAGGTTCTTTTTTCCAATATGTAAGACTGAGCATTTGCTGGTTGAGTTTTGGAATTGCCAAGTTTTAGACCATTCAGATAAGAAGTTCAGGTCTTTTTTGAGGTTAGCTGTATTTTTGGTGGTGTTAAATAGTTTGACATCATCAGCAAAGAGAACACAATAACTTGTAATATGGTCACAGAGATCATTAATGTATAATATGAAGAGTGTTGGTCCAAGAACGCTGCCTTGGGGAACGCCACTTTTGACAGGAACAGGATTTGATAGAGCATTGCCAATTTTGACCACTTGTTGTCTGTTTGATAGGAAAGCTGTTATCCAATTGTGGAGGGGTCCTGAGATGCCGTAGGATTTTAGTTTTAGAAGAACTAAAGAACATCTGGCTGATTTTGTGACCAACCATAACAACAGTGTTGTATTTGTATTTGTGTATGTTTATAGATTTCTGCCTTCTTCTCATCTGGCATCTTTCTGCCTGCATGTATGGATTGGAGAGCACAGGGTGGGCAGCGACACGTTTCTCCCTGGACCAAATGACTAGAAGGGAGATGTAATGGCATGTAGGAATGACCATGGGAGACAAGGGGAAGAGCCACATCCTAGACCAAGGGTGTAAAACTTGATTTCATTGAGGGCCGCATCAGGGTTGGTGTTTGACCTTGGGGCGGGCGTGGCCAGCTCGATGTCACTCATGCCAGGGGTGCCTGTGGTGGCCTGAGCGCTCTGCCAGCAACAATGGGCTCCTAAGCTCCATTTCTGGCTGCAAGGCCTCCTGCAACCTTCTGCCAGCGAAAATAGAGGTCAAGAGGGCCACCTGAGCTCCGTTTTTGCTGGCAGAGGCACCACGGGCTGGTCCTTCACTGTTTCCAAGGTGGCTCCACATGCCAGATCTAAGCACACTATAGGCCGGAACTGGCCCCCAGGGCTTGAGTTTGAGTCTGACACCCCTGGCCCAGACAATGGTCTGATAAACAAAATTTCAGTCTGAATGAGGGGTAGAGAAAGCGTCTCCCCTAGTTTTGGGGTCAGTAAAAAGGAGAAATGAGGGATATTTTCAGACTTGCAAGATTCTGTTAATTTTAATACTGGGGCTTAAATAGAGTCAGTACTCCTAAATGCATTTCTTATCTGGTTTACCTCACAAGGCTGACAGTAGAAAGGAGATGACTTGGAATGGAATAGCTGGCAAAATTCTGGGCCCCTAATCTTGAAGAGGGGTCATTAATTCTTCTCTCCCTCCCTCTCTTTCTTTCTTTCTTTCTCTCTTTCTCTCTCTCTCTTTCTCTTTCTTTAAGTCTGGTATGTACCTTAAGGAGAAAGCTGTAGTTTTTTAAAAGTTTTATATATGGACAGCGGTGTCTGCAGGACAGCGGAAGACAAAACAGGAAAGATGGCAGAATTGTGAGGCCCAGCCCCTTTGTTCATACGTGTCATATTGAAGCCTGCTTTATGTACTGTAACTTCTTACTGTTCTTGTGGTGTCTGCACTATGCACTTAATAAATAAATAGCCCAAAGCAAAAAGTTCTCTTCGCTAACCAATCCATAATTCTTCCCTACAATTCAACACAACTCTGAACCCAAGGAAGCACTGCGATATTCATTCAGCCATTAACTTAGAGAGTCTGACATCTATAACTCTACTCCAGGCAACTATAATTAGTACATAGTGCAGCTACCGGTGAAGGAAACTACTGGAGCATTTACATGCTGAAAATTAAGTACTCGCTTGGATGTTTGCCAAAGTGTTATCCTTAGGCCATTTAAAGAGCCAGCCGCTAAGAGAAACGGGCTCACCCTGAAAACACAAGGCTCCTGTTTCTGTGGCATTTGGTTTGCTTTCATGGTCTCTACTCCATTAATCCAGGATTTGGTTTCAGAAGAGAATGATGGATGGATGAAGAACTGTTGCTAGTCTGTGAGTCAGGTGAGATAAAGCATCTCAAAACAATCCAAAAAGATTGTGAGTTCTGAAGCAAATTCCACTTGAATCTCTCAGTGGGAAATGTAAAAGAATGTAGAGATGACCTTGGAGAAGGTATGGTCCATGAAGGGAGGAGAAACAGGAATTCAGTCTTGTGTAAGTCCCTGCCTTGATTTTGTGTGGTATAAAAAGGGGCCAGGAGGAATTTTCAGAGTTCAGGATTGAAGTCAACCTTTTATGGTGGGTCAGGTCAAGAAACAGACACTAAAAAGATTCTAGAAATAATATTTTCTCACTGCAGGATATAACGGTAGAATCTTGAGACTCAATCAAAGTCTCTCTGTCCCATCATAAAATCAAGATGTGGTTATTGGGAGCTTCTTTCTCACACTTTCTACTTTCTTGAGACTGTTGCCTATTGTCCTCCCATTGCAACGCATCACATTTTTTCCCAAGCTCACCCCAAGATGATAGGTTAATCAGCAAATCATGATTCAGCAAATCACAGTTCAGTGTATGAACCTGAACTCATGAAGACTACAGTCTTTAACTTCCTGTACCTCAGCTATGGAAAATGGAAACTAAAGTGTGGAAACTCAAGGGCAACCTTCTGTTAACGGGGTAAAAAAAACGGTCAAGCTCCCAATATTTCTTCCATATCTGACCAATTCAGAGGCTTCAAACTAGCTGCCAATCACAAAAGCAAATGTGCTTCTGGGTTCATAAAGAACTCTCAAACCAAGCATGCTATAGAATAGAATAGAATAGAATAGAATAGAATAGAATAGAATAGAATAGAATAGAATAGAATATTTATTGGCCAAGTTTGATTGGACACACAATCAAAGGAATTTGTCTTGGTGTGTACGCTCTCGGTGTACATAAAAGAAAAGAAAAGATACCTTCATCAAGGTACAACACTTATAACACTTAATGATAGTCATAGGGTACAAATTGAACACTTAATGATACATACAACACTTGATGATAGTCATAGGCTGCAAATAAGCAATCAGGAAAAAATCAGTATCAGTATAAATTGTAAGTGTACAAGCAACAAAGTTACAGTCATAAGTGGAAGGAGATGGGTGATGAGAATGATGAGAAAATTAATAGTGGTGCAGATTTAATAAATAGTTTGACAGTGTTGAGGGAATTATTTGTTTAGCAGAGTGATGGCGTTCAGGGAAAAACTGTTCTTCTGTCTAGTTGTTCTGTTGTGCAGAGCTCTATAGTGTCGTTTTGAGGGTAGGAGTTGAAACAGTTTATGTCCAGGATGCGAGGGATCTGTAAATATTTTCACAGACCTCTTTTTGATTCATGCAGTATACAGGTCCTCAATGGAAAGCAGGGTTGGTAGCAATTGCTTTTTCTGCAGTTCTAATTATCCTCTGAAGTCTGTGTCTGTCTTGTTGGGTTGCAGAACCAAACCAGACAGTTACAGAGGTGCAGATGACAGACTCAATAATTCCTCTGTAGAACTGGATCAGCAGCTGCTTGGGCAGTTTGAGCTTTCTGAGTTGGTGCAGAAAGAACGTTCTTTGTTGTGCTTTTTTGATGATGTTTTTGATGTTAGCTGTCCATTTTAGATCTTGTGATTTGGTAGAATCTAGAAATTTGAAGGTCTCTACTGTTGATACTGTGTTCTCTAGTATTGTAAGAGGTGGAAGTATAGTAGGGTTTCTCCTAAAGTCTACCACCATTTCTACGGTTTTGAGTGTGTTCAGTTCCAAATTGTTCCGGTTGCACCACGAGGCTAGTTGTTTAACCTCCCCTCTGTATGCAGATTCATCATTGTCTCAAATGAGACCGATCACTGTTGTGTCATCTGCGAACGTCAGTAGTTTAACAGATGGATCATTGTTATGCAGAGAGAAGAGAAGAGAAGTGGGGAGAACACACAGCTTTGGGGGGCCCCATCAGATACCACATCAGGTATCTGATGTGATTCTGCTTAGCTTCACCTGCTGCTTCCTCTTTGTTAGGAAGCTTGTGATCCACTTACAAGTCTGTTCAGGTATCTGTAGCCGGTTTAGCTTAGTTAGAAGAGTGTCTAGAATGATGGTATTGAATGCTGAACTAAAGTCTACAAAGAGGACCCTTGCATAGGTCTTTGGAGGTTCAAGATGTTGTAGGATGTAGTGCAGAGCCATATTAACAGCATCATCTGTTGATCTATTTGCTCGGTATGCAAATTGCAAGGGTCTAACAGTGGATCCGTGATAGTTTTAAGATGGGACAGCAATAGCCTTTCAAAGGTTTTCATGACTACAGATGTTAGAGCAACTGGTCTATAGTCATTCAGTTCCTTGATGGTGGGCTTCTTCAGCACTGGGATGATAGTAGAGTGTTTGAAGCAAGAAGGAACATAGCACATCTCTAGCAATTCATTGAAGATATGGGTGAAGATGGGGGCCAATTGGTCAGCACAGAATTTTAAGCAAGAAGGAGTTATGTTGTCTGGGCCTGGAGTTTTTTCTGGCTTTTGTCTTTGAAATAGGTCTTGCACTTTCTTTTCTGTGATCACTAGGGGTTGTGAACCCAATGGGATGGGATCAGCTGTAGGAGGCAATAAAACACATTCAGGTCATCTGCCAGTTGTTGGTTTCCTTCAGCCTGGGAAGGAGGTTTGCTGTAGCCGATGATATTTTTAAGAGTTTTCCACATGTTTGCTGGTTCATTTGTTGAGAACTGATTCTTTAGCTTTTCAGAATAGCTTCTTTTTGCTGCTCTGATCTCCCTTGTTAATACATTTCTAGCCTGATTGTACAGCATTTTATCACGTTTTCTGTAGGCTTCTTCTTTGGAACGACGTAGCTGCTTAAGTTTAGCTGTGAACCAAGGTTTGTTTTTACTGTATATTCGCAAGTTCCTTGTCAGTACACATAGGTCTTCACAGAAGCTGACATATGATGTTACAGTATCTGTGAGTTCATCCAGGTCTGCAGAGGTATCTTCAAAAATATTCCAATCTGTGCAGTCAAAGCAAGCCTGTAACTTTAATTTTGCCTCCTCAGTCCAGGTCTTCATTGATTTAATTGTTGGTTTTGTAGTTTTAAGTCTTTGCCTGTAAGCAGGTACAAAGTGAATCATGCAATGATCAGAGTGTCCTACAGCTGCTCGTGGTAAAGACCGATAAGCATCTTTTAGTGTTGTGTAGCAATGATCTAAAGTATTCTTGCCTCTAGTGGGACAATTGACATGCTGAAAGTATTTTGATAGCTTTCCTTAAGTTTGCCTTGTTTAGATCTCCCAAAACAATGGCCAGTGAATCAGGGTGTTTGGCTTCAGCCTCCATGATTTGGTCAGCTAGAGTTCGTAATGCCTTGTTTACACAGGCTTGTGGTGGGACATAAACAGCAATTAGAAGAAATGAGGAAAATTCACAAGGCGAATAGTATGGTTTGCAGTTGATAATTAATGTTTCTAAGTTTTCATCACAGAATTTGTATATTACAATTAAATCCTGAGACCAGCTGTTGTTGATATATAAGCATAAGCCTCCTCCCTTCTTTTTACCAGATGTTTCTGTAATTCTGTCTGATCATTCAATCTGAAACCCTGGGATATGCAGGCTGCTATCTTCAATTGATTCATTTAACCAGGTTTCAGAGAAGCACTGAACTGCTGAATTGTAAAAATCAGAATTGTATCTGTTTAAGAGGAGTATTTCATCCATCTTATTAGCAAGTGAACGGATATTGGTTAGGAAAATTGAAGGCAGAGGAGTTTTATTTCTCTAGTAACTTATTGTGCAAATGTCCAGCCTCAGATTATACATTTCCTGAGAAAAACCTCCAAGACGTTCAGCAACTGCTTTCTGTCTTCCTTCCAATAAACTGGTGGCAAGATTTAATTGATCAGTTTTTGGACATAGCGATCAGGGTTTAGAAAGAGCAGCATCAACCCTGGGATGTTGCACAGCAAAGTAGAGGACATAGGTTTTATGTAACTGAAATATCTATGCTACAGAGGTATTTCTAAACACTGAAAAATAATTATAATAAAAAAACAAGAAATAAATGTACATCCTCCACTTCAGCACAGACATATGGTGTGCTTCTTCATAACAACTCTTCCCGCAAAAAAAAAATTGGATATTTTAAAAGTGTTATCTAATCCACCTGGATTAGATTTTATCATGAGGGTCGGTGTGCAGATGTTTTTAACCGCTTCAAACTCTGTCCTCTCAAGCACACTGGCGTTACCTGTAACCATAAAAAACATTACATAGAAGTTGCACTCCACCAGTGGAAAGTCAAAATGTTGCCCCTTTCCCTGGGTTTTATTGATGGAGACAGATTTCCCGAAAGGTTTGGGAAGCAGCATTTTATAGAGAGTGAATTATGTGCATTGTCGTAATTTTATTAATACTGATAAACAATAACCATAATTTTCCAAGGAGTGGGAAGAGAGAGGGAAAAATGGAGAGGTCAAAAAGGAGACTATACACCTAGTAGAATTCTAGATAATTCTGCTGTTATTGGTACCTCTCCTTCCTCCTTACTTTCAAATTGGGAGGAAGAACAGGAGGGTTAAGCAAAGTAAGTGTGTTAACTAAAAAGTCAACACACATCAGGCCCAAGCCCAGAGATAAAACAATAAAATGTAAATGAGTTAAATCCTTCATTTGCTTTCACTTAATGGACAGAATCTTGCCAAACTAAACATATAACCTGGTGGCCCAGTGGTTAGAATGCAGTATTGCAGGCCCACAGCCTGGAGTTTAAACCTGGCAGAACTCAGGGTTGACTCAGCCTTCCATCCTTCCAAGGTCGGTAAAATGAGGATCCAGATTGTTGGGGGCAATATGCAAATAACGCTTCTACAGCATACAGTTCCCAGAGAGTGCTGTAAAGCACTAAATGCTAATGCTAATATGCTATAACCTTCTAACCTACTTGATATATATACCCTGAGAGATTCTAGAGTGTGGCTACCCTGAACCTCTTTCCCCTTCTTGCCTCCAGTTTGGGACTGCACAGTCTCTTAATCTGGACCTCTCTCTGGGAAAGTTCTTGGTTACCAAATTCTCCCACATTGCTACTGCAGGTGCACATTTCATCACATTACACCTATTTTATGGGGGAGGGGGCGGTGTCCCAAAACCAAAAGGACAAAAATGGCACCTCTGAAAATGGGTGATTTTAGTGAATTTCAACTGTGCAGGTTCAAAACGCGACTGCCTAATTCTACCTGATAACTAACTACCTTATATGCAGATGATACCACTCTAATGGCAGAAAGCGAAGAGGAACTAAAGAGCCTCTTGATGTGGGTGAAGGAGGAGAGTGCAAAAGTTGGCTTGAAACTCAACATTAAGAAAACTAAAATCATGGCATCTGGTCCTCTCAATTCCTGGCAAATAGATGGGGAAGAAATGGAGGTAGTGACAGATTTTATTTTCCTGGGCTCCAAGATCACCGCAGATGGGGACTGCAGCCAAGAAATTAAAAGACGCTTGCTCCTGGGGAGGAATGCTATGGCAAATCTAGACAGTGTACTAAAAAGCAGAGACATCACCCTGCCAACAAAAGTGCGTATAGCCAAAGCTATGGTTTTCCCAGTTGCAATGTATGGCTGTGAAAGTTGGACCATAAGAAAGGCTGAGTGCAAAAAATTGAGGCCTTTGAACTATGGTGCTGGAGAAGACTCCTGCGAGTCCCTTGGACTGCAAGGTAATCAAACTGGTCAGTTCTAGAGGAGATCAACCCTGACTGCTCTTTAGAAGGCCAGATCCTGAAAATGAAACTGAAATACTTTGACCACCTAATGAGAAGGAAGGACTCACTGGAGAAGAGTCTAATGCTGGGAAAGATTGAGGGCAAAAGAAGAAAGGGACGACAGAGAACGAGGTGGCTGGATGGAGTCACTGAAGCAGTTGGTGTGAGGTAAAATGGACTCCAGAGGATGGTAGAGGACAGGAAGGGCTGGAGGGACATTGTCCATGGGGTCGCAATGGGTCGGACACAACTTTGCAACTAACAATAACAACAGCAACAACAACCTTATAACGAGGTCATCTCTTTTGCTTCGGCATGAAACTTCCATACCTCATAACTTTTTGTACTGGTGAACTAGTGGGATTTGTACTCTAACAAGAAAAACTAGGCCCACAGTAACATAAAAAACAGTATTAGATCATCTATGGCAGTAGGGAACAGAAAAGCGCTTACAGAAACTTTATAGATTGCATGTAAGACAAATAAACTTTTTTCTCCAACCTGCATCTTTCAGATGTCCTGAACAAAAGCTCCCAAAATTGCCAGACAGCAGATTGTGAATTCTAGAGCCAAGATCTGGAGGACACCAAGAGATAACACTTGTCTTGACATGCCAACACCTTGTTTGTAGGTATATGAGTCTTTTCCCATTGCGTCCTTGCCCAGATATATAAGTAGCATTGTCTGGATAGCTATCATCTGAAAGCAGCATGAAATGCACTTACCTTCGCTACTGGTTCAGGAATGTGAGCGTGCATGCGCCTCTTCTGTGCATGTGCAGAGCCTTTTGCACATGCGCAGAGGGTAAAAAATGGGACATAATGAGCCTCCCGCAGCCGGTGCTACCGGTTCGCATGAGCCAGATAGATCCGGCCGGATTTCACCGCTGTCTGAAAGTAAGAACAAGCTACTGCACCAGGAGACCATGATCATCTAATTTCTCATCATATGGAAGCAATCATCATCCCTGACATCTCCATCCTTTCCTTTGAAGGCATAACTTTCTTAGTTGATTTGAGAATTTCAAAAGAGGCCTGGGACAATTGCTGCAGGCAAGGACTTTTTGTGTTCTCATCAGGCTAAATTTGTGGTCAAACTATATATTACCTGAAGTTTTAGAAGGCAATGGACAAGCCAGAAAGACAGGCCTAGACCAGACAGTGGGAAGGAAAACTCACTGGTGAAGGAAAACGCCTGCATTGGGGATTGCAGGTAACTTACAACAATTCGTTTGGTGTGCGTCCGAAGTTACCATGACACTGAATAAAATGACTTTTCAAACTTACAACCACTGCAGTGGTCACTTGATCAAAATTCAGACCCTTAGAAACTGACTCATATTTATGACATTTGCAGTGTTCCGGGGTCACGTGATCACCTTTTGCTACCTTCTGACAAGCAAAGTCAACGGGGAAGCCAGATTCGCTTAACAACCGTGTTACTAACTTAGCAGCTACAGTGATTCACTTAACCATTGTGGCAAGAGAGTAAATAAAATGGGGCAAAATTCACTTAACAACTGACTTGCTTAGCAACAGAAATTGTGGTCATAAGTCAAGGACTACCGGTATTATTTTACAGCTGTATAAAGTTCACTTATTTATCTTGATTGAGTAATGCTCTTTTTCCCTACTGTGGACAAGGAATCAATTTGGAGCCAGTAGATATAGAAAAATAACTCATCTGGTTTAATTTAGGCAAATGAGTGGACTATAGAAACACAGCATCAATTTAAATGTTAAGAGCCAAATATTTGTTTTGGAACAAAGACCAGTTTGGCAGGTAAATTATAAAAGGATGGTTTCTAGGAGTCAGCCCAACATTTCCAAAGTGTCAAAATAACCTTTTCTCTCCAATAGAGATTTTTTTTCCTCAGTCTGCGTCAAAGCATATTGTCCTATAAACTTCTTTTGTACTGTGTCTATCCTAGAAACAAAGCTTAGATTTTATGTTTTTTTCTCTCGTTCTATCATTCCCAGATCAGAAGTCTGCCCTGAGGAAGTCCACATACTCAAATTCAGGGGTCTCCAACCTTGGCAACTTTAAGACTTGTGGACTTCGCAAAGCTGGCTGAGGAATTCTGGGAGTTGAAGTCCACAAGTCTTAAAGTTGCCAAGGTTGGAGACCTCTGCTCTAATCAGTATACACTATATTCAAATGCCTTATGTGCGTAATCACCAGATGTAATTGTTGTCCCTAATTCGAGTCGGAACCAGGTGCTGGAGCCGATGAAGAACACCAGACCAGAGGTGCAGATTTGGTTTCCTTTTATTGAAGCACTTCAGCGAAAGGGGTCCCAGCCAGCAAAATGCCAGGACCCAGAACAAAGAATTAAGAGAGCTTTATACAATTTCACTAAAGCAGAAGGCGGGACAAGGCAGGGTATATAAGAAATATTATCTAATAAACATTTAGTAATGATCTAACAATTTGTTCTATTGGTCTCTACCCACCCCTATTCCTACGCCTTAGCTAATGAGTGCTCCAGAAGTTACCTAATACACTTTCCATTTGCTCCAGGTCATTCCTATTCCTAACTTCTAGCTGAGATATGCAGGATGACTAACTCTTTGTTATCTGTCCTCTAACCACCTAGGATGGTTACAAGTGTTACATTTGCATATTATCTATGAATAAACACTCTTTGTTTTTGCCAGACAAATTCCACAAATACAGGTTTCCTGGTTTTCTTTCAAGTGTATGCCACAGCCTTGCTTCAAACTCAAGGCCCGTGGGCCACAGCTGGCCTGTGGGGTGCTTAGATCTGGCCCGTAGGGCAGGAGTGAAATGCTCCCGGTTCAGACCGGATCTCCCAATCCAGTAGCGGTGGCGGCGGATGGTTCAGAGAACCAGTAGCAAAAATCCCTGCCCCCCCCGCCCCAGCTGAGCCGCGTGATCATCACAGGTTTTTTTTTAACTTTTAAAAGCATTTTTTCTTCGCCTGAAAAAATGCTTTTAAAAGTTAAAAAAAAAAGCCTCTGATGATCACACGGCTCAGCTGGGATAGTCAGAACCTTTTCAAAGCATTTTTTTCTACAACCTCTTCGGCCAAAGAGGTTGTAAAAAAAAAAGCTTTTAAAAGGCTCCTCTGGCGATCCCTGCTGAGTTGCCTGATCGTCAGAACCTTTTAAAAGCATTTTTTTCTACAACCTCTTCGGCCAAAGAGGTTGTAAAAAAAAAAGCTTTTAAAAGGCTCCTCTGGCGATCCCTGCTGAGTTGCCTGATCGTCAGAACCTTTTAAAAGCATTTTTTACAACCTCTTCGGCCGTTAAAAGCATTTTAAAATGCTTTTAAAAGGTTCTGGCGATCAGGCAACTCAACTGGGATCGTCATAACCCTTTAAAAGCTTTTTTCCCTCTGGAAAAAAAACCTCGGCTGAAGAGGTTGTAGAAAAAATGCTTTTAAAAGTAAAAAAAAAAGTTGGCCATGCCCACCCAGTCACATTACCCCACCACCACCAAGCCATGCCACAGAACTGGTAGTAACAAATTTTACATTTCACCCCTGCCACAGCGCTACCCTGGAAACAGCAAAGGATTGGCCCACTGTGCCTCTGCCAGTGAAAATGGAGCTTGGGAGGGCCACGCATGGCCCTCAGTTCCATTTTCATTGGCAGAGGGTTGCAGAAGGCCATTGCAGCCAAAAATGGAGCTTGGGAGCCCATTTTCACTGGCAGAGTACTTGGGCCACCACAGAGGACACAAGTGATGTCAAGCTGGCCATGCCCCAGGGCCACACACCCTCCCCCCCGAGGTCAAGTACAACCCTGCTGCAACCCACAATGAAATCGAGTTTGACACCCAACCTAACCCTTTCTAGGATGAAAAAAGAGAGAAACACACAGGGAACGCCTGCATTCAGAAAATCTGAATCAAAAGGCTTTCTAGATACCTCTTGCAAGTGGGCTGGATAAATGCAACTGCCCACTGTGATAAAACTGTGTTGGATGTTCACATCTAGTGGGTGCAAAGAAGCACCTATAAATTACAGCTGGAAAGAGAAAATGGGGTGGGCCTGGGGGAATGTTTCTTAGGAATCCATGCAGACGTCGGCTCTCAACTAGAATAAAATGAAATATTTCAACAGGCCATGAAACTTTTCCATCTCCAATCCAATTAAAGCTAGGCTACCCATCTTCCATTCAGAGGGGAGGAAGGGAGGAGCAAGTCTTCTGATCTTTCTACTTGGGGATGTCAATCAACATCTTGGATTAAAGCAACACAAGAGCAGCCTGCTCCGCGGCATTGTCCCTCCTTGTCCTGCTTTGTTTCACATCTGCTTCTCACCTAGGCCACCAGAGGAGCAGGCAAGCAGGTGGCTCTCAGCTCAGCAGCAGCTGTCTCACCCCTTTCCCCCCCCTCCCCGGGACCATCGAAGATGAGCCTGCTTTGGCTTCAGCCGTTGGGAGTTGTTGTCCCCAGTAACAAGCCCACCCTTTGTTTTGCAAAGGGAGAGAATGGAGGAAGAATGCTTGACCTGGAAACAGAGACTCTATCGGGCAGACGCGTCTGCCTCCCTACTGTGCAGGCTTTGTTGGATTTGCAAGACGCTGCGTGAGAAAAGTGACCTGAGTGGGCCACGGCTGCCAACGACAAGTTACACCTCCCTTCCCCACTTCAGGGGCATAGTAAATAATGTCTCTCCTTGTAATTGGGCTCAATGGCTCATGTTCATAGCAAAGTTCCTTAAACAGCTTTGTGCTATATCTCCGCCACGGGCTTCTGTTCTTTGCTTATAACTAGGATGACTAGCTGTGCATTTTTTTTTTTTTTTGTTTTACAATTTGGCAGAGAGATTCAGAGGCTTTAAAGATCCAGGCAAAGTCAAAGTTCGGTTGTAAAGTTATTTATTAACGTGAAGGAAGTGGAATCCTCAGTCAGATGCTGAGTTCGACTAATTCTCAATCCTGTCAGCTGGCAATTATGAAAGTTGAAATCCAAAACATCTGGACGGTTTCAGGTTCAGCAAGGGAAAGCTGCTCAACCTTAGTCTCCAAATCCTAAACTGTTTATTTCTGCAGAATGCCAAATGCTCAATAAAAAAGTCCATACTAAGTAGACTCAACTAGCTCTCCACGACAAATCCCTCAGGCCAAAAGGCTCCATAGAAATGAAATATCTGCACGAGGGAGTCAGCATAACACAAAGCTGGTACCACTAGAGGCACCTGATTTAGTATCATCCCCCCCATGGTTCCAAAAAAGAGCACTCTATTAAAGACAATGCTGAGTTTTTACTGGATGAGGGAGAAAATAATATTTTAAAAGCAGCAAGGCCTCTGGGGGAGGAAATGTTACTCATCGACACTTGCTAGTATGACAAAGAGATGTTAGCAGGAGATACATGACCTTTTCGTTACAAAGAGATGTTCAGAATAAGAGAATTGGAAGGGATCTTGAAGGTCTTCTAATCTGGGATTGGGCATTGTTATGACTAATATAAACTTTGTATTATTTCCAAATAACTGGGCTAAGGTATGGAAGGAAGTTGGGCATATTTTAAGATGGGAGAAGTTATAACTGTCATTGTTAGGGTGAATGTCTGTGATAAAAATGAATGCATTACCAGTGGTGAAATCCTCACGGGTTGCCACCGGTTTGCTGTCCGTGCATGTGCACTGGGCGCCAAATATGTGCTGCATGCGTACATGCGCAGTGCGTGGCAAATGCACGCTGCACACACACGCATGCAGTGTGCAGCAAACACACCCTGTGCACGCATGCACAATGCGGCCAAAGCACATGTGCAGTGTGCACCAAACACGTGCTTCGCACGGAAAAAGGAGCCGTTTAAAGGTAAGTAGAACAGCAAGGGGGGGGAACAGCTGTGCCGCGCAATTTAGATTCGCTAGAAAGCAGGATTTTCTGCTTTCTAGCAAATATAAATCGCGTGGCACAGATGATCGTTGGAAATACCAGTGTGGACGAACCGGTAGCTTTTATTACTATTACAATTCGCTCGAACTGGTGCAAACCGGTAGCATTTCACCCCTGTATATTATTGAAATTATGTTTTTTATTTCAAACACCAGTTTGATAAATGACATACTTTTCACACAAAGACAAAAAAGAAATCTGGTGAAGAAATAAAGTGAAGTCAGGAGAATAATTGTCTGCAGAAATATTTAGCTGTCAATGGTTTTCATAGGCACAGTTAAGGGAGACATTTGATATAGAAAAAAAAAGGTCTGGAATTGAAAAACATAAAATTGAATTTGAAATCTTATTGTGTACAAATAATGAACATGTGATTGTGAAAATGTATAAACGTTGCTGAGATTTAAGACTGAAGGTCAAGTTAAAGATGATAAAATGGGCTAAGAATGTTGGTTATAAAATAGAGATGGACCAATGGGGGAGACTGTGGTTAAAAGGACTGAAGTTCACATTATGTTACATTTTGATAGAGAACTTTTATAAAATTATGTACCGCTGGTATATGATGCCAGGGAAATTGTCTAAGAAGTATAAAGAATCTCTAATCAATGTTGGAAATGTGGAACACATAAAGGGTCATATTATCATACATAGTGACTTCTGAAAGAAAAATTAGATACAAAAAAAATCCATTGATACAAAGATTTTTTTAAGAGTACAATTCAGATGAAACCAGAACTTTTTTTACTGGGACTTATGAATAGCCAAATAAAAGAGATTTATGGAAGACTGATTTTGTACATTATATGGTAATTGCAGTGAGGTTATAGGTAGAAAGAAAGAAATGCCTAATGAAGAATCATTTTTTTTCCTAACAATATGGAGATAGTATTGAAAGTGGATTTACAACTGATAGGCTAAGAAAAATGTTTAGAAAGGGTGTTTCACTAAAATCTACAAAAATCTGTTTTAGATATAGTTTGTATTAAGAATATTTATTATAATAGTGAAAACTCATATAAACTAAACTTAAAAAAGGAAAAGTGAATAGAATAAAAAGTTCAAGGAAAAAGAAAGAAAGAAAATATGAGAATATAAGAACATAATAAAGAGAGAAGAAATAAATAAGGAAATGACTTCCAACCTTCATCACAAGCATAAAAGATTTAGTAAGTTTACGGTACTGTCTCTAAAGTTACAGACATTTATCTCTTCATCCCAAATCCCATCAGTTATCTATAAACAAATCCATAAAGCTTCATCTTTTGTATCATGGTATTAGCAAAAAGTCCATAAACTGTTGTCCGAAGTCTATAAACTGTTGCCATTACTTATTTTAACCTTGATCAAATAAGCCAACTTTATATTCCTTCCTTTTATTTTTAACAGTCTTAACTTTAAAATTCTTTCAAATATTGTTGAAGGACTTGAATTTTCTTCGATTCTTGTTTCTCTCTCTCTTACAACTCTCTTTTGTAAATCAATTTATTTTAAATTATTCAGGTCACTCTCTTGATTTGTCATTTGTATTTCCATTTTAAATTTTTTTTAAAAATTAAAATTCTTTTTTAGATCAGGTATAAGACAACGTATTTTTGGCAGAGACTGGAAAGCTTTTATGGACTTTTTGCTGAAAAATGGGGGAAAAATGTTTTGTGATTTCTGGATTTGCTGATTGAAAAGGGTTGAATATAGGAAGAGGATAGAGGAAGGAAATGAGGATAAGATTGCAATTGTGAGTTTGGAAGTTGCTTCCTTTTGTATCTTTTCTTTTTTCTATTTGCATTTCTTTCTATACTCCCTTTTTCTTAAACGTATATCTTTTATATTTCTGAAAAGTTTTCAATAAAAATTAAAAAGCCAAACATGCAAGTCATTGTCAACTGTAATAGTAATCGCTCACCCTGAAAATTTATATTTTTTAAAAATGTAAACAATTAAAAACTAGATACGTACACCCATGTCATTTGTTCATCAGATGGCTTTTTAAATTAGATAAATAAATAATCACTCAAACATACCAGTTAGAGGGATATCTTGCCATATTAATCAATTCCAACCAGTTTACTAGATCTGACTCAGAAGAAAATAGCCCTGTCAGCCACTTCTGAATGACATCCCTATTTTATTTTAATTTACAACCTCACTAATTTAAATCCTGGCTTTATTTACAGCCATAGGATAGAGAACGTAACTGCAAAAGTCAATTAATTAGATGATTGATTAATTTTAGGCAAGACATTTGAAAAGAGCTCTCACAGCAAGCTAAACCTGACCAAGTTTCTAAGCTAACCTGGGTTAGCCTCTTTCCTGAATCTCTCCAAGGTAGAAATCAGATTGAGAAGTTGAAACAAAACTTGGACCAAGATACTATAGTGGAAAACTGTTTGTGCATTGTTGACAAGAAAACAAGCCCAAGTGACAATATTTTCAAAAGAGTTTTGACAGATCCAAAAATAGAGCACTGCTTGGAATGACCCTTTTCAGCTCCCATCTACTACCCATTTTGACATGGCATACTGAATCTGTCCAGGGACCCCCTAAAATGAGATTGGGAGAAGAAACAGTAGAGAAATAAGTGTTAGAATAGAATAGAATAGAATAGAAATAGAATAGAATAGAATAGAATAGAATAGAATAGAATAGAATAGAATTTTTTATTGGCCAAGTGTGATTGGACACACAAGGAATTTGTCTTGGTGCATATGCTCTCAGTGTACATAAAAGAAAAGATACGTTCATCAAGAATCATGTACAACACTTAATGATAGTCATAGGGTACAAATAAGCAATCAGGAAACAATCAATATAAATACAAATCATAAAGATACAAGCAACAAAGTTACAGTCATACAGTCATAAGTGGAAGGAGATGGGTGATGGGAAAGATGAGAAGATTAATAGTAGTGCAGACTTAGTAAATAGTTTGACAACGTTGAGGGAATGATTTGTTTAGCAGAGTGATGGCGTTCGGGGAAAAACTGTTCTTGTGTCTAGTTGTTCTGGTGTGCGTTGTTTTGAGTGTAGTATACAGGACATGTCCTCAATGGAAGGCAGGATTGGTAGCAATTGTTTTTTCTACAGTTCTAATTATCCTCTGAAGTCTGTGTCTGTCTTGTTGGGTTGCATAACCAAACCAGACAGTTACAGAGGTGCAAATGACAGACTCAATAATTCCTCTGTAGAACTGGATCAGTAGCTCCTTGGGCAGTTTGAGCTTTCTGAGTTGGCGCAGAAAGAACGTTCTTTGTTGTGCTTTTTTTTTTTAATAAATAATTTTTATTTCCATTTTCAAACATCGTATTTATGTACAAATTATTATCCATCATTAATCATTAATTTTTATTTATTACTGATTCAGGCCTGCCCGATTGCCACTTGCTTTCTTCACAACCTCCCTCTCTACCCTCTACTACTTTCCCATCCATCCTCATCTCCTTCACTTTACTACTTCCTCTCCTCCTTCTCCACTCCTCCCTTCTTCCACCCTATCTAACCTTCTTATTCCCCTCCTCCCTTCTTCCACCCTATCTAACCTTCTTATTCCCCTCCTCCTTCTCTACTCTTTCCTACCTACTTTCTTCCCTCCTTCTACTCCTCTCCTTTTCTTCCTGAAATGGCAGTCGAGCATCCCCAATATCATTTAAATTTTAATTTCATATCTTCAAAATTACTGTACATTAATAATCAATCCATGTATCATTTCCCTTCCCCCTCCTCCCCTTCCCCCCCCTCAGACTTCCCAGAGCAAATACCGGGTATTATGACCAACAATCACAAGCTAACGTATACAAAATATACATAACCTCCCACCTTTAAAAATTTAAAACTTTAGATCCCCTCACAATAAAAATAAAAAGATAGGAAAGAATAATAAAAAAAAAGGAAAAGAAGAGAAGCAATACCAACTTCACATATTACTTCTTCTTACAGTCCAATCTTAAAATTAATCCATCTTCTCAAATTCAATTTTTTTTCCCACTTGTATATTCCTTCAAATTTCATAAGTCCATTTCTCAAATTACTGTCCATCTTCTCGAACTCAAATTTTTATCACTTATATATTTCTTCAATTGCCATAACATTTAATGTCCGTTCTTCTTACAGACCATTTTAAAAATTAATCCATCTTCTAAAGTTCAATTTTTTTTCAGCCGCTTGAATATTCCTTCAAATTTCATAAGTCCATTTCTTAATTTACAATCCAGCTTCTCAAATTCAAATTTTCATCACTTATATATTTCTTCAATTGTCATAAGATTTAATATCCAATCTTCCAATACTACTCCATCAATCAAATATCATTTCAAATAAAATTTCTCAAATATATTATTCATCCACAATATAACAGTAAGCAGTTAAAATCATTACATCCACATTATCTAAATTCATAAATTTCACTTTCCATCCTTCACAATTGAATAATATCATCCCATAGATTTATACCATACGAATAGCAAATAACAAAAATCCTATAATTTATATCCTAAACAAATCAATTCCAAAAATTAACCATAATCATCATATTCACATTTTAAACATTCCTCCCCTCTCACATTCTATTTTCCATCATTTCCAAACCAATTAACTTAGCATCTAACAACAAAGGATTCCCACTCTTTAAAACATTAATATAAAAATGTCTCGCTTTCATAACTGAATTAAGAAAATACTTTCTGCCTCTAAAATTCACTGACAAACCCATTGGGACTTCCCATCTAAAATATATCTGATGTTTCTTAAACTCATCCACTAAAAAAGCAAATTCTCTTCTCTTTCTTAACATTTTAGGTGGAATTTTCTTCATCATTTTTATATCTTGTCCCAATATTTGGAATTTATTTTTATAAAAGGCTTGCAAAATTTCGTACCTAACCTTTTTAGTTGTAAAATAAATAACCACATCCCTCGGTACTCTATTTTGTCTTGCCCACCAAGAATTAACACGATAAATTCTTTCAATATTAGTCTCAAAATCTTCTGGCTCCACACCCTTTATCTGAGCAAAGGCTTGCGTAAAATCTCCTTTAAATTTTCCTTCCTATTTTGTTTCAACCCCTCACCCTTATAGCATATTCCATTAATCTATATTGTAATATTACTCTTTCTTCATCTGCCCTATCTACCTTTGCCTGTATATCTTCCATCTTATTATCTAAGTTCCAATTGTTTTGATTTTTTTGAGTTTCTTCTATTTTCCTTTGCAACTCTAAATTAGCTTTATTAATTTCTGCAAAATCATCCTCCATCTGAATACAAGAGCTCAATATTTGCGCAATTGCATCCTTTACCATTTTCATTTCCCTCTTCTGCTCTTCCACCACTTCCTTAAAATCCAACATCTCTTTCTCTATTTCATCAAATTTTTGATCTATTTCTAAAAAATGACTCTCCAAAAACTCCTGTAAAAAATTTCTTAATTCCTTTTTAATTTCTTCTTTTAATTTTTGAATCTGAGCTGAAGAAATTTTAAAGTTTTTAATGACTTTTGGCACTATTTGCTTAAAAGCCTTTTTAAAATATATATATATATATATATAGCTTGATAATGGACCAAGAAGAAGAAAAAAAAATTCAAAAAGAAAAATTCAAAAAACTTTTCTTCTAAATCACTATAATCCCAAAGAAGAAGAAAAAATATAAATCATAAGATTCTTGTTTCTTCCATTTAATCATTCCTATATATCTTCTATTTCGACACTAGCTGTTAGTAAGCATTTCTTTAATTTTCGTTTTCAATATACACATTCCACAAAACCGCCATTTGCTTTCTTCTCTCCTATCTTTGCAGCAAATATATCCTCAGGGGCTTGCAGTCTTCTTACAAACAAATGTTAAAACTCCAGTTTCTGCTCCATCCACGTTACAGTCCATCATAAATCAACTCCAGCCGTGGAAATTGGACGCTTCGTTTGTCCGCCATAAAGGCAGAAGCCTCGCCCAGCCAGGAGCTTATCAGGCTATGGAAAGAGATCTCCCTGTAAGCCTTTGAAGCTTATTAGGGTGTCTCAACTTCAAACCTGAATGCTCATCTTTCCTTCTTTGCCCGAAGGAGAGAATTCCAAGCTGTCGGACCCAGATTTACGATGTCCTGACAGCTCTTACTGACTAGGGAGTTAGCAGCTAAATCATAGCTGCTCTCCACGAAGCGGAGCCATACCGGAAGTCCCCTTTGTTGTGCTTTTTTGATGACGTTTTTGATGTTAGCTGTCCATTTTAGATCTTGTGATTTGGTAGAACCTAGAAATTTGAAGGTCTCTACTGTTGATAGTGTGCTGTCATTGTAAGAGGTAGTAGTATAGGAGGGTTTCTCCTAAAGTCTACCACCATTTCTATGGTTTGGAGTGTGTTCAGTTCCAGATCGTTCTGGTCGCACCACGAGGCTAATTGTTCAACTTCCCATCTGTATGTGGATTCATCACTGTCATTGTATGTGGATTCATAACGATCACTGTTATGTCATCTACGAACTTCAGTAGTTTAACAGATGGATCATTAGAGATGCAGTATAAAAACATATAGTAGTGGCCAAAATTGTGGAAACCTTTTGGGAAAAATCTATTTTTGAGGTTTGATGACTAATAACATCACTTTTTTGGAGTAGTACCATTATATATGAATGGAAAGATAATTTTAAATGACAAATTAAACCTTCTCTACAAAGGTGTGTGTTGATCTCAGTAAAGAGCTGATTCAAAAGCTTATTTTTTTTAGTCTTTGACGTTGTGTATGGAAAGAGTTTATTGATGTTTTCTGCCAGTATGGCTTGCTTTCCCAATGTAGGCCACCTGGTATTTCCTGATAATCTCTGATTCAGGAGGTAACCAGATACAACTCTGCTTCCTTTCCAAACCCACAGAAAATCAGAAAAAGGAATTACCAGCTCAGATTCACAAACTAATCTATGCCCATAATGTATAGTTAGTTGGAGAGATTTGATGCACAGTCCATCTCTAGAAATAAAATACAATTAACAGTTTTATTAAAATTAAAATTTTAAATGAATGCTTATGTTAGATTTCCTAGCCTAAAACCTAAGACTGAATTTAACAAAACCTTTGGAAAATGCAAAGAACCCAAGGGAGTCATGTTAGCAGTCATGTCAACTTGCAGAGATAGTTTAGGGGAATGTTTAGGGAAGGTTATCTTTTAAAATCTTTACAGTCAATTGTACAATTATATAAAGTTTATTCAGAGGATAAAAAAGTAAAACAGAAGAACAAAGGAAGGCCCAAATTGCACTTAAAGAATTTAAAAGAAGATCAATAAAGGCAATTTACTTGGCTGCTATCTATTTAACCCTAAGCATGGACAGAAGGCATTGATAAGAGCAACATCTCTGGTAGAACCAAGAGATACAGAATGGAATTTCAATTTTATGGGAATCTGAAATCAGTGAAAGGTTGTCCCTTAGCAAATTGTTCCATTTTTAAGTCAATGATTTAGCCAGCAAGTCAGAAAATTACTCAGGGGTGTGAGGTCACCTTCTTAAAAAGTTTGAACCTGCACTTCAAATCATCCATGCGGACATGGAGAGAGAGATAATTATGAAAAGCAAGCAGCTTCTGGATATGAGTTTAGAGACGAAGAACCTATGCTTATCCTATAGTGACAGTCCCGCTTTTTAATAATTTGTCCCGCGTCCCGCAGCAATTCCAAAAATGGGAGGCGGCAACGCAAGAGGAGGAGGCGGAGAAGGGGGAGTGGCAGAGAAGGGGGCGCGAGAGGAAGGAGAGACGCCGCTTGACTTCACCCGAGAGGAAGAGAAGAGCCGAGAGGAGAGCCGAGCCTGCCTGGAAAAGCGGAGAAGCAGCAGCCACTCCTCCTCCTTCAGGCAGATGGCAAGACTCAGCACGCATGCACAGCCCCCCGCCTCCCCCCCCCCCGTCAATGGTGTCCCGCTTTGCCATCGCTGAAATCTGGTCACTTTAGCTTATCCATATTTCAAGACAAAGATCCTGATAGTCAAGGGGGATACCAGAATTTATGGAGAATTCAAAACTTCTGAAAGGCAGCAGATTAAGACTGTATTTGGTTTTAGCTGTGCTCCAAATTCATTTCAGTAAACACTAAAGCCATGTTTTATTGCAGATGCTGTTCACTATATGTGGGAAACCACTTAGAAGGCTATGAGATTACACATGGATGTGCTCGACACACTTGGGTTTGCAGTGCAATGTGGTGTTGCTAACAGCAACCGCCTGGAGATCGTTTGACTAACTGGAAACTTTAGAACAGAGAAGATTCTAAGAAACTTCATAAAAAAGAGAAATATTTGCTAAGCATCAATATGAGAAAATCACTTAGGATTCCAGAAAGCTGTTAAAGTTACCTGAACAGAACTAACGACTGAAAGAAAGAAAAAGTGTTTTGTAACAGAGAAAATAAAATGTGAAAAACAACCAAAGAAAGAAGGGAAACAAGAGAACCAGTTTAGTCTAGGGGTGAAGGCACCCGGGTGAAAACTGGGAGACAGTGAGTTCTAGTCCCACCGTAGCCATGAAAGCCAGCTTGGGTCAGTCACTCTCTCTCTCACCCCAACCCACCTCACAGGGCTGTTGTTGTGGGGCAAATATGAGGAAAAAGAAACATTAGGTATGTTTGCCACCTTGAGTTACTGATAAAGTAATAAAGGCAAGATAAAAATCTAATAAACAAACAAATGGCGGCATATCATCTTTTCATCAGGAAATATGGTAGTCTTTTTCACTGCTTTTAAAATGTTTCAGGATTTATACATCTGTGTTGAGGACAGAACGTGATGTACTAAAGATGGATACTAATGGAAGCTATCCATCCATCCAAGAAGGAAGGAGACTGATGTGTTTGTGATACTGTGATTTGCTTGTGTGTAGACAGAGTTCGAGAAAGATAGGAAACAGATTGTCAAAGCACCACTTCTTCACCATGAGAGTAGCAGGATCTTCATAAATTCACCAAGTACATTTATGTTCAGAAGCCAGTGAGCTAGTCATAGGAAGTAAATAGGAAGAATACCAAAGAACTCCATGTAGAGCAGGGGTGTCAAACTCACGGCCTGTGGGCCGGATGCATCATGTGCTGGCCACGCCCACCCTCAGTTTAGCGAAAGGGGGGAAAGTCCCAATACATCACGTGATGACGACGTGACGATGTGAGTTTGACAGCCCTGATCTAGAGCATCCTCAACAAAACTCAGTTCCTTTTGGAGAAGATAGTGTGCACCTTTAAGCATTGTTTTTAAAAAGTTTTGTAAATCAAAGCAATACTTTTTTAGGTAGAACACAAACATTCATTTGCCGAAATATTTACTGGGGAGTTAGGCCGAATTCCACATCACATCAAAAGAATGGGTTTGAAATGGATCTCCAAGCATTCATAGCAAGATAGTTTGCTTCTGCTCTGCCTTTTGGCCCTCCTGAATGCATTTTTTAGTCTTCTCCTCTTCTTCCCTTGCCATCCAATTAAAAGACACCCTCCCCTCCCACCCGACTGATCAGCACTTTCTAAAGCAATTCAGCTGTCTTAACCCCATCAATCTCCAACTTTCCCACACTGGGAGCTCATCTTTCATTTCATTATAAAGTAGGGGACCACAACTGGTTTTTCTGTTTTTAGTGTAATTTTGTTTTTCTCTGCTTCCTCTCAAAATTTTCTCCTTTCCCTTCCCTTGGTTTTTCTCCAGTTCAGAACAGGAAAAAAAATGAGTGTGTTTGTGGTTCGTCTGGGTCTTTTTCCAAAACTGAACTTGTGTTTTTGAATAATTCAGTTTTGGAAAAGCGACAAAAAATGGGACTGAGCACAGATGGGCTTAAAATAATTCAGTTTTCAAAATGACTGGAAATCCCCAAACTCTAACTAAGGTCATTTGTGCTTCTGGAAAGTAGAAATGCAAACATCCGGGCCAAAAAGGAACATAAAAAATTGTTTTTCTAAACCTGCACAGTGGGAAATGAATTTCTCCTCAATACACAGAAGAAATACACCGAAGAAATAAATGCTCAAATAAACAAATTATGTATACATGAATTCCTGGATAGGAATATATGTATAATATTACATGAGAAGGCAATTCACAACAGCAATTTAAGCTGTTTCTATCTTGTCATGTTACTGGCTAATAATCTAAAACCAGCTTTAAGAATTCCAACCCAGAACCTGCTGGCACTTAGTCAAGCCTACAATAACCACAGCAGAGGTGGGTTTCAGCAGGTTCTGACCAGTTCTGGAGAACCGGTAGCGGAAATTTTGAGTAGTTCGGAGAACCGGTAGTAAAAATTCTGACTAGCCCTGCCCCCATCTATTCTCTGCCTCCTGAGTCCCAGCTGATTGGGAAGAAATGGAGATTTTACAGTAACCTTCCCCTGGAATGGTGAGGGAATGGAGATTATACAGTATCCTTCCCCTGCCACACCCACCAAGCCACACCCACCAAGCCATACCCACAGAACCGGTAGTAAAAAATTTTGAAACCCACCACTGAACCACAGGATCTGGCTGGTCATCCCTTCCAATCAGAATCAGAATAGAGCTGGAAGGAACTTTGGAGGTCTTCTAGTCCAGCCCCCTGCTTAAGCAGGAGATCCGACCTATAGCACTTCAGGCAATCTCTACAGGGAAGGCAAGACTTGCTTATTGACTGATATGTCGATTAGCTTACCAGTGCTTCGCTTTTCCTTTTAAAGATTACAGGAAGTCCTCAACTTACGACCATGAATGTAGCGAGGGTTCAAAATTACAACAGTGCTGAAAAATGTGACTTACAACCAATCCTCACGCTTACAACTGCTATCGCATTCCTATGGAGAAGCAACATGATCAGGACTTGGATGCTTGGCAACCATCATGAATTTATGTTTGTTACAGCATCTTGGGGTCACGTGATCACCATTTGAACCTTTCCAGGTGGCTTCCAACCAGCAGGGTCAATGGGGAAGCCGGCAGGAAAGGTCAGCGTTTGTGGTTGCCTGGTGTCTTGCTTAACAATCACAGTGATTCACTTGACAATCATGGGAAAAAGGCAGCGGTAGGATTCAAGTAATTTAACAACCGGTTCTCTGCCCTATTTTTTATTTTTTTGCAAATTTTTTTATTTTTCCATAATAATTCCCACAATTTGACCAGTGTACAATACAATCACTTATCCAACAATCAGTCCCATACTCAAATTATACTCAGTCAGGGCTGCTCGACTGCCACTCCCCCCTTTAATCCTTTCTTCCCTTCTCATCCTTCTTAAACTTCCCCCACCACCTTCTCCTCGCTTTCCTACTTCCCCTCCTCTTTCCCACTTCTCACTACCATCCTTTCTAATCCTCTATCTTCTCCTTCTTCTCCTCCTCCTATCCTTTCTTCTCCCTCCCTTCTTTCCTCCCTACCCACCTACCTACCTACTTTCTCTGCCCTATTGATTTCTTCCAACAACCACTTTGCCAAACTGCTCAGTAAGTTAACAACCGGTTCTCCCGAAGTGGTGCGAACTGGCTGAATCCCACCACTGGAAAAAGGATAAAATCAGGTGCGATCACTTGATGCCTCACATAACAGCCGCAACACTTAATAATAAATTGTCCAGTCCCTATTGCGGTCATAAATCGAGGACCAGCAGTATTCCCTTCTCATTAGGCTCCTGTGTCTTTTCTTTACATTCCCAGGTAGTTGCAGACATGGATGCTTTTACACACACACACACACACACACACACACACACACACACACACATTTTCTCTTAGAAAAATCACTTACCAAGTTGACAAAGTCTTGATAACAAATCTTCCCATCCGAATTGTTGTCTGCTAAGGCCAAAAGCACTTCCAGTTTATGTGGATCCAGTTCAGAACTATGTCTTTGGAGGAGGTTCCGAAATTTCTCTGTGCTGATATAACCTGTGTTTTCAGGATCCAGCTGGATACAGAAACAGATAAAGAAAGAGAAGGATGCACTAATGCAGCAGACACATCAAAGTGAATTGCAGGAATAGGCAATTACAGGTAGTCCTCGACTTACAACAGTTCATTTAGTGACAGTTCAATCGCAATAACAATAGCACTTAGACTTACGTACCGCTTCACAGTGCTTTACAGCCCTCTCTAAGCAGTTTACAGAGTCAGCCTATGGCCCCCAAACAATCTGGGTCCTCATTTTACCAACCTCGGAAGGATGGAAGGCTGAGTCAACCTTGAGCCTGGTGAGATTTGAACTGCCAAATTGCAGGCAGCCGGCAGGCAGTAGAAGTAGCCTGCAGTACTGCACTCTAATCACTGCGCCACTGCGGCTCTGAGTCAAAGTTACAACAGCACTGAAAATAATGACCTAGGGCCATTTTTCACACTTATGACCATTGCAGCATCCCAGTGATCATGTGATTCACATTCAGATGTTTGACAAGTGACTCATATTGATGATGGTTGCCGTGTTCAGGAGTCGTTTTGCCGCCTTCTGACAAGCCAAGTCAGTGGAGAACCCAGATTCATTTAACAACCATGTGACGAATTTAACAGCTGCAGTGATTCACTTAACAAATGTGGCCAGAAAAGTTGTAAAAGGGGACAAATTCACTTAACAAATCTTTCACTTGACAACATAAATTTTGGCCTCAATTGTGGTTGAGAACTGCCTGTATAAGTGTCCCCTCTCTGCTTCTACTTTAGGCCCATATGTGTGCTGTCAGTCTTTGTCAGGAAACAAATATCTTCCAATACTTAACAAATCTATTTAATGCTAAAACTGATACTACCCAAACTCCAAAATTCGAATCCCCTTTCTTCCTGGATGTTTACTCCGGCTTGCTAAACAAACTATGGCTCAGAAACCATGGGTCAGTACTTAACCCATGAATTATTTATTCATAGTTAAACAAACCTCAGTTAGTTGAGCATGTTAAGTCATAACATATGTTTCACATGTCACAATGGCTGCATTCGCATAATATATTATATCAAATCAAATCAAACAGCCTGATTGTATGTAAATCTCTGGTTTGAATACAAACTCAGAATGTAGCAATAAAGGAGAATATTTGTAGCTCAGGGCTGAAATGAGGGGTCCTTGATGCTTTCTGAGCTTGGTTGTTTTCTTGCAGATATTTCATTACTCAAACTAGGTAGCACCAGTGGTGGGATTCAGATAATTTAACAACCGGTTCTCTGCCCTAATGATTTCTTCCAACAACCAGTTCATCAAACTGCTCAGAAAGTTAACAACCGGTTCTCCCGAAGTGATGCAAACTGGCTGAAACCCACCACTGGGTATTATACACTGTAAGCCGCCCTGAGTCTTCGGAGAAGGGCGGGGTATAAATGTAAACAAACAAACAAACACCATCAGTGGTAGTCACTAGTCATTGATTATGTTACCTAGTTTGGGTAATGAAATATCTACAAGAAAACAACCAAGCTCAGCAAGCACCAAGGTCCCCATAGAATGTAGAATTGGGAAGGTTGGAAAAATAGTGAAAGTGGTAAAGTAACTGGGGAAATGAATGCATATCTTTCTGGGAGCCAATATTGCAGCCTAAATTAATGGAGTAATAAAAGAAGTCTTTTATGGGAAGGGAGGTGGTTGTTGCCTGAATTTCTAAATATTCAAATTGATTAAAAATGCAACATTTTAATAACAAAAATAAGCAAACACACCCATAAAGGATGGGTATGAACAACCCAGTGGTGGATTTCAATTTTTTTTACTACCGGTTCTGTGGGTGTAGCTTGGTGGGCGTGGCATGGTGGGCATGGCAGGGGAAGGATACTGTAAAATCTCCATTCCTTCTCCAATCCAGGGGAAGGTTACTGTAAAATTCCCATTTCCTCCTGATCAGCTGGGACTTGGGAGGCAGAGAATAGATGGGGGCAGGGCCAGTCAGAATTTTTACTACCGGTTCTCTGAACTACTCAAATTTTCCACTACTGGTTCTCCAGAACTGGTCAGAACTTCCTGAAACCCACCTCTGGAACACCCCCCCCCCAAGGAACTTACAACTTGGTTCTAAAATTTCAACTGCCAACCTTCTCCCCCAGTCACAAAATCGTATTTCTACTACTCAGCAACCAAACTGCATTTACAGCCCTTTGTAGCATCCCATGGCCATGTGATCATGATTTATGACACTTCTGCCAAAAACCAAAGCTTATTTCCAGTTTTTTGACAACAAAGACCCCATAGAAAACAGAGGGTTCGCTTAAGGTCTGCCATGTTTGCTTAACAACCCCCACAAAAAAAGTAAAAGCAGAACAATCATGTGGTGACCCGCTTTACGACTGTTATGACGTAACGACCATAACGGGCGGCTCCATTATGGTTGTAAATCAAGGACTATCTGTACAACATTTGCAGCAATAAATAACCACAGAGTGCATCTTTCCTTAAGCCCAGCCTCTTCTCCGGATTGACACCTGAAAAGATAGAGGATATGGTCCAATTCGCCAGGCTGGTTTGTCTCATGACTTCAACTCTTCTGACCACAAGACTACATTATTTTGCAGCCATTTGGAAGAGGTTTAAAAGGATCTCAGCCCTGAGGCATGATTACATTCATGGCCACATCATAATCAAAGTTTGTGGGGAAAAATCATTTTTAAAAGCTAATAGAACTTCTTTTGAAACACATGGAAAAGCAACAGATTCTTTCTCCAGCACTTAATTTATCCGGCAGTTATTTGTCATCTTTTGGAAATGGAAGAGAAATTTTGTCCTTGTAAGATATTCCAAGGAAATGAATGTTTTCTTGGAAATGAACTGCTCTAAGGAATATTTTTTTAAAAAGCTTGAGAAACTCAGCCTTATACCCAACTGAAATTACAAATGTTAACATATTATCTATTATAATTCCAGCAATTTTAAGTGCTAGTGACCCTGAGAAAAGAATAGAAGTAGGTAAGAATAGGTAAAATGGTGACTTCATATGAAAATAATTTTAATGTGTTGCCCTTTTGTAGTTAAAAATCCTTCCAACAGAACAAGTTTCTATCTTACAAAGATTGCTTTAAGATTCACTGGGTGCCAAAGACGGATAATACAGTATTACCCTTGTAAGTACTGCAGTTTTATTTCTGCAACACAGAAGAGTGATTAATGGAGAGATAAAATATGCTGTTTTACAATCAATGGTTTTGGGATCACAAAAGGAGAAAGCTAAGACTGGCATCAGACAAAAGGTATTTGCCTTTATAAACTGAAATCCCCACAGAAGCTCGAAGCAATTTACAGTAAATCCAATGCAACTTCATCTTGACTGGGCCTCGGCTGTCTGCAGGCTGGTCTTTGATCTTCTCAACTTGGCCTGCCGGCTTCTGGTTGCCAATAATAATGATATCAAGCTTGTCACTTGAGTTGAAAGGCGGAAGAAAAGAGGTGGAGATTCATGAGAAAAGTTCAGCCCAGGAGGGCATTTTTCCATGGAAACATTTTGTCTGTGGAAAAGGCAGCTTGGTAAAAGCAACAAAACCCTTTTTGAAGAAGCTGGCTCTCGCTGACTGCAAACAAAGCTCCCACCTTTGGCTGGGATTGATTGGCTTGGCAAAGAGGCAGGGAAGTGGGGGCAGGAGGCAAAAGGAGCAGCTTGCAAGCAGCTAAATTGGGCAGTGATTTTTTTCCTCTCTCCTTCTTTTCAATCTTGAAGTAGAAAAGAAACCTACAGTAACACAAGTTAGCTGAGGCAGATGGCTCGGCTGGAGGAGCGTATGGATTTCATTTCTGCTGCTTCAAACAGGGTACCCCAAATCAGTCAGGAATGGAATTTGTGGCCTGACTTGATCGACATCTTAAGGAAGAGAGCAGAGACAGGGGTGGGCCACTTTCCAGAAAGAAGGAGGCCTAGATGCAAGGGTATCCCAACTTCCAAAGCCATCGTGTCAGAGAATTCTGAACATCCAAGCAACGAAGGAAGACCCTAACCCCTTGTAATACCTGTCGCCATGACCAACTCGCCATGGCTAATTCACCACAGTCAACTCGCCGTGGCCAACTCACTGCAGGACAACTCGCCGCGGAACAAGAGTAACACTAGTATCGAAGAAAGAGTGCAATAGAATCATTAAAGAAAGGAGGCCAAAGGAAGGACAAAATGAAATGTGAATGACAAAAATTAAAATAACTTTAACAAATTATTTTAAATGGTTAAATTGAATTGTTGAATTGTCCCACAGCAAACTGTTCTGTGGCGAGTTAGCCATGGTGAATTGGCTGTGGCAAATTGGTTGTGATGAGTTGGCTGAGGCGAGTTGTCCCATTCCGTGTGCAGGTGGTTTCCAGAACTTGGAGAGTTTCTTAGGCCATCTGTCCCACCTAAGTGAGGGGTCCTTGGTCACTTGCCCCTGCAGGGTTCAGCTGGCTTTAAGCACGAAGAACAGAGGCCGGGAGCTGTGGGCACGACCCCCCCCCGGCCTCTGTTCTTCACGCCAAAAGCTTTTTGAAAAGATGATCGGAGCCTGCCGGGACGCAATCACTTCAGTGGTGGGTTTCAAATTTTTTTACTACCGGTTCTGTGGGTGTGGCTTGGTGGGCATGGCTTGGTGGGTGTAACAGGAAGGTTACTGTAAAATCTCCATTTCCTCCCTATCAGCTGGGACTTGGGAGGCAGAGAATAGATGGGGGTGAGGCCAGTCAAAATTTTTACTACTGGTTTTCCAAACTGCTCAAAATTTCCACTACCGGTTCTCCAGAACTGGTCAGAACCTGCTGAAACCCACCTCTGAATCACTTGTCCCTTCAGGCTGCATGAGCAGGGGGTTGGATTAGATGACCTTCAAGGTCCCTTCCAACTCTGTTACTGTTATTGTTATTGTAACCAGGCAAAGAAACAGCAGCAGAGAGGCTGGAGAGGACACAGCTCGCTAGACCTTTGCAAGGTAAATGAGTCTCCATAGGCCCAGTGCCTGTGGAGATCCGGCAAGGGGGTAGAATAGGCAGTGCCTCTGCGATCATTCATAAGGGTGAACAACTGAGCCATGGTGCTACAACATATGTAACGTCGGGACAGTGTCGTAAGTACTTGGGCGTGTGTGTGTTGATATTGTAACTTTGAATGGTCGCTGTCATAACTCAAGGATTACCTGTAGTGCTGACTAGCATTGGTGATGTTACCTAATGAAATGTCTGCAAGAAAGCGCAGAAACCAAGGACCCCACAGTTCAACCTTGAGCTACAACTAGTCTCCTTTATTGGTATCCCCCAAGTGCCTCAGAGGAGCTCAGAATTAGCTTGCTGCTTTTTTAAAACCATTCGGCCTCACCGTAACTGGAGGTGGGGGACAAGCCAAGACGGCGAAGAGGCAGCAGATGTTTTAAAGGTGTCCTCTGAAAGGTTACCTTTTATCATTCTTATTTTTTATAATCTCTGGTTTTCAATTCCAGACCATTTGATTTTATAGACCCTCCTACGCTCGTGTTTTCAGTGTATCTGGCCTTGTGCTGCCTTATCAGAACCCCTGAGATATAGAAAGGAGAAAAATCCTTAACCGGAGACAGTGGATAAATCAGTTCTGCAACGCAAGTGAAAGATGTTCTACTGCAAAACAAATCTCGCCGGTGGGGCCTGCAAAATGTAAAGACACCTCGGAGGCAAGCTCAGGCCCAGGTGATTTCATAAATACATCCACGTAGGTTTCTCGGTCCCAGGATGGATATGAGCTGCCCGTAGCTCTCCTCTGGGTAGACTTTTGAACTTCTCAACCCAAAGACCTAGCATTTCCTGATTGCCTCATGATCAATGACCAACTAAGGAAGATTTTCCCACTTGCATCTAATCATGAAACAAACATATCGTGCCAACCTTTTTACCTCCCATCTCGGTACGTCTGCTGCCTTGAGTTTGTTTAGCGATCATTCAAAGTTACAGCAGAATTGAGAAAAGTGACTTATAACCGTTTTTCACACTTACAACTGTGCAGCATCCCCCATGGTCATGCAATCAAAATTTAGATGCTTGGCAACTGGGATAAACTGATGATGGCTGCAGTGTCCCTGTTGTGGCTCCAGCCCCCCAACCTGGCCCCATGCCCGAAAGTGACTCCGAGAGTGAGAGGGAAGGACCGATTCCTTTGGCCAGGCTCCAGGAGCCAGAACCAGACCAGTCAGAGGACCGTCATCCCCTGATTCCTCCCTTCCTCAGGCTACGCCTTCAGACTCAGCTGACAATAATAAAAATCAAGCTTGGATTGACCCGCGCTTCAGAAGATTAGAGAGGCGGCGTCATCAAAGGGAAGGGTGGGGCAGGACCCCCACTCCACAAGATATATAAGGAGCTTTGGGACTGCTCTCATTCCACGGGAAGCAAAAGTTTAGCTGAACCGTTTCAAAAAGAGCTGAAAGTCTTGCTATGTGAGTCATTTGTTTGAACTTTGGCAGGCAGCTGCGATTTCTCTGCCAGGACTGATAGGAGCCATGAATCCACTGGCTGAAGGCCAGCTCGTTAATCTGAAGTGGGGAAGGAGACAGAACAGTCCCCCAGGGGTCATGTGATTCCCCTTTTGTGATTTTCTGGCAACGAAAGTCAATGGGAAAGCCAGATTCACTTCACAACTGTGTTACTAACTTAACAGCTGCAGTGATTCACTTAACAACAGAGGCAAGAAAGGTGCTAAAATGGGGCAAATGTCTCTTTTAACAACAGAAATGGGGGACTCAGTTGTGGTCATATGGCGAGGACTACCTATACTTATAAAAAAAACAATAAAATAAATAAATGAATGATTTTAAAGAGAGAGAGAGAGAGAGAGAAAGATTTGCTTTCACCTCGTTTGCAGCCCACGAGAAAGACAGGCTTTGTAGCAATGTTAAAACCTCATTTCCTTCTTTTAAACCAAAGCATCAATCAGCAGTTGCAAGTTACACTAACTCTGGCCTCTTAACATCAATGGTGAGGTCATGTGACCTGGAGGGATGGCACTAAATCTTTTCAGAACTTCAGAAGCATCTTCTCCAGTTGCCTTTTGGAAAAAAAACCACCTTTGGGGCTCTTTCCAGTGGTTCTATTGCTGTTCCTGTGAACAGATTTAATCAATGGAAGGAGCCAGGTATTTAGGCATTCCATTACGGGCTGCCCCAAGGCTCAGTCCCCTCCACCATCTTTTCCAACATGTACATGGAGTTGATGGGAAATGGTTTGAAATGAGGTATCTTCAATATAATAAAGAAACCCAGCTATCTCCCTTCTGGACTCAATAAGGGAAGTGGGAGAAGTCTTAACCCAGGAGTGGAGACTGTCAGGGGCTGGATGGGGAGACGCATGCTCGGACTCAACTAGAATTAACTGAGTTAAGTGCTAATTTGGAACTCTACTGATTCCAGGATAATTTTAACTTTGACTCCCAATGGGGTTAAAAAAAACCTGACTCTGCAGCTTCAGGAGCTGAAGCAGATGGTAAGGGGGTCATAGGCCAAATCCTATGAAGACCAATTAAAGGATCTTGATAGATATTCAGACTAAAGAAGAGAAGGCTACGGGGAGGCATGATAGCAGTCTCCCAATACTTGAGGGATGTCACGGAGGAGACGGTGTGGAATTATTCTCCATAGAGCTGAAGGTAAGATGAGAACCAGTGGGCGGAAGCTTTACAGCAAGAGATTTAAACCTGAAAGAAGGCGCACTGTAAGAGCCACTAAACAGTGGGTCAGCCTGCTACTTCAAAGCTATCAGTGAAAGTATTCAAGAAAGATTTGGACAGCCATTCAGCAATCAATAGCCACAACGTCAAATGACAGCTTATGTGAGCCAAAGCAGAATCACAACTTTCACATCTTCCCACACCAATTCAGAAGGAAGCAATTCTAACCTAGTGACAGGTTGTCTCAAACCTACACCGACTGAGAAAGTAGATCCTGGCAATGCCCCACCGAAGATCAGGAGGGAAGTAGCAGCAGATGCTGAGAGACCTAAGCAAGAGAATGACCCTCCACACCCTCTGAACAGACATGTCCCTGACTCAGATCTGGGAACAGTTTTATGGTGAGAACAAAAATTCTTGAGGGTACATGAGAACAAAATTGAATTAAAACATGGAGGAAGAAGATCATCAAGCAAGGAATAACCTTACAGGAGGATATGGCTGAAGGATCTGACCTCCCTTATATAACTTGAACGACCCTGAATAAGTTACAAGTTAGAGTGTCTAAGTGTAAAACCAATATGCTCAAGTGGAGGCTCTTAGCAGATAACAACATGCAACGTGAATGTGGAGAGAACCTGGCTGGTATATTGGTTACTACCAGAAATATGTACCAATCATGACTTATTTTTCGCCAACGACAAAACCAAGAACGTGGCTTCATTCTTGCAGTTTTAAGTTTCAAGTTTAATCTAGACATGGAAGAAGAAGATCCAATTCAAGGCAATGGTTTCAAGTTATTTTAAATATGTGTGCACTTGTGTGAACTAGCCTTAGAAGACCTAAGAAGACCTACAGCAACTTTGCGTATCCCGACAAATGTGAGACTGTAGGTTATATTCCAGTGGGCCTTGCTGTGGCTTATTACTGTCAACTGAAGAGAGAGCAATCAGGATTTTGAGTAGCTTGTTAATGCTGTCTTCAGTTTACCCTGAATTCTTTAAAGTGATTTAATTGTTTATATTATTTCACTTTTGTGTTATTAAGGATTTTTTTTTAATACTTGGAAATAACCATCTCAGGAAAATAAGCACGTCATTAAAGTTACACGCTTTTCTTATGTTCTTAAGAAATGTTTCTTCCCATTTCCCCATCTATTAATTTTGTTCTCTTCTCTTTTTATTTAAAAATGTGCATGTCTCTTCTGATTCAAGCCATTGTGTATTTTTCCTATATCTGATAACAATGTTTTTTAATGTTGTTTCCACTAACATATGCTTTTTCATAACATACACTTTTCTGGGATAGAACAACTGCAAAATTCAAGTTTAGTTCCATTTTAAAACATTTGTTTCGTCTAAGAAACAGGATTCTTAACAATTGCATGCTTTAAGAAGACACCTACACATCCATACACACAAAACGCATGTAAGGTCTCTTCTGCACATTAAGAAAAACACTCCTGAATTGCTTCAAACCTTATTTTGAGCATAAATACAAAAAAAAAGAGAAGACATTTCAATATGCTGAACCGTTCTTTAAAAAGATTTTCTTCTGTCTTTTAGAAATGCATGGCCTTCACAGAAACATGCATCCTTTGCTACAAAGAAAAAAGAAAGAAAGAAAAAAGAAAAGAAAAAGGGGAAAAACTCAGCTAACATCTACTTTTATTGAGATATGAATGGAGGAGCTGTCACTATCTTCAGTTCCATTTGTAGGTCAAGTCAGGCCGAATTCTCCCTTGAGTTCTAAGTCCTATTTAGAGCACCGCCAGAGACAAACATTATCATCAGGCTAACATAATGGTTTCCTATTTTAAGTTCAGTTGCATTACTCCTGCCTCTAACTTCATACTTCAATGAACAAAATGGAACCAAACTCCTCAAGAGTATGCAAGGCTGGGAATCTCTCTGACAATAGAGCACTAACCGTCATTTCATGCAAGATTTCCCCTGCATTTTAATGACAATTACCCTTAATTCCTTCAATCCCCCTACCAGGCTTTTACACAAAAATGTAAATATGTTTGTGGACTTAATCACAAACCAACTTGAGATTAGATTACCTCACTTCTTAGACTGTCTATAAAGTTTTTTTTAAAATCTACTGAAATTAATAGATGCTCCTGTAAAGAAGATGGAGAAAGATTATTTCCTTTATAGAGGAAAAGACTTTTTTGCCATTAGTTTTTAATCCAGAATCTCAAAATTATTTTTCTGCTTTAATTAAAGGCACATTAGTCACGTCTGGGCTCACAAATAGGGTGGGTAACACCCGGCTGTTAAACAAAGGCCTGATATCTAGGGAAATCAGTGCCACAACACTGCTTAGTCATATCTCTTTTCCCAATTCCAGTAGCTATCAGACCTATCAGAGCCCCCCCCCCCAAAAAATAGACATTTCCACTTGCAAAGAAGCAGGAAGAGCAGAGTCTTGGCCCATAGAACCATTGTCAGGTAAACAATTCTGCCTTGAGATGGAGCCTTTTTGTAATGTATCTTTAAATGGTTTTGGCGGGAAACAAGCACGTTGCTGATTGGTTAAAGCCGCCGGTAGAACTGCAAAATCTATTGAAGAACCATTTCGCGCCAACACCGTCCAAATACGTACGGCGTTTTGAATTTGGGGAGCGCAGACAGCAAGAGGGCGAATCCATCAGCGATTACATGGCCGCCCTGCGAAAAGCCTCCAAGGACTGTGGGTACCGAGACTTGGATGAGGAGCTGTTAGAGCAACTCATCCGTGGGGTCAGAGACATGCGTTTGCGGAGGCGGCTGCTATCAAAAAGCAATCTAACGCTGGCAAACGCTCTGGACGAAGCCAGAGCTCATGAGATGTCCACCCAAGCGGCGGAAACCCTGCAAAAGCCACTCTCGCCAACGGCGAACACAAGCGCGAAATCAACCCCGGTCCATAGTGAAGAAATCCAGCCCGAGTCAGACGGCGAGGATGAGGAAGGAGTTTGCCTCACCGAGAGAAGGGGAAAAGAAGACCGGGATGAATGCGGAAGTTGCGGAGGGCAACACCAGCGTCAACGATGCAAGTTCAAGGACGCTACATGTCGGCGGTGCGAGAAGAAGGGGCACCTGGCTCAAGTCTGTCGAGCACCCCAACCTTCCCGCCGAAAATTCAAACCAACCAATCAGAGCGCGGGATCGGCAAGGCGACCCGCGATTGGTCAAAACAAAAAGGGCGCGAACTCAAATCGAACGACCGTGATCATAGGCCGTGCAGCAACCCGCGTCGAGAAGAAAATTTTCACTAAACCGAAAATCGAAGGAGTGCCGTGCCGACTAGAAGTGGACACCGGGTCAGCGATCACAATCATGTCCTGGGACACTTTTGCAAAAGCTTTGCCGAGAATCGCCAAACGCAAACTGCAAACACAACGGCTACGAGTGCACGACTACCAAGGGAATCGCATCCCTGTTCGAGGGACCACCTCCGTCCGCGTCGAGTACGGACCACACAAGAAGACCCTGCCCATCACGATAGTCGAAGGGACACTGCCAAGTCTGTTGGGACTAGACTGGTTCCGTGCATTGGGCATGGGAGTGACTGGCATCTACAGAAGTGACTTTAACCTAAAAGACACACTCATGAACGAGTTCGAAGATGTCTTCAAGGACTGCCTGGGCAAGTACAAGGGGACCCCTATTTCCTTCAATTTAGACCCCCAGGTAGCCCCCATTAGGTTAAAGGCAAGGAGAGTCCCTTTTGCCCTTAAACCTAAGATTGACAAGGAGATAGACAAGCTCATCAGTCAGGGGATTCTGGTGCCAGTCGATCACGCAAAGTGGGAGACGCCAATCATCACCCCAGTAAAACCAGATGGGTCAGTCAGGATCTGCGCTGACTACAAGGCGATGTTAAACAAAGCCTTGCAGAAAAGCGCTTACCCGGTCCCCGTGGTGCAACATTTGCTGCACTCGCTGGGGCAAGGACACGTCTTTGCCAAGTTAGATTTGGCTCAAGCCTATCAACAACTACCCGTAGACGCCAACACAGCCGAAGCCCAGACGATTGTGACTCACAGAGGTGCTTTCAAGTGTACCCGGTTACAGTTTGGGGTGAGTGTGGCACCTGGTCTATTCCAAAATTTAATGGAGCGACTTCTGCAAGGGCTCCCGGGGGTAGTCCCCTATTTCGATGATGTATTGGTATCAGCCGAAAATTTAGAAGAATTGGGGGAGCGTTTGAGAAAAGTTCTGGGCATTTTCCGGTCAGCCGGTCTAAAGGTTAAAGTGAACAAATGCCAGATAGGGGTAGAATCCGTAGATTTCTTGGGCTACAGAATAGACAAGGAGGGAATTCACCCCACTGAAAGCAAGGTCAGGGCAATACGAAAGGCTCCAGCGCCCAAGAACAAAACAGAGCTACAGGCATTCCTGGGTCTAGTGAATTTTTACGCGGTCTTTTTAAAAAATAAGGCAACCGTTGCCGAGCCGCTACATAAGTTACTGGGAAAGAATACTGCTTGGTCTTGGGGAAAGTCGGAAGCTAGGGCTTTCGAAGCAGTAAAAAACCTACTCTCGAGCGATAGCTTACTGGTTCAGTATCATAGCTCATTGCCATTGGTATTAGTCTGCGATGCTTCCCCTTACGGGTGGGGCTGTGCTCAGCCACAGGTTTCCAAATGGCACAGAAGCCCCAATAGCCTTCTACTCCAGAACGATGTCCTCGACAGAGAGGAACTATAGCCAGTTGGATAAGGAAGCGCTAGCTATTGTGTCAGGGGTAAAAAAAATTCACGAGTACGTTTTTGGTAGAGACTTTGAAATTGTGACAGATCATAGACCACTGTTAGGGATACTGGCTGGCGACCGCCCAACGCCTGTGGCACTGTCGCCACGACTGACCCGATGGACTATCTTCTTAGCCGCCTATTCCTACAAACTGCAGCATCGGCCGGGAAAAGAGGTGGGGCATGCGGACGCATTAAGTAGATGCCCACTACCAGGAGCGATCGAAGACCCCACTCCGGGGACACCCATACTGTTAATTGACTCTCTGGACTCTGGCCCAGTCACATCTAAGGAGGTGGCTCGGGCATCATACCGGGACATTACTTTGAGAACTGTACTCGGTTGGGTACAAAGAGGGTGGCCCGCTGCGCCGGGCGAGCGTTTTAAGGAATTTGTAAAAAAACGTGGGGAACTGTCGGCTCAAGGGGGGTGCCTGCTATGGGGGGATAGAGTGGTGATCCCAGAAAAATTGAGGAAAAGGGTGTTGGACCTCCTCCACGAGGGTCACCCAGGGATCGTTAGGATGAAGGGTTTAGCGAGAAGCTATGTGTGGTGGCCCTTAATGGACTCAGAAATTGCTGAAAGGGTAGGGAAATGCCAGGCCTGCCAGGAGTCCAGACCGCTACCCCCAACGGCCCCGGTTCGGGAATGGGAGAAACCCCAGGGCCCCTGGTCTAGAATACACATTGATTTTGCCGGCCCCTTCCACGGCCAAACCTTCCTGGTCATAGTAGACGCCTATTCCAAATGGCTGGAAATCATTCTCATGAGATCCATGACAGCCGAGGCCGTGATCTCAGTCCTAAGGCACCTATTTGTAACCCATGGGTTGCCCGACACGCTAGTGTCCGATAACGGTCCACAATTCACGGCAACCCAATTTGAAGAATACTTGGCAGAGGGCATCCGACATGCCCTCTCGGCGCCTTTCCACCCTGCGACGAATGGCCTTGCAGAGCGTTCCGTCCGGAGCGCTAAAGAGGCATTGTCCAGACTTAAGCCAGGCGACTGGCAAACAAAAATAGATATTTTCCTGGCAGTCCAACACAGAACCCCCTGTGTCACAACCGGCAGAAGCCCAGCCGAATTGTTAATGGGCCGAAAGCTCAGGTGCCCCCTAGACCGTCTACATCCAAACTATACGCCGGAGGGTTACAAGGGGGAAATAGGAAAAACAAGAGAAATGGACATAGGCGACCGAGTGTGGGCACACAACTATGGTGAAGGCCCAACCTGGATAGCAGGACAAATCCTAAACAGAACAGGTCCCAAATCATACTTAGTAGAATTAAGGGACGGCCGAGTATGGAGGCGCCACATAGACCAAATACGAAAACGCATAGCTGAACAATCTGAATCAATAGAAACGGGCCCTGACTACACAATGTTTGATTCCACAGCTGACTCAAACCCGGAGAACTCGCAGGACTTAGCTGAAATTCCGGAGGTCCAGCGACGCCCACAGGTTCCAGTAGAAAACAGCAGGGACGACTCTGCTAATAATCCAGGGCCGGATGGCCTAGAGAAAGAGCTGAGAGGAGCAAACAGCCCCTCCGGTCAGCTCGACCCACTCCCAGGGAATGTACTGCGCAGGTCCGAAAGAGTCAGGAGACGCCCAGTCTATTTGCGTGATTACGTAGAAAAATAATATGTACATATCATGTAAATAGGGGTAAAGTGTTTTCTGGGGGGAAGGAGTGTAATGTATCTTTAAATGGTTTTGGCGGGAAACAAGCACGTTGCTGATTGGTTAAAGCCGCCGGTAGAACTGTTTATTTTATTTATTCAAATTTATTTATTCAAATTTATATACCGCCCTATCTCCCGAAGGACTCAGGGCAGTTCACAGGCAAATAAAACAGCATATATATACAAATTAAGAAACCATTAAGAAAACATATTCAAAAAGCCTGATTATTAAAATAATATAGATATTAAAACCAATTAAAACCCCTATAAAATTTAAAAATGTAAAATTAGAAAATTTAAAAAACTAGTCCAGTCCCGCGCAGATAAATAGGTGTGTTTTAAGCTCGCGACGGAAGGTTCGGAGGTCTGGAAGCTGGCGGAGTCCTGGGGGGAGTTCGTTCCAAAGGGTGGGAGCCCCCACAGAGAAGGCCCTTCCCCTGGGCGTCACCAGACGGCACTGTCTAGCTGACGGCACCCTGAGGAGTCCCTCTCTGTGAGAGCGCACGGGCCGGTGAGAGGTATCCGGTAGCAGTAGACGGTCCCGTAAGTAGCCCGGCCCTATGCCATGGAGCGCTTTAAAGGTGGTTACAAAACCTTGAAGCGCACCCGAAGGCCACAGGTAGCCAGTGCAGTCTGCGCAGGATAGGTGTCATACGGAGCCACGAGGCTCCTCTATAACCCGCGCAGCCGCATTCTGAACTAACTGCAGTCTCCGGATGCCCTTCAAGGGAGCCCCATGTAGAGAGCATTGCAATAATCCAGGCGAGACGTCACGAGGCGTGAGTGACCGTGCACAGGGCATCCCGGTCTAGAAAGGCGCAACTGGCGCACCAGGCGAACCTGGTAAAAAGCTCTCCTGGAGACGGCCGCCAAATGATCTTCAAAAGACAGCCGTTCATGCAGGAGGACGCCCAAGTTGCGCACCCTCTCCATCGGGGCCAGTGACTCGCCCCCGACAGTCAGCCGAGGACTCAGCTGACTGTACCGGGATGCCGCATCCACAGCCACTCTGTCTTGGAGGATTGAGCTTGACCCTGTTTCTCCCCATCCAGACCCGTCGGCCTCCAAACACCGGGACAGCACTTGATAGCTTCGTTGGGGTGGCCCGGTGTGAAAAGTACAGCTGGGTGTCATCAGCGTACAGCTGGTACCTCACACGAAGCCACTGATGATCTCACCCAGCGGCTTCATATAGATGTTGAACAGAAGGGGCGAGAGGATCGACCCCTGCGGCACCCCACAAGTGAGGCGCCTCGGAGCCGACCTCTGCCCCCCTGTCAACACCGTCTGCGACCGATCGGAGAGATAGGAGGAGAACCACCGATAAACGGTGCCTCTCCCAATCCCTCCAACCGGTGCAGCAGGATACCATGGTCGATGGTATCAAAAGCCGCTGAGAGGTCTAATAGGACCAGGGCAGAGGAACAACCCCTATCCCTGGCCCTCCAGAGATCATCCACCAACGCGACCAAAGCCGTCTCGGTGCTGTAACCGGGTCGGAAACCGGACTGGAACGGGTCTAGATAGACAGTTTCCTCCAGGTGCAAGGGAAACTGATATGCCACCATACTCTCTACAACCTTCGCGGCGGGTTGGAGACCGACGATAATTACCTAAAACAGCGGGTCCAGGAAGGCTTCTTGAGGAGGGTCTCACCACCGCCTCTTTCAAGGCGGCTGGGAAGACTCCTCCACCAAGGAAGCGCTCGTAATAGCCTGGAGCCAGCCTCGTGTCACCTCCTGAATGGCCAGTACCAACCAGGAGGGGCACGGGTCCAGTAAACACGTGGTAGCATTCAGCCTACCCAACAACCTGTCCATGTCCTCGGGAGCCACAGGGTCAAACTCATCCCACAAAATGTCACCAAGACCACCCTCAGACGTCCCATCTGAGTCACCGCAATTCTGGTCCAGACCGTCCCGAAGCTGAACGATTTTATCGTATAGATAACCATTAAACTCCTCAGCACGTCCCTGCAACGGGTCATCCCGCTCCCCCGATGAAGGAGGGAACGAGTCACCCGAAACAGGGCGGCTGGGCGGTTATCTGCCGATGCAATGAGGGAGGAGGCGTAGCTACGCCTCGCTTCCCTCAATGCCACTAGGTAAGCCCTATTATAGGACTTCACTAGTGTCCGATCAGCCTCCGAACGGCTGGACCTCCAGGAACTCTCTAGGCGTCTTCTCCGCGCTCATCCCCTCAGCTCCTCGGAGAACCAAGGAGCCGGTTGGGACCTGCGCCGGGTCAGAGGCCGCAAAGGCACGACACGGTCTAGGGTTTCACCGCGCCTGTTCCCAGGCCGCAACAAGTTCCTCAGCCGTGCCGTGAGCCAGACTCTCAGGAAGTGGCCCAAGCTCCGTCCGAACCTCTCCGGGTCCATCAGGCGCCTGGGACGGAACCAACGATCGGCTCCGCCTCCCTGCGGTGTTGAATGGCGGTCAGAAAGTCCAGGCGAAGGAGAGAGTGATCTGACCATGACAAAGGTTCAATGACTATTTCCTTCAAGTCCAGATCTCTCAACCACTGACCAGAGACAAAAATCAAATCCAAAGTGCCTCCCCCAATGTGAGTAGGGCCATCAACTACTTGGGTCAGGTCCAAGGCCGTCATGGAAGCCATGAACTCCCGAGCTGCTGTCGATGACGAGCCGGACGATGGCAAGTTAAAGTCCCCCATGACTAAAAGTCTGGGGATCTCAACTGCCACCCCAGCAAGCACCTCCAGGAGCTCGGGCAGGGCAGCTGTCACGCAGCAAGGAGCCAGGTACGCGACCAGCAAAGCCCATCTGACACCTATGACCCCATCTCACAAAGAGAGATTCGCACCCGGCAATCTGAGGTACAGTGGTCTCCCTCGGCTCCAGACTCTCTCTAATCACAACCGCCACCCCCCCACCCCTACCCTGAGCCCTCGGCTGATGGAATGCGCGGAAACCTGGTGGGCACATCTCGACAAGGGGCACGCCCCCTTCTGCACCCAACCAGGTCTCCGTAACGCCCATAAGGTCCGCGGCACCCCCCTGGATAAGGTCATGAATTAGGGGGGCCTTATTGGCCACGGACCGTGCGTTGCACAGCATCAGCCGAAGGCCCAGGCTCTGAGAGTCTTGACCATCCGGGAAACGGGAGAAGTCTGGGGGCTCGGGGCGCGCGGTCGCCTGCAAACATCGAGCGCGCGCCCCCAAAGAACGATATGAGCCCCCGCTTCCGTCATATCTGCCCCTCCCACTTACCGTGCAGATAGAACCACCCTCAACCGACGGAACACCAACCCCCCCGTGACCTCCGAACCTATAGACTTACCGCTGCGAGCACTCGCAGGAACTGGACCCCCCCCAACGGGTTTCCCCCAACACCCGTCCTTACCCTCCCACCCCTTAAAAATGCCCTGTCTAAAAACCCCCAAAGGCTCCTCCTTTTCGCGTGCCACCTCTGTGGGTCCCAAGACCCATCATGGAGGCCGGCCTTCGGTAGCGTAACAGGCCGTTCCCGCGAGGCGGGGGCACCTCGCAGGTGCAAGAGTTCAGTTCTAGAATAGCGCATACAATACAGTAAAAGTCAGCAGAAGATAGATCATCCTAGGCTGGCAGAGATGTTAACAGGGATGTTCTCCTGAGGTATATAAGAACTGTATATAAGGAGAGGTTTTTCCCCAGCCTGGTTGCTGGGTTCACCATATATTAAAGAGCTGTTGTCACTACCCTGGTCTCCAGCCTCGTTACTTCCCGAACATAACACTTTTATCGATATGTTTTTAAATGTTCCATTTCAGTATATTTGTTGATATGCAATTATCACCGTACTGAGCACAGAGACAGGATCTACCCTATCCCAACAGATAAGCAATAACAACTTTAGCTGCAGAAATCTAGATAGCCACTAGATGGCAGCAAAGAGATGAAGCTTTTCTTGTCTCTTTGCTCCTTCCTTCCTTCCTTCCTTCCTTCCTTCCTTCCTTCCTTCCTTCCTTCCTTCCTTCCTTCCTTCCCCTCCCTCCCTCTCTTTCTTCCTCCTTCCCTCCTTCCCTCCCTCCCTCCCTCCTTCCTTCCTTCCTTCCTTCCTTCCTTCCTTCCTTCCTTCCTTCCTTCCATCTGACAGGAGGAAGAATGAATGAGGACAAAAGGAAGTGACCAGAAAGGCACTTTAACAGGCCATAATTCAGCTATGTTCCTTCACTAAATGTAATTGATGCACCTGAACCTCTTTCCATTTTTCTCACACCACGGAGAATGTTCTGAATGTTAACGTTCTTTACCTGAGGAACAATTTGTAGCCAGCGCCAAATGATTAAATGCAATTCCGTTGGGTGTTCCACAAGCTCTAGATTGCTTTGACCCAAGGCAAATCTGAGCTATAGAAGTGCCCTCCTGTTCACAAGCAGTCTGGTATCATTTAAGTGCCCCTACTACTAAATCACCACACCAATATGCTGGACAGCTCCTGAGCTGCAGAATTGCACCACACAAAGCAGCTCTTATTCCAGTCTAGCTGATGTGAAAAGCTGAGCTGATTTGGAACTGAAAAGCATAATCTGAAAGTGACTATTCCAGTCATATAATTGAAAGCCAGATCTTAGATTTCCTAGAATATTTTACTTTGAGGGTGGGGGGGGAAGGATGTTCTATAGCAGGGGTGGAGAACTACGGCCCTTTTATGACTTGGGGACTTCAACTCCCAGAATTCCTGAGCCATCAAGTCCACAAGTCATAAAGGGACCATAGTTCCCCTCTTCTGTTGTATAGGCATACAACAAGTCTAGGGCAAAGGACAGAATAGCTGTAGCATTACCAAGTTCAAGTCTGCTTGTCCATTTAATTCTAGCAAAGCTGTCTCGATTGCAAACATTCCTGGTTGGATCTGTGGCATTTCATGGAGTTACTGCCTCTCCAGGAAAGACGGGAAAATTAATGGAGAGAATCTCCTGAGCTAGATATACTGATATTTCAGTATAAAATGGCTTTTCTATGTCTCTTTAGAACATTTTTTCAACTAAAATGTAATCAAATTTAAGGCTTCTGGCAATTGAAACACTATAGTTTTGGTGGATTGGATAGTCTGTCAGGGTTCTAAGTAACACCCCCAACGAAAAAAAACTCTGAGGCTAGAAGTTCCTCAAAGTTCCATTTTATTAAAGATGTCATATTGGCACAATTGGGAAAACCCGAATCTGAAAGCTTCCAGGTTTTCGCCACCCAAAAGAAAGTCCAAGTCCCTGCCCCAGCACCCACATGTCCATCAAATGGTCCAATCAATGCACCATCCCAACTGAAGATGCCTCCCAGTCATGCCACTCCAGGTGCAGGGCAGGGTGTCCTTGACTCCCAGAGAAAAGAATGTTATTATGGCTAGATATCTCTCCAACGCCATACAATCCCCCTCCCAGTTTCCCACAGCACTAAATGTGGCAGCCCTGAAGATCCAAAGTAAAAGATGGTTTCCAGGGCTGACATAGTCTCTGTTTTATGAATTTACAAAATCTTAGGAAATCCATCATAATCATGTCCAACTTTTAACTCGTGTGTATGTGTGTGTGTGTGTGTGAGAGAGAGAGAGAGAGAGAGAGAGAGAGAGAGAGAGAGAGGTGGGTTTCAGCAGGTTCTGACCAGTTCTGGAGAACCGGTAGCAGAAATTTTGAGTAGCATTCGAATTGTGCTATGTACGATCCCCATTTTTCCTTCGCTGGATTGAATGGCGCTGGCGGTGTGTAAGCAGACATCGTGCCTGTCGTGCTTAGTCTTGCCGCCCTAATCACTTGGCTGGATTCTCCTATCATCAGCCCTTTTTGGTCTCACTGTCTACCTCAATCCCATCCTCATCGCCAATGTTATGTTGGGTGATTGAGGAGCCAGGAGCCAGGTCGTAGTGAACAACAACTCTTTATTACATGGTGTGAATCCAGCAACTGTTAAGGGGAGAAGCTCTCCTTTTATACTTTCTCCGACAGTGTGTTAGCCAATGAACATCAAGCGTTTTCTCTCCCAATTTTCCCTCCAAAATTGGATACATAACATTCAGAGAACCAGTAAATACCACCTCTGGCTGGCCCCACCCCCATCTATTCTCTGCCTCCCAAATCCCTGCTGATCGGGAGGAAATGGGGATTTCACAGTAACCTTCCCCTGGAGTGGGGAGAGAATGGAGATTTTACAATAACCTTCCCCTGGAGTGGGGAGGGAATGGAGATTTTTACAGTAACCTTCTCCTGGAGTGGGAAGGGAATGGAGATTTTACAGTAACCTTCCCCTGGAGTGGGGAGGGAATGGAGATTTTACAGTAACCTTCCCCTGGAGTGGGGAGGGAATGGAGATTTTACAGTAACCTTCTCCTGGAGTGGGAAGGGAATGGAGATTTTACAGTAACCTTCCCTTGGAGTGGGGAGAGAATGGAGATTTTACAGTAACCTTCCCCTGGAGTGGGGAGGGAATGGAGATTTTACAGTAACCTTCCCCTGGAGTGGGAAGGGAATGGAGATTTTACAGTAACCTTCCCCTGGAGTGGGGAGGGAATGGAGATTTTACAGTAACCTTCTCCTGGAGTGGGAAGGGAATGGAGATTTTACAGTAACCTTCCCTTGGAGTGGGGAGAGAATGGAGATTTTACAGTAACCTTCCCCTGGAGTGGGGAGGGAATGGAGATTTTACAGTAACCTTCCCTTGGAGTGGGGAGGGAATGGAGATTTTACAGTAACCTTCCCCTGGAGTGGGGAGGGAATGGAGATTTTACAGTAACCTTCCCCTGGAGTGGGGAGCACATGGAGATTTTACAGTACCCTTCCTCTGGAGCGGGGAGGGAATGGAGATTTTACAGTAACCTTCCCCTGGAGTGGGGAGGGAATGGAGATTTTACAGTAACCTTCCCTTGGAGTGGGGAGGGAATGGAGATTTTACAGTAACCTTCCCCTGGAGTGGGGAGGGAATGGAGATTTTACAATATCCTACCCTTGCCATGCCCACCAAGCCATGCCCACAGAACTGGTAGTAAAAAAAATTAAACCCACCACTGGTGTGTGTGTGTGTGAGAGAGAGAGGGAGGGAGGGAGGGAGAGAGAGAGACACACAGATATATATCTAGAGGGAAAACATTTTTTGCAACTGTGGACCTCCAGTGGTAGACCTAGATTATTTGCCAAAGAAACCAAAGAGACTCCATTCCCATTCAGAAGAGAAGAAAAACTGAGGAATTTGTGTCAAAAATCAGCATAATCTAAAATTACATGTTCTTTCAATTCATTTCAGTATAAAGTTAGAGCAGCGTTCTTTGCTGTTCGAGGAATTGCTCATTTCTCAAAAAAGAAATAAATGTATATATCGGATATATATATGGTGCAAATTGCACATTACTAGCAAAGTGCAGGTGGGACAACACATTGTTCTGCACTGTCATGTTTGAGCACAGGGTTGAATTATTTTTAGGAGAGTCAGTTTAAGATATTCGAGGGGTAAAGGGGAAGGGATGATGGGGACTCGTATGCCTCAGCATAATGGCATGTAAAATAACATGCTTTGTCAAATGTCCAAAGTTTAAGGGGATTGCCAAGGACAAAAGGACCAGCCGGTGAAGAAGAGAAGTTCTTTGCTTGGCCAGACAGATTGTGAGATATGAATGGAGTAAAGGAAAGCAGGGATGTGAATGAGCAGAGGAGGGGATGAATGGAGCTGAAGGCAGCAACGCTCAGAAGGAGCAGTCAGCAAAGGGAAAACTGAATGGGAGGGGGGAGTCAAAGATGCTCCTTGAATGGAAGGCTAAAAAAAAAGAAGAAGAAGAACGAGAGGCTAAATGAAGCAGGCAAAAAGAAGAATGGCGCAAAGCAGAATTGCAGGGAATAGAATGGCATCTCACATCACTCAACATGGTTTTCAAAGGAGCGGCAAGCACTAAACGTGAACTTTAAGCCAAGACAAGCAGCCTGCAATAGACTATTCCCATCTTAGAGCCCCTTCATAATCCCTGGGAGCCAAGCATCTTCTGTACTATTAGTCACCAAGTTCTCACGAAGCCTCAGTCTAAGCAAACCTTGTCCAAATGTTAAAGGTAAAGGCAAAGCTTCCCCTCGCATATATGTGCTAGTAGTTCCCGACTCTAGGGGGTGGTGCTCATCTCCATTTCAAAGCTGAAGAGCCAGCACTGTCCGAAGACATCTCCATGGTCATGTGGCCGGCATGACTAAACGCCAAAGGTGCACGGAACGCTGTTACCTTTCCACCAAAGGTGGTCCCTATTTTTCTACTTGCATTTTTTACGTGCTTTCGAACTGCTAGGTTGGCAGAAGCTGGGACAAGTAATGGGAGCCATAACAACATTCTTTTCTCTGGGAGCCAAGGATGTTCAGCCTGCACCTGGAGAGGCGTGACTGGGAGGCATCTCCACTTGGAACAGTGGATTGATTGGACCATGTGATGGACATGTGAGGTGCAGGGGAAGGGACTTTGACTTTCCTTTTGGTGGGGAAAACCAGGGAGCTTTCACATTTGGGTTTTCCCAGATGTCCCAATATGACATCTCTAATAAAATGGATCTTCGAAGAACTGCCTGCTTGGAGTCTCACTTGGTTGGGGGTGTTACTTAGAACCCTGACATTCTCATCCAGAATTAGTCCATTTGCAGTTCAGCGGGGCAGAATCACGATCCTTGAGAAAGAAAATTTAGAAACTAACCAATATGCCTGATATTTTCTGCTTACGTGGTCCTTTGGAATTTTTCAGCTTATTTATTTTTTGATATGTTTTATTTATAAATATCCCGAGGGCCGTTAAAGAAGTATGAGCTTTAGACAGTGTTTGCACTTTGCTGCCATTTTCAAAATACTAATTGGAGTTTCCTGTCCAGGAAAAAGAAATCCTGTTGGAAGTAAGGTAGCAGCAAAACCATAAAACGTTGGTGATGGTCAGCCAGAGTTGCAATCTGGAACCCAGAAAATGAGCCTGAAGCAGCAAAGGGCACCTCCAGGCTGCTGGGAGGTTCTGAAGAAAATTATAGGAAGCAAGAAAACTTCCGCTAAGCAATAGTGCTATTGCTAACTGGAAAGTAAAATGCAGGGCAAAATTAGATGCATCTCAGGGTAAACCAGAACACCCAGGGATCATAATTATTCTTGCTTTCCATCTGCTAATCTGCATAGAAAGGTCTCAGCTTACACAGGAAGCTCAACTCGCAAGTTAGACAAAAAACCCACAGTGGATATTTTTGCCAGCTCTCTAACCTCTCAAACACTCTGCTCTTGCCTGTCTGCCCCTCCACCTCCTCCCCATGATGAGGCTTTGTGAGGCTAATGGGTCAAGAGTAGCCTCTTGCAAAGTATCGAAAGGAGGTTAGGCTGTCATGTTTGATAACACCTGCTCATTAGCAGCTGGTCTTTGGAAACAAGTGGGTCAAATTACAAAGGGGTTGAGGATGACATGAGGAGATCAGGAGGAGATTACATGAAACTGTCTAGGCATTGGGACAGAGATGAGTCAGCGGGCCTCTGAGCTTTACTACAAGGGACAACAGTGTTGGAGAGCAACCATCCAAGTGGGAGTCTGGACTCATTAGGAAACACAAGAGGGCAAGTTCTGACCCTTGACTCCCCGCCAGGCCTTTGAGCCTGGCCTAGTCTTTCCCAGGTGAAATCTGCCAGTCTGGGGAGATTCTTGTAAACTAAGCACAGAACAATAAAGTAGCTAGTTGAACTTTACATGCGCGGTCTGGTTGTTCGTGCCTGACACAATATTAGATGTGAGATATAGAGAGGCGGATACAACAGACAATGCAAAACTTCCGTATCTTTTCTTGATTCATCCCCTCCAATCATTTCTAATAGTTGATTGCCTGGGGCAAAAAACTGTAAAAGACCAGAGAGAAGGAAGGGAAAAAGAGATAATATCTATCATCACAATACCTATCACCTAGGTCAGCAGAACAGACCCACCATTAAGGAGACAATTTATTCCAGAGGACTCCAGAAAGTCCTGGAAGGACGTTTCCAGGTTCCTCCAAAAATTGCTCAAAAAGTTGTAATTGTTAATGTGACAGAAATAGGGGAATTATTAGATACAAAGATGTACTCCTATGGACTCCATTGATGTAATATAATTGAATTTAAATCAAATTTGGTTTTCAATTTTTCTTGCCTGGTATCTGTCTGATCTTATTATGGCTGGTTACGAAGCCCTGGGCTAAAAAAACAGTGTGAAACCCACCATTAATACTCAGATGATTAGAGGAAATTCACAGCTGCGGAACCTGTTCTGAGAATACGATTAGGAAGGAAACTACAGTATATCTGTTCCACATTTGTCTCTGATGTAATTTTTCAAGAGAGAAGAAAGGCTGAGTTATGTTATTAAATAACACAAGCCAAAGCTCACTGTTTGTTTTCTGGAGGCTTTCTCTATGACCAGTTTGGTTTAGTGGTTAAGGCACCAGGTTAGAAACCAGGAGATGGTGAATTCTAGTCTTGCCTTGGGCATGAAAGCTGGCTGGGTGACCTTGGGCCAGTCACTCTCTCTCACCCCAACTCACCTCACAGGGCTGTTGCGGTTGTTATGGGGGAAATAGGAGGAGGAAGGAATATTATGTACATTCCCTGCCCTTGAATTGTTTATTAAAATAATAAAGATGGGGTGCAAATAAATAAATTTCTATCCAATACATCCTTGTCACTAGTGTGTGGTGTGAGAATATATCTATGGCGGTCTTCCCAAATTTAGCATATTCCCAAACAATGGTTTACATCAGCCACTTGACTAGGGATTCTGGGAGATGCAAAATTCCCAGTACAGGTAGTTCTTGACTTACAAAATTACATTTAGTGACTCTTCAAGATTACAATGGCACTGAAAACAGTGACTTATGACCCTTTTTCGTATTTATAACTGTTGCAGCATCCCCATGGTCACATGATCAAAATTCAACTGCTTCGCAACGGACTCCTATTTTTGACAGTTGCGGAGTCCCGGCTAGGGTCCTGTGATCCTCTTTTGCGACTTTCTGACGAGCAAAGTCAGTGAGGAAGCCAAATTCACTTAACAACCATGTTCCTAGTCGAACAACCACAGTGATTCACTTAACATCCGAGGCCAGAAAAACTGTAAAGTGGGGAAAACTCATTTAACAACTGTCTCACTTAGCAAGAAACATTATTGGGCTCAATGGTGGTCGTACGTTCAGGACTACCTATGCATCTTTGGGTGACCAGTCCAATGGTGGGTTGCCCCTGGTTCGGACCGGTTCTATAGAACTGGTAGTAAAACTGGCAGGAAGCTCCGCCCACTGACCCGAACCTTATCAAAACTCATCTGCCATGCGCAGAAGCTCGCGCGGCCACGATACAAACCGGTAGTAAAAGTAAGTAGAACCCACCCCTGGACCAGACAAATGTCTTCTAAAGAAAGAAGAGAAGAATTGCAAAGCCTCTTCCTTTTAGGCTTTGTTCTCTTGACAATTCAAGAAAGCAAAGGTCATTTCTACTTCAAAAACAGGTGACTCATAGAAAAAATTCTTACTCAAGACGATCATTGCTGCAAAGCCTCACTAATCTCCTCAAGTGCAATAAAGCAGCAGATAATTGAGAAGCTTCTCCGAAAGTTTTCACCACATTAGCTTTTTCCAAGCGTGAGAAACAATTCAGGTACTTGGAGAAATCATTAGAGTGTGAATTCTCCTGAACCATGAATCCCAAAGGTATTTAATATACTGGAAGGGAAGTAATATAGCAAAAGATCACGAAGATGGAGGAGGAATTGTATTGGGAGTGAAGGTAGGTGAAAATACTTAGTAAAAGTCGCAGCAAGAGCAAAGAAAACTGAGGTAAAGAAACACCATCGCCAAAGTAATAGAGGTTTAATGCAGAGGTGGGTTTCAGCAGGTTCTGACCAGTTCTGGAGAACCGGTAGCAGAAATTTTGAGTAGTTCAGAGAACCGGTAGTAAAAATTCTGACTCCCCTCTCCCCCATCTATTCTCTGCCTCCCAAGTCCCAACTGATTGGGAGGAAATGAGGATTTTGCAGTAACCACCAAGCCATGCCCACAGAACCACTAGTAAAAAAAATTGGAACCCATCACTGGTTTAATGAGAATGATTTAATGGATGGAGAACAGCATCAGATAAGGGAGGCCTGGGTTCAAATTCCACTAAATTACAATTTTAAAAATGTAATGTAACTGTTTGCTGAAGGAGCCACACAGCAAACATATACAAGAGTGTGCTCTTTTACCTGTCTATCAATTAAAAATGATAAAGTTTGTTAAAATATTTTAACTAAGCCCAGCTTTGACAGCTTGACTAATTGAAATAGGCGGGCCTGGATGTACAAATCATAATGAAAAAGTTAACTTTATGTAATACGTGAATCCCAATAACTAGATGCAGAACAGCCGTGCAGAAAAAAAACAAAATGATATGCTTAATGATACCATTAAGACTGATGCTCAGTTTTAATGTTTGTGCTGCCGTACAATTCTATCCTTTCAATCTTAAGAGGAGGGAATCCATTTTGATTTTTAATTAAAAAAAGGAAGGGGGGGAGGGAGAAACAAAATTATTCAGGCATGAATTTGCCACAGTAACACAAGATGTCACAGTTTTCTAATCCAGTATCTTGTTATTTACATGAAGATTTGAATGTTTTTTAATTTAGCGTCACATAATCTAAACGTAGTTCCTGTTTGCAAAACGGATTACCTCAGTAACAGGAGACAGAAGCTTCAGTTTTTTAAGTATAAAACTAAGGGATACCTTGTAAGATGATGTTTTGTATAAACAAAGGCTTATGGACTTCTTAGCTAAAGGAAGCACATCAGTCTAAGGAAAAAAATGGCGCTGCTGTTACGTAGAGGAGACTCAGTTCTTCATGCAACCCATAAAGATCATTTGGATCATTCTATCATCTTATTTCCAGAAAAGGATCTTCAAGGTATAGATTATCTGGGTCAGATTTTACACATCCTCAACCCTCTTATGTGTTTCTGTTTCAGCAGCATTTCAGCATCATTTGCTAAGCTCCACACTGGTGAAGGAAATTTGTAGTGGGCGAAGGAGCAGCTGCTATAAATTCCAAGGCCCCATTGGAATAGATGGGTATGAAGACACAACTCACACTTTCCTTCTAGCAGAAAGCTGATTTGTAGCATGTGTCAAAACGGTAGTGAAGTATGCAGAAAACCGTGCATGGGTAAACTATCGTAAGAGAGGCCATTACAGGTAGTCCTCGACTTACGACCACAACTGAGCCCAAAATTTCTGTTGCTAAGTGAGACATTTGTTAAGTGAGTTTTTGCCCATTTTACCACCTTTTTCCCCCCCTCGGTTGTTAAGTGAATCTCTGCAGTTGATAAGTTAGTTACTCGGTTGTTGAGCGAATCTGGTTCCTGCACTGCCTTTGCTTGGCAAAAGGTCACAAAAGGGGATCACATGACCTTGGGACACAACAACGGTCATAAATATGAACCAGTTGCCATGCATCTGAATTTTGATCACGTGATCACGGGGATGCGGCAATGGTTGTAACTGTTGAAAAATGGTCCTAAGTCACTTTTTCCAATGCCGTTGAAACTTGGAATGGTCACTAAATGAACTGTTGTAAGTTGAGGGTTATCTGTATTAAGCAACATTAGCGTGTTAGGGAGGGGGTGGGGATGCTCTAAACCAGGGGTCTCCAACCTTGGTCCCTTTTAAGACTTGTGGACTTCAGCTTTGCTGGCTAAGGAACTCTGGGAGTTGAAGTCCACAAGTCTTAAAGGGACCAAGGTTGGAGACCTCTGCTCTAAACCAAGGGACTCCAACCTTGGTAAGTTTAAGACTTGTGGACTTCCACCAGTCTTAAACTTACCAAAGTTGGAGACCGCTGCTCTAAACACCACCTTTTATTTCTCATCTACATTTTTCTAAGTTCTGATCATCATTCAATGGATGATACTATTCACACCAGTGGTGGGTTTCAAATTTTTTTACTACTGGTTCTGTGGGTGTGGCTTGGTGGACGTGGCATGGCTTGGTGGGTGTGGCTTGGTGGGCGTGGCAGGGGAAGGATACTGTAAAATCTCCATTCCGTCCCCACTTCAGGGGAAGCTTACTGCAAAATCCCCATTTCCTCTCCATCAGCTGGGACTTGGGAGGCAGAGAATAGATGGGGGCAGGGCCAGTCAGAATTTTTACTACCGGTTCTCCAAACTACTCAAAATTTCCATTACCAGTTCTCCAGAACTGGTCAGAACCTGCTGAAACCCACCTCTGGAGCTGGGAAAGAGAGCAGAACCCTAAAACAATGCAAAAATGATAGGACACCAACTGCTGCTGTTTGAGAGGCCACATCTATTGGAGTAACTCTCCTTTATGGTCTCCATCCTCTCATGCGCCAGTCCTATGAAATTTCACATTCGGGCTTTGTACCATTGTTCTCTTCAGGTCAGCACAGTAGCCCCAGAATGAAAACTTCCCAAGAAAACAAAGTAACCTCTTAAAATCCTGCTATGAAAAACAAAACCCTTCTCCCCACCCATCCCCACAGTTTCTGAACGAGGTGGAGGTGGGGGGAAAGACCCTTTAGCCTCCACTCCCTGGTGGTCTGTTTTGTTTGAGGCCTTTGCTGTACCAACACAACTGCACAACAGTTCGGAGAATATAAACAGTTTGTGGGAGGGCTTGTTGTGAGGTGGATGCTGAAATACCGCTCTTGAGGCTCGGCAGGCCTGCACACGCTTTAGGATCAAGATGAGGGCAGAGAGAAGGTAGAGTTGGGGGAGGAATTGGGGAGGATCGGTGATGAATTGCCAAAGATGGCCAAGTCTTAATTTCTTAAGTGTTAAATTTGTACCCTATGACTATCATTAAGTGTTGTACCTTGATGAATACATCCTTTCTTTTATGTACACTGAGAGCGTATGCACCAAGCGTATGCACCAAGATAAATTCCTTGTTTGTCCAATCACACATCCTATCCTATCCTATCCTATCCTATCCTATTCATAACCGCAATTTTTTAAAAAAACACCAAACGTTGCCTCCTTCTGCCCAGAATTAAATGCTTGGGATAATCAAGGATTTTTAGGTGGTAAAATGGTCAGTTTAATTCTACGCCAGTTCCTGGACTCAGAATCCACATGTACATTCCTGAGCATAATCCAGAACAATGGTTCTGAAGATCTTGCCAGCGAGACAAAGCAGAGCAGGGCTCCTGGAATTCTCCCAAACCTTTTAAAATCTCTGCATCACATGACTGGGAAGGAAGAGGGAGGGGGGGCTTGGAATAAAGGGGTCACCAACCTTCCAAACCGCCCGCCTCAGTTGTCTCTTCCTGAGGAATCCATGAGGGACTTCTCTTTTTCTGGATTTCTCTGGGTTTCTCTTTTTTTTCTGCAGCCACCTTTTCCGCAGAAATGTGGACCTGGCCCATTTCAAAAGCAATCTTTCTTTCGTTGGCTTCTCCTGCCCCATCCAGTTCTGTTTTGTCTTCAGAGACTTATCCCACCAGCAGACCAACAGAGAAGTCCTGAGCCCTGCTCATCATTTCTCCACAATATTCCATTGAGTTGGAAGAAACAACCAAAGCTGACTCGCCTACCTAACGTCCCCTCAGCATTGCAAAGAACCATCCATTTGTGTTTAGGGTTGGTAAGTCTGTTTATCTAGAATGATATTTGGAGCAAATGAAACGCATTGGTTATTAGGCCCTAAGTCCATTCATCAACTGTGTTTGTGTTTAATTGCCTATATTACATAAAGCAGCAGCATCCCTATAGGGCAGGGGTGTCATCCGGCCTGTGGGGCACTTAGATTTGGCCTGCGGGGCCGCCCTGGAAACAGCAAAGGACCAACCTCTGCCAGCGAAAACAGAGCTCGGGGGGGGGCACATGCACCTCCTGAGCTCTGTTTTCACTGGCAGGAGGCTGCAGGGGGCCGTTGCAGCTGAAAATGGAGCTCAGGAGGGCTGCGTGCAGCCCCAAGCTCCCTTTTCAATGGCAGAGTGCTAGCAAAACAAACTACTAGCAAAAGTGGATCCACCCCCCAGCCCCACCCGGGCCACCATAGGTGCCCCTGACATGAGTGACACTGAGCTGGAGATGCCTCCCTGGCCACGCCCCCCACCTCTCCCAAGGTCAAACACAACCCTGATGCAGCCCTCAGTGAAATCGAGTTTGGCACCCCTGCTATAGAGTGTACAAAAAGACAAGATGGCTGCCACTGCTGATACCTTATCTTGTTTTTAACCCGTCTCTCCCCTGCATATGCCAAAAAGGAGGATATTTCCATCCGTTCCCCATGGGTCTACTCAATGCATCTCAACAACAGGGGATGGTCACACTTGAGTTGCTAAGACTAGAACTGGGGTTGGAACAAGTTCAATCAGCCAAGTCTTAGACTACAACAGCTGCAATTTTAGCAACGATTTTTCACTGGTTCTGTTTTAAGCTGCTGGCTGCCATGTAGGCAAAGCAGGGGGATACACTGAAATAATATCTAAAATTAAGGTAAATCAATGAACAAAAATTGCTTCCAACCTGTAGCTGCCTGCTTGTTCCCTAAGGCAGCTCTTTTGAGCCAATTCCGACGAGTCTCAGATCTCTGCAAGTTAGAGAAATTTGCAAGATATTTTTGGACGGCAACAAGAATATATTTAGCTGCTAACTATCCTTTTTCTTTGTTCAAAAGGTAACCCTTTGCAATCTTTCTGTTATAAAAAGGCAAAATCTTGCATCTCCACTTGATATCTCTTTATACTGAGCGTCGAAGGGCTGCAGGACAGACATGGCCACAGTTCTCCCTTTCCTTTGTAGCTGGTGGAATCCCAGTATATTTGCTGCCAAATAAAAACAACTTTTCACTTGTAGGCTCAGACCTGTTGCTACAAGAACATACAGTATTCTACATTTGATGCTTCTTCTTAAGAATTTTTGAATTGGGGGTAGCAGGAATGTAGCTAAGTTTTCAAATGATATTCTGTCTGTCTATTTGTCTAGCCATCCGTCCATCTGAATGCAGTAGAATTGACTTGATTCTGTGATACTTAAACTCTGTTTTTCCCTTCCATTCAATCAAGTCCGATTCTTGGAGACTGCCTGAATAAGTCCTTGCAGTTTTCTTCATAATGCTTTTCAGAAGTGACTTGCCATTGCCTCCTTCCTAGGACTGAGAAAAAGTGACTGGCCCAAAGTCCCCCAGATCACTTTGAGTTGATGGTGGGACTAGAACTCACTATCTTCCAGTCTCTAACCTGATGCCTTAACCATTGTACCAAACTAGCTCTTCACTTAAAATGTGTCACATTACTTCTCTACAAGCTAAAAGTTTGAATAAGACAATACTTTTTTCTATTGCCTTTTGTAGACTGATACCATAAATTCAGATAATATTTAAGTTATTCTGATTATTAGAAAAAAAACCTTTCCAAAAATGCCCCCAGTCAGAGTAAGCCATCGTTCATTTAGCTGTACTTTGTTGTCTTAATCATAAGTTTCTACAACACAACCCACTAGTGCCTGGGTTGAAACTAGCTTGTGTTTCTACATAAACAAAACTGACACAATCACACCTCCTAAAAACTAAAATAGATATTGGGTTTTTACTTGATATTTTTTAAAAAAAACATTTTTAGTGCTTGGTAACCGTGACCATAGCACTAAGCAAGCAATAAGGATAGTTTTAATACACATCAGATGAAAATATGTGATAGGAAAAGGATCAGTGTGTATTATTATACACTTTTCTTAAGTTGACTGCCCATCATATCTTGTAAAAATAGATTCTCCCTGGAATCTTTTAGAACAGGGGGTTTCCAACCTTGTCAACTTTAAGACTTGTGGAATTCAACTCCCAGAATTCCTCAACCAGCTTTGCTTTGCTTTGCTGGCTGGCTTAGCTTTGCTGGCTGAAGGATTCTGGGAGTTGAAGTCCACAAGTCTTAAAGTTGACAAGGCTGGAGACCCTGTTTTAGAAGGTACTTTGACCAATATCAGTATTTGGGGGAGGATTGCTTTTCAGCAGTCTTGACTCCTTTACTCCTCCTTGCCTGACCCTGGGAGAAGTCCCTTGGCAAGTTTTCTGGGCAAGATTTTGGAAGTGGCCTGCCCTTGCCTTCTTCCTAGGACTGAGAGGGAATGACTGGCCCAAGCTCACCCAGCTGGCTTTCTCCCGAAGGCAGGACTAATCTCACACTCTCTCTGTTTCTAGCCTAATGATTTAACAGCTGCACCAAAAGGGCTTTCAATTTTTAGTGTGTTCTGGTTAAAAGATGTAGCTAGTGGCTGAAACTGAAATAATTGATACCAATTAACACAATCTTTAGCCAGAAAGCAATTTGCCCTGATGGGTGTCTGTAATGATGATGGCAAGCCAATTATCTGTATTATCTGGTGACTTGATCTGCACCTGTTAAAGCAGTTAAAGGTTCAAACATAGAGGCACAGTGGAAAATTACCCTTTGTTAATTCTTTTCCTCTTTCTCTGCCTTGTTTGTACGCACCCACTTTAAGGAAGGCCAACAGTATATTAGGGACGGTAAGATGTGGTCCTGAAAATTGAGATGCCAATATCATAATGCCCTTATGTAAATCAATGGTGCAGCTGCATCTGGAATATTGTGTGCAGTTCTGGTTGGCACATCTCAAATACCATAGGACAGGGGTGTCAAACTCGTAGACTGCGAGCCGGATGCGTCACGCACTGGCCATAGCCACACCCAGTTTAGTGAAGGGGGGAAAAGTCATCACATGATGACACCGTGATGACGCAACTTTGACACCCCTCCCATAGAATATAATAGAACTAAAGAAGTTTAGAGAGGGACAAGAGGCTGAAGAAGCTTCCCTATGGGAAAATTGAGATATTTGGGGCTTTTTAGTCTAGAAAGAAAAAGGGATGGAGTGGCTCAGTGACTAAGACGCCGAGCTTGTCGATCGAAAGGTTGGCAGTTCAGCGGTTCGAATCCCTAGTGCCTCATGACAGGGTGAGCTCCCGTTACTTGTCCCAGCTTCTGCCAACCTAGCAGTTTGAAAGCACATAAAAAATGCAAGTAGAAAAATAGGGACCACCTTTGGTGGGAAGGTAACAGCGTTCCATTAAAGCCTTTGGCGTTGAGTCATGCTGGCCACATGACCACGGAGATGTCTTTGGACAGCGCTGGCTCTTCGGCTTTGAAATAGACATAAGCACCGCCCCCTAGAGTTGGGAATGACTAGCACATATGTGTGAGGGGAACTTGTACCTTTACCTATAAGAAGACACATTAGAAGGGGCATGATTGAATCATACAAAACTGTGCACAGTGTAGATAAAGTGAACATGGAGAAACTATTTTCCCCTTTCCAACATACAAGAACCAGAGGTCACTCAATGAAATTGATTCCTGGACGAATCAGGAAACAAAGGGAATTGTTTTTGTACACAACACATAATTAAACTTTGGAATTCACTAACACCAGCTTGGTTGGCTTCAAAAAGGGATGGACCAATTCATGGAAACCATGTGGATCAAAAGCTATTAGCCTGGATAGCAGAAGGATTGTCCCTGAAGACCATCTGCTGGGAGACTAGTGGGCTTCCTTGCGCAATTGGTTGGCCACTGCAATAAAGAACTATAGATAGTTCTCAACTTACGACGAGTGAGAAAAGCTGGTGTTTAAACCCTGAATCTTTATTTCCTCAATAAATTGATTAATAGAGAACTATAACCTTGTATTCAATGACTGCTTACAATATGTGTAAATAATTCTGTTGTGAGGGAATAGAAACACTTGGCTCTTTGTAACAACCATAATATGGGGGGGAGGGGAAATCTATGACTGATTATAGGGCCAGGCTACAGCCCATAACTTCCAGTCACTATATAATTAATTTCAGGGGGAGGGAATGAAATATATCAAAAAATATTAAGGAACACTGTATTTCCAAATTTAAGAGGCAACTGGACTTTCTGGTTTTTCTTTGAAGACGTTTTGCTTCTCATCCAAGAAGCTTCTTCAGCTCTTCGGACAACCATGACCTGGATGACTGAGAATCTCCATAGACAAATATACTCTATGTTTTAAAAATATGAACTAGTAGTGGTATTCACTTACCTTTACTACCAGTTCGCAAATATGAGTGAGCGTGCCACCTCTGTGCATGCACAGAGCCTTCTGCGCATGTGCAGAGCATCCGTGATGACCTCCGGGCGGATGGGTGAAGCCTCCCGCCGCTACTGGTTTTCCCGAACCAGGTAGAACTGGTAGAATCCCAGCACCAGTAAGAACACTGTCCATCTTCACCCTATCAGCTCCCTTCCTCTCTAACAATACCTCTATCAAACCATCTTTATGGTGGTATGATAAGAGGTATTAATAAGTATTGATAGAGGTATTGGTAGAGATAGCAATACCTCAATCATAGCATCTTTAACTGGCTTGGCCATGTAATCTCTGACCTTATCTTTTAATTAGTTAATTGCAAAGCACACAAAGCAAAGTCACACTTGTTTTACATCAGTGTAAAAGCATTACTGGTAGCCCTTGAGCTACAATCATAACTGAGCCCAAAATTTCTGTTGCTGAGTGAGACATTTAAATGAATTCTGCCCCATTTTACGATCTTTCTTGACAAAGCTGCTACGTGAATCACTGCAGTTGTTAAGTCGGCAACTCGATCATTAAGCGAATCTGGCTTTGAGTTTGACTTTGCTCGTCAGAAGGTTGCAAAAATGGATCACATGACCCCAGGATATTGCAACCGTCATAAATATGAACTAGTTGCCAGCATCCGAATTTCAATCACGTGACCCACGGGGATGTTTCAACAGCCGTAAGTGTGAAAAACGTTCGTAAGTCCCTTTTTCCAATGCCGTTGCAACTTTGAATGGTCACTGAGTTGTTAAGTCGAAGACTACCTATACGTGACGTCGTGCCTCCCTCGGATCAGCAGCCGTATTTCCGATCTGAATTTAATGTCTGTACGGCTAGAGTACCGCCTTTTGAGGAACACAGTTCCGCTCCATTCCGGGCGCTGACCTGGCACACCACCAGCCTGCTTTCAAACCGGAGCCAGTCTGAAACAGAGCCAGCAACATGATGTGCCAGACGAGGCCAGACAGAAGCCATCTGCTCACCTTGGCTCCGAGGTTGCCATGAGGAGAAAAATGTGAGACATGGACTCCAATCGGAGGAGTCCACCAACTCCTCACTAATTCAAAAGAAAAAGAGAGAGAGAGAGAGAGAGAGAGAGAGAGGCCTATTACCGCCTTGCCATTACAACAGCACCAGTTACCTCTTTATGGAGATCGGGTCCCATTTCTGAATGGATCAGTCGTTCTCTGTAACCAGGAATTTACATACCCAGCCTGCAAGCTGCTGCAAGGGTCAGTGGGCAAGGACTGTATGAATACATGAATCCCTAAAACAAAAATTAACATCCAGCGTATCTCGATTTAATCTGCAGGCTTGGGGACTGGGGTGGAAAGGTGACCCAGGAAACACAAAGTAGAACAGGGCCCCAAGCCTGGGCTGGGAATTCAGGCAAGGTCTCGTGGGGTTGGGAGGGGGCTGAATGTCATTTATTTATAGAATCTGGTTACTCACTTTCAGCAAAAGTCAGCCCAGGCAGTACACAATATATATATTTATATATATATAAATAACCGTACATCTAAAGAGCGAAAGGCCTAAAGTGTCACTTTCAATGGAAGCATTTAAAGTCATAATCATAATAATATATTGAAACAACAGAAGCAAAATTAAAATCAACGCCTGGGGAACTTAGTTAAAGGATATTTATTAGCTAGACTATATAATCTGTTTCTTGCAAATTTGAGGGGCAGCTGGCAGTATCTGATTGATTTCAGACCACAATTTGTGTAAGGAAGTGAATTAGGCTCCCTCTCTTCCTTCAAAAGCTTTGCCCTTTGAGGGTTGCCAAATGATCAGTTAGGCAACTGCCCTGCTCCTGTGCCTTTAAATATGGTTTGATCTGCAAACAATTGAGCTTTAGTCCACAACATGCATTATTCACGGAGCTTTACCTAATTGAGAGGCTGCCTCTAATGTCACATAACTCTTTATGCGCGCACACACCCCCTCGAGCATGATCTCTGAACTGAGCAGAGACACTCATCTAGGTCAGTGGTGAAATCCAATTTTTTTTACTATTGGTTCTGTGGGCGTGGCTTGGTGGGCATGGTGTGGCTTGGTGAGCATGGCAGGGGAAGGACACTGCAAAATCTCCATTCCCACCCCACTCTGGGGCCAGCCAGAGGTGGCATTTGCCGGTTCTCCAGAACCTGTCAGAACCTGCTGGATTTCATCCCTGATCTAGGTTACTAGAGTTATATGGAGCCCATAAGACTAAAGGTTCTAAACTGCAACCTTATCAGCACAGCTGAGCTTCTCTTCATCAGATGTCAATCAGCAGAGAACAAGGGCCTACATCAAACTGAAGACTGAGCCAAGAAAATATGCCCACATTCCCTTAACCACATACGATCTTCATCACATACATTGAATTACAGAAAAACAGAGTCTGAAGGAACTTTAGAGGTCTTCTAGGCCAACCCTCTGTTCGGGCAGAACACCTTAGACCAGGGCTGTCAAACTCCCAGCCTGTAGGCCGGATGCATCATGAGCCGGCCACGCCCACACCCAGTTTAATGAAGAGGAAAAAAGTCTCAACATGTCACTTGATGCTGCCATGACAATGTGAGTTTGACACCCCTGCCTTCTACTATTCCAAATGATTGGCTATCGAAAGAGCTGCCATTAGGAGCAGAAGAGCAGCTAACCAGGCTTGGACCATGACCCTGAGAAGAGATTGTACCTAATGGCATGAGTGTTACTAATGGCATAAGTGCCAAAGGAAATTGCCACTACATAGTGGTTTGTAGAACAGCCTTCTCCATGCAGTCATATTTGTGACTAATGCAATAAGATGCCATGGTTAGGGTTAATATACAGTACGCATATAGGTAAAGGAAAAGGTTCCCTTTGCACATATGCGATAGTCGTTCCCGACTCTAGGGGGCGGTGCTCATCTCCATTTCAAAGCTGAAGAAGGCATCTCCGTGGCCATGTGGCCGGCATGACTAAACGCCAAAGGCGCACGGAATGCTGTTACCTTCCCACCAAAGGTGGTCCCTATTTTTCTACTTGCATTTTTTATGTGCTTTCGAATGTGCTAGGTTGGCAGAAGCTGGGACAAGTAACGGGAGCTCACCCCATTACACGGCAACACTAGGGATTCAAACCGCTGAACTGCCGACCTTTCAATCGACAAGCTCAGCATCTTAGCCACTGAGCCACCACATACCTTTCACATATACAGTCATGTATGATATACAATGCTGTAACAGTCTAGGGTTAGATTTTTACAAAGTGTTCATTGCAATTTCTTCCCAGTGACATGCCTTCTCTCATTTTCCATTAACGGAATATTAGTTAAGAGAAGAAAGGCTGAAGACGGTCAAATGGAACCATGCAACAGATCGTCCTTAGGCATAGATACATATATACTTGGCACTATTGTAACATTAAATGATCCTCACCCTTACAGCATCTGTACTTCGAAACCAAGAGGATTGTAACCTGAAGTACAAATTGTCTGTGATGCGTTGGACTATCGCTTTTAGGATTCACAACCAGCAGAGCCAAAGACTGCCTAGGAATTCTGAATCATAATCCCAAATTGATCTGGAAGGTATCCCATCCCATTTGAAGATGGCTATTATAAGTCACGGTAGATGGGGTTTTCAACGCCGCTGATAAATTTCTGTGACTTCCTCCCCAGCCCTCCCCCCGACTCTCCAGCCCAGCAAAGCAGGAGCAAATGTGAACAGCTCTGCCTGTACAAGCCTGATCATCTCGACCAAAAATGTGTCACCGATCTCCCCAAAAAAGTGGTTTGCAACTCCCCAATGGGGTTGCAAGCTACAATCTGAGAAACCTCATTCTACCACATTCCAAAAAAAACCCAAAAAACCCAGCATGGGTGCTTCTAAACCGAACACTGAACCTTTTCGAAAGGATCAAAGGAAAAATGAGCGCACTCTCAACCGTTCCCTTGGATTTTCACCTATCCTGAAAACACTGTGCAGACAAGACATAGTATGTGTCACAGAAATACTATTTATAACCATCGCTACTACTTAATCAAGGAGATACAACATGTTCTTTCCAGCCAGTATGATCCACTCCAGTGAGATTTCATTTTGACACCTAATTATTAATGTTAGAAAGCCTGAGCTCTTAGAACTGTTTTTTAAATTAAAAAAAAAAATCATAAAGCTAGTAGAGTTGTAAAAGAAAAATAGAAGTTCTTTTCATAACATCCTTTGGTCCTAGGTACAACAACTACGGACCTTCCCTCACTAACGATAAGCTTCTTCTAACTAAAATGCAGTTCATCCACCCAAGAGACAAGAAAAGATCGTAACCGTTGGGGCTAAGCCACTGAGTTTTTGGGTTGTTTTTTTTACTCTACTGGCTTTCAGTGAGTAACAGACTTGGCAAAGCAGCATAACCGAGCGCAGATTCACAGCAGACAATAGCTCCCGTGCATTTCATCTACTATTCCAGCAAGCTGCACATGCAGGTTGTTTTCTGGCAGTGCGGAAAACTTCCGGCAGCTTGGGAGCACGGTGTGTGGTCTCTCATTTGGAGCTCTTCAAAGCTGGGAACCTGCCAGACAAGCTACAAGGATGAGAGCGGCAGCTTCAGAAGCAGGGCCTGGCTCTGCACCCACAATAGAGCCCCTCTTCTGCCACTTTTTGCCAGTACTTCGAGCAGCAGCTTCCCAGAGGGCAAAGGCCAAGAAAGGGATCCGTTGGCGGGCAACATAATGCCTTCAGGAGCAAGTCCAAATGCTTTTCAGACCTGGAGGCAATTTATAATCTAATCCAGATTTGACTCTTTATCTGATATTTCCTACTTGGACTCGCAGCCTCCCTCAAACTTCTTCAGCACTGGGATGTTTCACATCTTTATTCCAGATATCAGGGACCCAAAAGGAATGCCAGATCCCAGCCTTTGTTGTTATTTTTAAAAAATCTTTATTTATTGGTATTTCCCCTTTTATTATTTTTACAAATTTATTTATTTATTTCGATTTTTATACCGCCCTTCTCCCGAAGGACTCAGGGCGGTGTACAGCCAAGTAAAAATACTATATAAACATTAAAAGAAATTAAAAAACATATTATAATGTGGCCGAAATATTAAAACAATTTAAAATCTTAAAATATAAAAAACCCCAATAAAATTTCAATCCAGCCCCGCGCGAATGAAAAGATGTGTCTTCAGTTTGCGGCGGAAGGTCCGAAGGTCAGGTATTTGGCGTAAACCTGGGGGAAGCTTGTTCCAGAGTGTGGGAGCCCCCACAGAGAAGGCCCTTCCCCTGGGGGCCGCCAGCCGACATTGCTTGGCGGACGGCACCCTGAGAAGGCCCTCTCTGTGTGAGCGTACGGGTCGGTGGGAGGCAAAAGGTAACAGCAGGCGGTCCCGTAAGTACCCGGGTCCTAAGCCATGGAGCGCTTTAAAGGTGGTAACCAGAATCTTTTTTTTTTTTTTTTTTTATTGAAAGAGTTTTAAAAAAAACAAAAACATTTTCCCCCTTTTTTCCCCCTCCCTCCCAAAAAAAAAAAAAAAACATCCCTCCTCCCCACCCCGGCTTCCCGGGTCAATCACAAGGTAAGTCCAATCCAAATAACCACATCCAAAGCTTTTCGTCTCCCAACCCCCTCCCCATTACATAAAATAACTTTCTAATTATTCAAAGGCAATCTGATATTTCTTAATCTGATATCTGTTTTGTAGATAATCAATCCATTTTTTCCATTCAATTAAATATCTTTCCTGCGTATTGTCTTTTAAAAACGCTGAGATTTTAGCCATCTCAGCCAAGTTAATAACTTTCAATATCCATTCTTCTATTGTAGGTATCTCTTCTTTCTTCCAGTATTGTCCAATCAACAGTCTTGCTGCTGTTATTAAGTTCAAAATCAGTTTAGTCTCAATCCCTGTACAATCCATTATAATTCCCAAAAGGAAAAATTGTGGCAGGAACTTTATCTTCTTCTTCAGTACATTTTGAATAATCCACCAAATTCTTATCCAAAAGACCTTAATTTTCTTGCAAGTCCATGAACTTTTTGCCATAGCAAGTCATAATTATTCTTATAAAGTTTCTTGTTCGATGAGCTAATATAGACCCCTAAATATTTAACCTTTTTTACTACCTCAAATCCTGTCATTTCCTCTAGTTTTTGTTTCTGTTGTATAGACATATTTTTAATTATCACTTTTGTTTTTTTCTGATTTATTTTAAATCCTGATACCTTTCCATATTTATCAATTACTTCCAACAAAAATCTACTTGAATTTATAGGATTCATTAACGTAACCACTACATCATCTGCAAAAGCTCTAACTTTGTACTCATATTGTCTAATCTTAATTCCCTCTATTTTCATTAATTCTCGTATTTTATCTAATAATGGTTCCAGAGTCAAAACAAACAATAATGGTGATAAGGGACATCCCTGTCTTGTTCCTTTCAATCTTAATAACTTCTGTCAAACTACCATTTACTATAATCTGTGCTGTTTGCTCTCCATAAATCGCTTTAATTATTCTAATAAAACAGTCTCCAAATTGCATTTTCTCTATTAATTTAAATAAAAATCCCAATGCAATCGATCAAAGGCTTTCTCTGCATCCAAAAATAAGTGCGCTGAAGTATTCTTCTTTTCCAAATATTCCAATATATTAATAATCTGTCTAACATTATTCCTCATCTGCCTCCCTTTTATAAAACCAGATTGATCAGTATGAATTCTTTGTTGTAAAACTAACATTAATCTATTTGCTATTATTTTACAAAAATCTTATAATCATTATTTAAAAGTGAAATCGGCCTATAGTTACCAGGTTTAGAGCAGTCTTGCTCCTCTTTCGGTATCAGTGAAATAAAAGATGTTTTCCATGACGGGGGTATTCCCACTCCTAATTGTATCTGATTAAATAATTCTTTAAGTGGGCCTAATATTTCATCCTGTGTTTTTTTATAATAAGTTGCTGTAAGACCATCTGTACCAGGGGTTTTCCCCATTTTTAATTGTTTAATTGCCTCCACTATTTCTCCAGTAGCTATCGGGCGGTTCAGCTCCTCCCTCTGTTCTAATGTTAGAATATTCACCTTATAATCTTTCAAATAATCATACATGTCCCTATCAATATTTTGTCTTTTGCATATAGTGCAGTATAAAATTCTGAGAATGCCTTTTTAATTTTATCCTGTTGATATGTCTCTTTACCTTTATATTCTATTTTTTGTATGACACGTGCTTTCTGTTTCTTCCTTAAATTATATGCCAACCATCTCCCAGGTTTATTTGCATTACAAAAAGTATTATGTTTAGCATATTGTATATTCGTTGCCACCTGGTCTGCCATTAACATATTAAATTGACTCTGTAATATTTTTATAGCCTCTTTAAGTTTATGATCTTGTGGGTTTTGAATTAATAACTGTTGCTTCCTTTGAATTTCTTCTTCCAAATATCTACGCTGCCTTTGTTTATTATTCCTTTGCCTGTTGTCCAAATAAATCAATATCCTCTAATAAACGCTTTGCTCGCTTCCCACACAGTTCCTATAGGTGTCCCTTTGTACATATTAAAATCAAAAAATTCTTTTAACTGTTTCTTACAATAAGTTACATTATCCTCATATCTAAACAGATTTTCATTCAACCTCCATGTTCTACCACCTTTTTTCCCTTGTAATAATTCCATCCATACTGGGCTATGGTCAGTTAAACACCTCGAAATATCTTCGTTTTCTTCACCCTAGAAAGCAAGTCATTAGAAATTAAAATAAAATCAATGCGTGAAAAAGATTGATGCCTATCAGAAAAAAAAGTAAAATCTCTCTCATCTGGATTCCGTAACCTCCATATATCTCTAAACTCAAAGTCTTCCATCATTTCAAAAAAAGATTTTGGTAATTTTGCATGTATAGGTAACTTCTTGGAGGAGGTTCTCTTATCCTTCTTGTATCAATTACTCCATTCCAGTCTCCTAATAAAATAAACGAACTATAATCCCAGAGGGTCAACCTCTCATGTAACATTTTGTAAAACTTTTCTTGTTGCTGATTAGGTGCATAAATACCTATCAACAAAGTCTTTTGCATCTATCACCAGTTCAATAGCAATAAATCTTCCTTGAATATCTGCCTCAATTAGCTTAGCTGGTATATCCTTCCTGATATATACAACAATTCCATGCTTCTTTTCCAAAGCTGATGCAACAAAATGGTTACCCAATTTTGAATTAATTAAATATTTTTGGTCTGATAATTTTATATGTGTCTCTTGCAAACAAATCACATCATTTTAAATTGTTTCAAGTAGTGAAATATTTTCCTTCTTTTCTGAGCTGAATTCAAGCCATTAACATTCCATGACAAGATTCTATTTGCCATTACTGGCCTCCTGAAGCTTTGAAGCAGACAACGGAAGCTCCTCCTCCGGTATCTTCTGTCTAGCTCCTCCCACAGCTTCCATAATGGGATCCTGACTTTTACTTTGAGACTGTTGCTCTTCTTTACGCTTAAGGGCTCCTCTTGTCACCCTTTGCTCTTGTGGTTCCTCTAATACTGGCAGCAATAAAGGCTCTTGGGTCACCACGCCTTCTTGGGTCTCTTGAAGGTTTTCTATCACTTCTATTTCGACTTTCAAAACTGTAGAAAGAAAATCCTTTGCCTTTAAAACAGTGTCAATTCTATATCTCCTTCCTTGATAGAATAGTGTCAGTCCAACTGGCACCTCCCATCTGAATTGAATCTGATGTTTTTTAAGTTCTTGTGTAAAAAAAGCAAATTCCTTCCTGTCTCTTAACATCTTTGAAGGAATCTCTTTCAACACCTTCAACTCCTGTTCTCCAATTTTTAAAGTTGTCTGATATGAAACTTGCAGAATTTGATTTCTCATAGTCCTTTTCACAAAATAAACCACAATGTCCCGAGGAAGCTTTCTCTGTCTTGCAATCCAAGAATTAACTCTATATATTTTATCAATTTGGTAAGCTACCTCTTGGGGGTCCGCTTCAATAAATTCAGCCAATGCTTCTGATATAATTTTCTTAAGTCTTCTCCACGCTCTTCTTGCATACCACAATTCTAAGAGCTCCTTCCATAAGTTTATATTGTAATATCACAACCTGATCTTCATTTTGATCCACTTTTTTCTGAACACCTTTCATTTCATCTTCTAAATACTTATTTGACTGAGAGATCTGTTGCATTTCCACTTCCAATCCTTCAATTTTTACTCAGTCCTTGAACTGCCATAAGAATATCTTCTCTTATTTTTGCATTAAAATTCTCCATCATCTCTTTTGCCTATCTTCAGAAAGTTTTAATTGTTCTTTCAATATTTTCCTCAAGACTTGGTTCAGATCCCTTCTTCCAGAAGGCTTTAAAGGTTTAGCTGCCATTCTGTCTTCAAAAGAATCAGGAATTCAAACTTAATAACTCTCCTTCCCTCCTTTCAGTATAAAAACTCCGTTTGTAACAATCCACAAATAACGCTGCTTCATCGTACTAAAAATTTTACTTTCACTTTTAGGCGCCATTTTAAAAGTCAATTAATCAAAGACAAAGAAAGGTTTCAAATTTCAAAAGGAGTCGGTACTTGCCGTGCTGATTCTACATCAAAGTTCGAGCGCTTGTGAAATTCCGTCTGCTTGGAATATCAATCAATTTAATAAGTCCTCTAGAGCAGAAGCAACATTCCTCTCCTTTTCCCTGATAAAAACAGGGGCGTGCTGAAGTTGGAAGGAGTGGAATTCGGTGGGGTCATAAATCCAGGAAAATTCGCTCTTAAGAGCAAACCCCCTGTCAGACCTGCCACTCTTCCACAATTCTGATAATCTCTTTCACCCAGAGATTATGCTAAGCTCAGTGAACAGTGATTTATTTTCTGTTTCACTGACTTTTACAATCTTCTAACACGGAGTGCTCTGTTTGAGCACCCAGCAGGAGGGTGACGTCACTGGAGCCCTCGTAACCAGAATCTTGAAGCGCACCCGAAAGACCACAGGAAGCCAGTGCAAACTGCGCAGGGTTGGTGTTACATGGGAGCAACGAGTTGCTCCCACTATTACCCGCGCAGCTGCATTCTGGATTAACTGCAGCCTCCGGGTGCACTTCAAGGGCAGCCCCATGTAGAGAGCATTGCAATAGTCCAAGCGGGAAGTGACAAGGGCATGAGTGACCGTGCATAAGGCATCCCGGTCAAGAAAGGGGCGCAACTGGCGCACCAAGCGTACTTGGTGGAAGGCCCTCTTGGAGACAAATAAGATACAAAATAATAGAATAGGATAGGATAGGATGGGATGGGATGGGATGGGATGGGATGGGATGGGATGGGATGGGATGGGATGGGATGGGATGGGATGGGATGGGATGGAATGGAATGGAATGGAATAGGATAGGATAGGATAGGATAGGATAGGATAGGATAGAATAGAATAGAATAGAATAGAATAGAATAGAATAGAATAGAATTCAATTCTTTATTGGCCAAGTGTGATTGGACACACAAGGAATTTGTCTTGGTGCATATGCTCTCAGTGTACATAAAAGAAAAGATACATCCGTCAAGAATCATAAGGTACAATGCTTAATGACATAACATATCTATATCCAATAACATATCCAAACACATCTTCCTCCTCTTTTCCCCACAACCACCTTGTGAGGTGTGTTGGGATGAGAAACAGTAACTGGCCCAAAGTCACTCAGCTGGCTTTCATGGCTAAGGCAGGACTAGAACCCCCAATTTCTAGCCTAATGCCTTAATCACTAGACACGTGCATAAGAGCACAAACATGCCTACCATTCCTGTCCTATTGTTTCCTTTCATTATATCCAATTAATATAGTTATCACATACTTATGCTCATATATATGCTTATATATTATATAGTTCATTTCATTTATTAAATTTCTATACCGCCCTTCTCCCGAAGGACTCAGGGCAGTTCACAGCCAACGTAAAACAGAATTCATACAATATACATAGATAAATTAAAAACACTGTAAAAATCTGATTAAATTTTGGCTAACAATTAAAATTAAGTTATTAAAATCAAATCAAATCTATCTAGACCCGTTCCAGTCCAGCTTTCGGCCCGGATACAGTATGGAGACGGCTTTAAAGGTGGTAACCAGAATTTTTTTTTTTTTATTGAAAGAAAAACAAAACATTTTCCCTTTTTCCCCTCCTCCCAAAAAAAAAAAAACAAAACATCCCCTCCTCCCCACCCCGGCTTCCCGGGTCAATCACAAGGTAAAGTCCAATCCAAATAACCACATCCAAAGCTTTTCGTCTCCCAACCCTCCCATTACATAAAATAACTTTCTAATTATTCAAAGGCAATCTGATATTTCTTAATCTGATATCTGTTTTGTAGATAATCAATCCATTTTTCCATTCAATTAAATATCTTTCCTGCGTATTGTCTTTTAAAAACGCTGAGATTTTAGCCATCTCAGCCAAATTAATAACTTTCAATATCCATTCTTCTATTGTAGGTATCTCTTCTTTCTTCCAGTATTGTCCAATCAACAGTCTTGCTGCTGTTATTAAGTTCAAAATCAATTTAGTCTCAATCCCTGTACAATCCATTATAATTCCCAAAAGGAAAAATTGTGGCAGGAACTTTATCTTCTTCTTCAGTACATTTTGAATAATCCACCAAATTCTTATCCAAAAGACCTTAATTTTCTTGCAAGTCCATGAACTTTTTGCCATAGCAAGTCATAATTATTCTTATAAAGTTTCTTGTTCGATGAGCTAATATAGACCCCTAAATATTTAACCTTTTTTACTACCTCAAATCCTGTCATTTCCTCTAGTTTTTGTTTCTGTTGTATAGACATATTTTTAATTATCACTTTTGTTTTTTTCTGATTTATTTTAAATCCTGATACCTTTCCATATTTATCAATTACTTCCAACAAAAATCTACTTGAATTTTATAGGATTCATTAACGTAACCACTACATCATCTGCAAAAGCTCTAACTTTGTACTCATATTGTCTAATCTTAATTCCCTCTATTTTCATTAATTCTCGTATTTTATCTAATAATGGTTCCAGAGTCAAAACAAACAATAATGGTGATAAGGGACATCCCTGTCTTGTTCCTTTCGCAATCTTAATAACTTCTGTCAAACTACCATTTACTATAATCTGTGCTGTTTGCTCTCCATAAATCGCTTTAATTATTCTAATAAAACAGTCTCCAAATTGCATTTTCTCTATTAATTTAAATAAAAAATCCCAATGCAATCGATCAAAGGCTTTCTCTGCATCCAAAAAAATAAGTGCCGCTGAAGTATTCTTCTTTTCCAAATATTCCAATATATTAATAATCTGTCTAACATTATTCCTCATCTGCCTCCCTTTTATAAAACCAGATTGATCAGTATGAATTCTTTGTTGTAAAACTAACATTAATCTATTTGCTATTATTTTTACAAAAATCTTATAATCATTATTTAAAAGTGAAATCGGCCTATAGTTACCAGGTTTAGAGCAGTCTTGCTCCTCTTCGTATCAGTGAAATAAAAGATGTTTTCCATGACGGGGTATTCCCACCCTAATTGTATCTGATTAAATTTTGGCTAACAATTAAAATTAAGTTATTAAAATCAAATCAAATCTATCTAGACCTCAAAACCCCAGTCCAGCTTTGGCCCGGATACAGTATGGAGACGGCTTTGGTCACAGGATGATCTCTGGAGGGCCAGGGACAGGGTTACTCCTGCCCTGGTCCTATTAGACCTCTCAGCAGCGAAGGATACCAAATGGCATCCTGCTGCCCGGCTGGAGAGTTTGGGAGTGGAGGCACCCTTTATTGGTGGTTCTCCTCCTATCTCTCTGACCGGACACAGACGGTGTTGACACAGAGATCACCCCAGGCGCCTCATGTGTGGGTGCCCTGGGGTCGATCTCTCGCCTTTCCTGTTCAACATCTATATGAAGCCGCTGGGTGAGATCATCAGTGGTTTTGGGGTGAGGTACCAACTGTGCGCTGATGATACGCAGCTGTACTTTTCCACCCCAGGCCACAAGAAGCTATCAAGTACTGTCCCAGTGTCTAGAAGCCGTGCGGGTCTGGATGGGGAGGAACAGGCTCAAGCTTAATCCTCCAAGACTGAGTGGCTGTGGATGCCACTGCACAGTCAGCTGCAGCCGCGGCTGACTGTTGGGGGTGAGTTATTGGCCCCGATGGAAAGGGTGCGCAACTTGGGCGTTCTCCTGAACGGGCGGTTGTCCTTTGAAGACCACTTGATGACCGTCTCCAGGAGAGCTTTTTATCAGGTTCGCCTGATTCGCCAGTTGCGCCCCTTCCTGGACCAGGATGCCCTATGCACGGTCACTCATGCTCTTGTTACCTCTCGCTTGGACTACTGCAATGCTCTCTACATGGGGCTCCTTGAAGAGCACCGGAGGCTCCAGTTAGTCAGAATGCGGCGCGCGGGTGATTGAGGGCAGTCTGAGCTCCCATGTAACACCATCCTGCAGACTGCACTGGCTGCCTGTTGTCCAAATAAAATCAATATCCTCTAATAAACGCTTTGCTCGCTTCCCACACAGTTCCTATAGGTGTCCCTTTGTACATATTAAAATCAAAAAATTCTTTTAACTGTTTCTTACAATAAGTTACATTATCCTCATATCTAAACAGATTTTCATTCAACCTCCATGTTCTACCACCTTTTTTCCCTTGTAATAATTCCATCCATACTGGGCTATGGTCAGTTAAAACACCTCGAAAATATCTTCGTTTTCTTCACCCTAGAAAGCAAGTCATTAGAAATTAAAATAAAATCAATGCGTGAAAAAGATTGATGCCTATCAGAAAAAAAAGTAAAATCTCTCTCATCTGGATTCCGTAACCTCCATATATCTCTAAACTCAAAGTCTTCCATCATTTCAAAAAAAGATTTTGGTAATTTTGCATGTATAGGTATCTTCTTGGAGGAAGTTCTCTTATCCCTTCTTGTATCAATTACTCCATTCCAGTCTCCTAATAAAATAAACGAACTATAATCCCAGAGGGTCAACCTCTCATGTAACATTTTGTAAAACTTTTCTTGTTGCTGATTAGGTGCATAAATACCTATCAACAAAGTCTTTTGCATCTATCACCAGTTCAATAGCAATAAATCTTCCTTGAATATCTGCCTCAATTAGCTTAGCTGGTATATCCTTCCTGATATATACAACAATTCCATGCTTCTTTTCCAAAGCTGATGCAACAAAATGGTTACCCAATTTTGAATTAATTAAAAATTTTTGGTCTGATAATTTTATATGTGTCTCTTGCAAACAAATCACATCATTTTAAATTGTTTCAAGTAGTGAAATATTTTCCTTCTTTTCTGAGCTGAATTCAAGCCATTAACATTCCATGACAAGATTCTATTTGCCATTACTGGCCTCCTGAAGCTTTGAAGCAGACAACGGAAGCTCCTCCTCCGGTATCTTCCGTCTAGCTCCTCCCACAGCTTCCATAATGGGATCCTGACTTTTACTTTGAGACTGTTGCTCTTCTTTACGCTTAAGGGCTCCTCTTGTCACCCTTTGCTCTTGTGGTTCCTCTAATACTGGCAGCAATAAAGGCTCTTGGGTCACCACGCCTTCTCTGTGGGGGCTCCTACCCTGTGGAACGAACTTCCCCCTGGACTTCGTCAACGATCTGACCTTCAGACCTTTCGCTGCGAACTTAAAACTTATTTATTCCATCTTGCTGGACTGGCTTGAATTTTTTAAAAAAAATTTAACTGATTTTATGGGTTTAAATTTTTATTAATTTTACAGGGTTGATATTGTATTTTAAAATGGGGCCAAATAGAATAAGTTTTTTAATGTTTGTTTTTAGAATTGTATGTGTTGTTTTTGTATTTTATTGTGGCTGTAAACCGCCCTGAGTCCTTCGGGAGAAGGGCGGTATACAAATTAAAATATTATTATTATTATTATTATTATTATTATTATTATTATTATTATTATTATTATTATTATTATTATTATTATTAAATAATAAAACCCCAGTTAAAACACAACACATTAGGCTAGCCCTGCGTGATGAAACAAGAGAGTCTTAGTTATTGTCATGCTTATGCTTATATAAACTGTTGTGACAAATAAAATAAAATAAATAAATAAAATAAACCCAAGCCACCTAAAATAAAGGAGTTAGGAAATGCTGAATTGCAAAGTCAGTATGTGACAAAGTATGGAAGCTGCTCTTGGACACCTGTTTCCTCCTATGGGCTGGTTAAAGTCAAGGAAAGCAGGCAGGCTGCTTTTTCGTTCCTGCAACTGCACAATGCCTTGCTACCTAGTTTGTTTGTTTGTTTGTTTGTTTTTAAAAAGGTCTGGACAAATCGTAAAGAAAGCCTATGCGGCACATATTTGTCAAATAAATGGCTTGAATAATTTGGCTGTTCTACAGAGCAAATGCGCTGGTTTGGTCAGAAGATAATAAGATGGCTTTAGAGGGCAGTATAACATTTAGTTTTAATAGGGGTTCAATGAACATGCGGGCATTATTACCGTTTTCTTGCTCCAGTTTCTGTCAGAATAACAGAGTTGGAAGGGAGCTTGGAGGTCTTCTAGTCCAATCCCTTGCTCAAACAGGAAATCCTATGCCATTTCAGACAAATGGTTGTCCTATCTTTTCTTAAAAACCTGCCGTGATGGAACTTCTGAAGGTAACCCGTTCCACTAGAGAATTATTCTGTCAGGAAATTTCCCCTTAGTTCTGGGTTGCTTCTCTCCTTGATGAGTTTCCATCCATTGCTTCTTGTCCTGCCTTCTGGTGCTTTGGAAAATAGGTTGACTCCCTCTTCTTTGTGGCAACCTCTTAGATATTGGAACACTGCTGTCATGTCACCCTTTGTCCTTCTTTTCATTAAATTAGATATATATTCAATTCCTACAACAGTTCTTCATAGGTTTCAGCCTTTAGCCCCCTAATCATCTCTGTTGCTCTTTTCTGCCCATCTTCACAAGCGCAACCCTTCCAACAAGAAGAGAGTTTTATGCATCCCATTTCCCTGACTTAGCTTTGCAAAAGGCCTATCTATTAATTTGGCTTATCAGCTCTATTACTCCTTCTGCTTATAAAGGGGAAGGTGGCAGCAGCAATGGCAGCCATTACAAACTAGGCCAGGGGCAAATAAATTTTCAGCAGACCTTTCAAGACTCTTTCCTGGACTCACAAATCAGCTGTCATCCAGCATCTTTCAACTGCAACTTTCTTTGGCCACATGTCATCCTAAGTAATGCTATAAATCAATGCAACTGGACCTTGGTTCAGCAGCAAGAACTATCGAGAGGTATGCATGCTAAGTAGGTTAAAAAACTAGGCACCATGGAAAAAATGGATTGATTATTTACAAAACAGATATCAGATTAAGAGATATCAGATTGCCTTTGAATAATTAGGATGTATTATTTTAGAATGTAATGGGGGAGGTTAGGAAATGAAAAGACTCGGATGAAGCTAATTGGATTAGAAGGGAAAATTTTACTCTATGTTTGGTTTATGTATAACAATACCTTGTGATTGACCCGGGAAGCCGAGGAGGGGGTGGTGGTGAAGGGAGGGGGGAAGGGGGTTTTGAGGGGGGGGAAAGGGGGAAAAATGTTTTTGTTTGTTAAAACTTTTTCAATTAAAAAAAAAAAAACTAGGCACCGTCTTACAGTGTTGCCATCCGAAAATAATCATAAGAATAGCTGCCCAAGAGATGGCAATCGGAGTTGGCAAATCCCAGTGGAAAACAAAACCAGCCCATCAAGCGAAGGTGAAAATCTACAAATTGGAACTACAGCTGAGATCATATATTATCTGAACAAGGGCTCAGTCGTGATTTATTATTATGAACCATAACTGGCTGGGTACATATATTTGGGTATTCAGACGCAATACGATTAACTCAATAGAGTACAGGTAGTGTTATGTATTCATGTTTGTACCTTTAAATATTTGAGCGGGAAATCAGTACGTTGCTGATTGGTCGAAGCCTCCAACAGAACTGTATAAAAGGAGAGGTTTTTACCCCAGCCTGTTGCTGGGTTCACCCTATATTAAAGAGCTGTTGTCACTACCCTGGTCTCCAGCCTCGTTACTTCCCGAACTTAACATTGGCAACGAGGGTAGGATCTCGAGGCTAAGGAGAACCAGAACCGAGCTGAAGCACGATAGACCCGAACCCAGCAAACTCAGGGCAGAAAAGCGGAGATGGCCAGTTACACTCCGCCCGCACCGTTTGACCCGGCTAAGGAGAAATGGGGAACGTATATGACCCGTTTGAAAGCTTTCTAAAGCCAACGAACTGCAAGGAGTTCCAGATAACCGAAAAGGGCTTATTTCTTAAGCCACTGTGGTCGGAGGTCATTGATATCGCGGAAGCCCTGGCAGAGCCAACGCCGTTGCAGTCGGTGTCATGGCCAACTCTACAGACTTTACTAAAAACCACGCCGCTGCGCCGTCCAAATACGTGCGGCGGTTTGAATTCGGAGGCGAAGGCAGATGGAGGCGAAACCATCGGTGACTACATGGCGCCCTAAGAAGCGTCCAAGGACTGCGGATACCGCGACCTGGGCGAGGTGCTCCTCGAGCAACTCATCCGAGGTCAAAGACATCCGTTTGCGGCGGCGGCTGCTAGCAAAGAGCAACCTAACGCTGGCCACGCTCTGGGCGAAGCCAGAGCACATGAAATGTCCACCCAAGCGGCGGAGACACTGCAGAAGCCTGTCCCACCAAAGGCGGCGCGAAGGCAACTCCGGTGCACCAGGAGGAGGTTCAGACCGAATCCGGCGGTGAAGATGAGGAAGGGTCTGCCGAACCGAGAAACGCGACAAAGGGACAGAGATGAATGCGGAAGCTGCGGTGGTCAACACCAGCGCAACGCTGCAAGTTTAAGGACGCGACATGTCGGCGGTGTGGGAAGAAAGGGCACCTAGCTCAAGTTTGTCGGCGGCCCAACCTTCCCGAAAATTCAAATCGGCCAATCAGGCGCGGAATCGGCAAGGCGACCCGCGATTGGCTCAAACAAAAAGGCGCGGATTCCAACCAAACAACTGTGGTCATAGGCGCGCCTCGACCAGTGGAGAAGAAGATCTTCACCAAACCAAAAATAGAGGGAGTACGGTGCCGGCTTGAAGTAGACACGGGATCAGCGATCACCATCATGTCCTGGGACACTTTGGCGAAGTCGCTGCCGTCCGTCATGAGCGCCACCTGCAAGCACAACGGCTACGAGTCCACGACTACCAGGGAATCGCATCCCTGTTCGAGGACCACCTCCGTCCGAGTCGAGTACGGTCCACACAAGAAGACCCTGCCCATCACGATCGTCGAAGGAACTCTGCCCAGTCTGTTGGGACTAGACTGGTTTCGTGCCCTGGGCATGGGAGTGACTGGCATCTACAGAAGTGACTGTAACCTGAAAGACATTCTCTTTAACGAGTTCAAGATGTCTTCAAGGACTGCCTGGGCAAGTACAAGGGACCCCTATTTCCTTCAACTTAGACCCCAGGTAGCCCCATTAGGCTTAAGGCGAGGAGAGTCCCTTTTGCCCTAAAACCAAAAATCGATAAGGAGCTAGATAAGCTCATTAATCAGGGGATTTTGGTGCCAGTCGATCACGCAAAGTGGGAGACGGCAATCGTCACCCCAATAAAGCCGGACGGGTCAATTAGAATTTGCGCTGACTACAAGGCGGCGCTTAACAAAGCCTTACAGAAAAGCGCTTACCGGTTCCGTGGTGCAACACTTATTGCACTCTTTGGGGCAAGGGCAAGTCTTTGCAAAGTTAGACTTGGCCCAAGCCTACCAACAACTGCCCGTGACGCCCGCACAGCGAAGCCCAAACGATTGTAACGCACAGGGGGCCTTCAAGTGCACCGATTGCAATTTGGGGTTAGTGTGGCACCAGGGCTGTTCCAAAACCTAATGGAACGACTACTGCAGGGGCTCCCAGGGTAGTTCCCTACTTGATGATGTCCTAATTTCAGGGAAAACATGGAGGAATTGGGGAGGCGGTTAAGAAAGGTTTTGGGCATTTTCCGGACAGCGGATTAAAAGTCAAGGCAAACAAATGCCAGATAGGGGTCGAATCCGTCGATTTCTTGGGCTACGGATAGACAAGAAAGGAATTCACCCTACTGAGAGCAAGGTTAAGGCAATTAGGAAGGCTCCAGCGCCCAAAAACAAAGCAGAGCTGCAGGCATTCCTGGGATTGGTGAATTTTACGCGGTCTTTTAAAGAACAAAGCAACCGTTCTTGGCACCGCTGCATAGGCTCTTAGGAAAAATACTGTTTGGTCTTGGGGAAAGTCAGAAAATAGGGCTTTTGAAGCAGTAAAGAACCTGCTCTCAAGTGATAGCCTGCTCATCCAATATCACAACTCATTACCCCTAGTGCTGGTTTGCGATGCCTCCCTTATGGGGTGGGGCTGTACTCAGCCATAGACTTCAAAGCGGCACAGAAGCCCCTATAGCTTTTACTCTAGAACGATGTCCTCCCCAGAGAGAAACTACAGCCAGCTAGATAAAGAAGCACTAGCCATTGTGTCAGGGGTTAAAAAATTCCACGAATATGTCTTTGGGCGGGATTTTGAAATCGTGACTGACCACAGACCGCTACTAGGGATACTGGCTGGCGACCGCCCAACGCCTGTGGCACTTTCGCCACGCCTGACCCGATGGACTATATTCTTAGCCGCTTATTCGTACAAGCTGCAGCATCGACCAGGAAAAGAAGTGGGGCATGCAGACGCTTTAAGCCGATGCCCACTACCAGGGGCGATCGAAGACCCCACTCCGGGAACGCCTGTCCTACTTATTGACTCTTTGGACTCTGGCCCAGTCACATCTAAGGAAGTGGCTCGGGCATCATACCGGGACATTGTGTTAAGGACTGTACTCGGTTGGGTACAGAGAGGGTGGCCCGCTGCGCCGGGCGAACGGTTCAAAGAATTTGTTAAAAAACGCGATGAGCTCTCGGCTCAAGGGGGGTGCCTGTTATGGGGTGATCGTGTAATAATTCCTGATAAATTAAGGGGAAAGGTATTGGACCTCCTCCACGAGGGTCACCCAGGGATCGTAAGGATGAAGGGGTTAGCTAGAAGCTACGTATGGTGGCCACTCATGGACGCAGAGATTGCTGAGAGGGTAGGGAAATGCCAGGCTTGCCAAGAGTCCAGACCTCTACCCCCAACGGCCCCAGTCAGGGAATGGGAAAAGCCCCAAGGGCCCTGGTCAAGAATCCACATTGATTTTGCTGGCCCTTTCCATGGCCAAACGTTCCTAGTGGTTGTTGATGCATTCTCTAAATGGTTGGAGATCATACTCATGAAATCCACTACGGCCGAAGCAGTAATCGCAGCCCTGCGCCACCTATTCGCAACTCACGGGTTGCCAGACACTCTGGTGTCCGACAATGAGCCAATTCACGGCAGCCCAGTTTGAAGAATACCTGGCAGAGGAGGGCATCCGACATGCCCTCTCTGCGCCTTTCCACCCTGCGTCGAATGGCCTTGCAGGCGTTCCGTCCGGGCGCTAAGGAGGCATTGTCCAGGCTCAAGCCAGGTGACTGGCAAACAAAGATAGATTTCTTTCTGGCCGTTCAGCACAGAACCCCAAGCACGGCTACAGGCAGAAGCCCAGCCGAATTGTTGATGGGACGGAAACTCCGGTGCCCACTTGACCGCTTGAATCCCCATTACACACCAGAGGGTTACAAGGGGGAACTAGAAAAAACAAGAGAAATGGGCATAGGCGACCGGGTGTGGGCCCGAAACTATGGGGACGGCCCTAGTTGGCTAGCAGGACAAATCATAAAGACAACCGGCCCAAAATCGTATTTGGTAGAACTCCAAGACAACAGAGTGTGGAGGCGCCACATAGATCAGATAAGGAAACGAATAACTGATCAAACCGAACCAAAGGAAACAGATCATGACCAATACCCATTTGAATTCACAGCTGACAATGACCCGGGGGAGGCGCAAGACTTAGCTGAGGTCCCAGAGTTCCAGCGACGCCATCAGGTTCCCGAGGGAAACAGCAGGGAAAATTACAAAAATAATCCAAGGCCGGATGGCCAAGAAAAAGAGTCTGCCAATAATCCGGGGCCCGTTGGCCCAGAGAAAGAGCTGGGAGGAGAAAACAGCCCCTCCGACCAGCTCAAAACACCACCCAGAACTGAACCGCGCAGGTCTGAAAGAACTAGGAGACGCCCAGGTTATTTGCGTGACTACGTCGAATAAGGATATGTAAATAAAATGTAAATAGAGGCAAAGTGTTTTCTGGGAGGGGAGGAGTGTTATGTATTCATGTTTGTACCTTTAAATATTTGAGCGGGAAATCAGCACGTTGCTGATTGGTCGAAGCCTCCAACAGAACTGTATAAAAGGAGAGGTTTTTACCCCAGCCTGTTGCTGGGTTCACCCTATATTAAAGAGCTGTTGTCACTACCCTGGTCTCCAGCCTCGTTACTTCCCGAACTTAACAGGTAGTCCCTGACCTACGACCACAATTGAGCCCAAAATTTCTGTTGCTATGTCAGACACTTGCTAAGTGAGTTTTGCCCCCTTTTTACGACCTGCCTTGCCAATTTTGTTGAGTGAATCACTGCAGCTGTTAAATTAGTAACAAGGTTGTTAAATGAATCTGGCTTCTCCATTGACTTGTCAAAAGGTCGCAAAAGGGGATCGCATCCCCCTGGAACACTGCAACCCTCGTAAGTGTGAATCGGTTGCCAAGCTTCTGAATTTTGATCACGTGACCACGGGGGGGTGGGGATTGCTGCAACTGTCGTAAGTGTGAAAAATGGTCACGGGTCAGTTTTTCAGTGCTGTTGTAACTTCAGTCACTAAATGAACTGTTGCAAGTCGAGAACTACCTCCATATATTGAAATTAAATCATGTTTTGCCCTCCTTAAGGCACAGCATCCCTCCCTAATTCTGGATTCCTCCTTTAAGCCCAGCCTCCCCAAAAAATCTGTTAAAGTTTAGCATAATACAGGAATGTAGCCTGTAAGTGAACCACTGGGCTATCCTGGGAAGGGCCTCCTTGTTTTAAATTATTCCCTTCTCTTCCAACTGATGTTCTCTCTACATCATAATAGTGCACTCATCAGAATAGCTACTGATGTAGAACAGGAATAGAGAAATATGCAATATCATGACACCACAATAAAGAAGTATCCTTGTGTGTTACGAGAGAGATCTCAACTGTGGCGTGCTGTTTTAATTGTAGCCCCAAGATGGACACAAGGTGAGATTAATACCTGTAGCGCCATCACTGAACACCTTTAGAAATATATTGTAAAGCCTGTCCTTCATACTCAACCTGGATTGAGGAAACAATGACCTCTGTAGGAAAAGAAACTACATTTTCAAAGTACGTGTTTGAGGATTCAGAGAATACATTACCTTTTCCTGACGACCTCGGGTACAAATATCAAAGTGCAGCCAACATGTTGTAGGCAAAATGCTAGGTTCCAATTGGGCAGGAGACCCACGCAGGGTTGTTGTCGTAGGGAAAATAGGAGGAGGAAGGAGTATTAGGTGTACTGGGTTATTAATAAAAATAGTAAAGGTGATGGATGGATGGATGAATGAATGAATGTGTCAGGGTTCTGACGGATGCCCTAATTAAATCATGAGCCTCAAGCCAAACTGCTCGAGTTGCGAACTGCTTTGCAGGTTGACAGAATGAATGAATGAATGAATGAATGACTGTGCAAAAGATCCAGACTGTGCTGAAGTTATAGTCATTCCCAGCAGTAAGGCTTGTTGGATTCAATAAAGTACAAGCCTATTTGGAGTAGACATGATGAAGGACTCAGCTGTTAATTAGCTTACCATATACTGTATTCCTTTGCGATCAGTGGGGCAAATTAGTTGTGTCAAGCCCTATTGATTTTAACCAGAACAAATACAGTTAACTTAGTTGGGCTCCAAGCTATGGTGTTGAGCCAGCATCACTAACTAGGACTTTAACGATTCACACTTTCCAATTATGCTTCAATTAGGGATTGAAGCTTCTGTTCTCTTTTGATTTCTTTAAGCTGTTTCATCCCTTCCTCCGAAAATTACTATTTTACAGAATTTAACCACCGAGTAATTAATTAGTGCCAATGTACAGATCTTCAACTATATTTATTTAAAATGTTCAAAGGTCTGGCAGGAGAAAACGGTAGGAGAAAGCCTAAATTAACGAACTACGCTACGATATTATTAATATCACACAGATCAAGCACTCAGGGGTCTAAACAGGCCTTGAGATGGACTGAGGTAAAAGTGACACAGAAGAGGACTCTCATTCCATTTTGAAAACCACCTTCTCCAATCCTTTACACTGTCATTGTGTTAGACTATAAATTCCAGTGGCTCAGGAAGAAAGCTAGAATATGCAGGCACATTTCTATTGCCAGATCACCAAAATAAATAAATAAGTGTGAGAACAGGTACGATCGTGACCCGTCTTAGACTGAATTCAATCCCAGGGAGAAAGAAATGGTCTGCCTTTTGCTTCTTGAAAGTAGAAAATGAGTAGCAATAGCCATGGCACTTAGACTTAGATATACCACTTTGCAGTACTTCACAGCCCTCTCTAAGTGGTTTACAGAGTCAACATTTTGCCCTCAACAATCTGGGTCCTTATCCTACTGTCCTCAGAAGGATGGAAAGCTGAGTCAACCTTAAGCTGGTCAGGATCGAACTTCTGACAGCCGGTAGAGTTAGCCGCTATCCTGCATTCTAACCACTGCACCACCGTGGAGTAACTTTTTCCTCCCCTGAAAGCATAGAACGAATAAACCTTTTTCCTCCACTGACATTGCAGGATGCATTGGGCTAAGAGGACCTCTGGCAGAGCGAAAAATGAGTGGGAAGAAATATTTCTTTCTTTTGCTTCCGTTTTCCCTTCCATGCTACAGGCTTCAGGTAAAGGGCAAATGACATTGGCTAGAGGCCTGAACTAATCTCATCCATAGAGAAAGAGCTGAAATTGCAGCTACGTGAATTAGCTGCAGGCTGCCCCCTCTAATTGACCACAGCAATACAGCAAATATAGGCATAGATCTTAATAGATTGCGCATAGCAGGAAAAGGCAGGACTATAAATAAAACACAGGCTTTCCAGAGTCATTTCCAATCACGGGGAAATCTTGCTAGCCCAGCATGGGCTTGTTTGGATGAAATCAGAAGATTTTTACAAATCCCAGGACAGTTTATTGCCCCCAGAGGCAGCAGCCTTCAAAGAAAAGAAGAACCTTGTTTAAACCAGCCAGCCAGCTGGCACTGTTCCTATAGAGACTCCCCTGGACAATAGGGCAGCCAGGAGGAATGACACAGGAAACACACGGCTGACTTGCATAACAATACTCGGCCAAAAGATGCTGAGCCTTTCCTCCCCTCCTCCAAGCTATGCTTAAGTTTTAAAATACAATCTTGCTTTAATGGAGGTGGAGGTGGCGATCTGAGCAATGCATTAGAAACAGCCTACGCGCTAACCAAGCGGGGGGGGGGGGAGAGAAATATCTTGGCATATTTGGCTGGATTGTCAGTACGCTGTCAGTACATTATGTGCTTCTGAGAAACGCACAAAGCTCTATCTTTGCACGTAAGGCAACACTGGGGAATAAAGACAACACAGAAGTAATACTTGGAGTGTGGTTTATTTCAGTGCCACATCTCCTGCAATTGTTTCTGCTCTTGCCTTGCAGTCTTTTGTGTGAGATTTATTTCCCGGTGTTTCAGAGGTGGGAAGAAAAGCAGATGTATATATTTTTAATGAGAAAAGCCCTTGAAACTTTTACTAACCCCGAGGAGTAGCAAACAGATGAATTACACAAAGCTGCTTACTTAAGGTGCCTTCCTCCAGACTTCCTCCAGTCAATATACCACAAATAGGCAGAAACTAGAATTGGCCAACTCGCCATGGCCAACTCGCCATGGCCAACTCACTGCAGGATAACCCGCCACAGGACAATTCAACAAATGCAAAAGTTAAATTAATTTCAAGGGAACCATGGGCAACAATAATAATAAAAAAGAAACTCAGTCCAGAACTATAAGAGCTGCAATAATTTTGATAAAAACATGGTCACCAATAATAAAAGTAACTGAATAAAACAATTAATACCATGTTTTCCCAAAAATAAGACCCTGTCTTATATTTTTTTTAAACCCTGAAATAAGCGCTTGGCCTTATTGCCATGCACTCAAAAGCCGGATTGGGATGTCTTATTTTGGAGGGAACAAGGTACAATGTTGAATAGCAATAGCACTTAGACTTATATACCGCTTCACAGTGCTTTACAGCCCTCTGTAAGTGGTTTACAGAGTCACCAATATTGCCCCCAAAAATCTGAGTCCTCATTTTACCCACCTCGGAAGAATGGAAGGCTGAGTCAACCTTGAGCCCGGTTAGATTCGTTCTGCCAAATTACAAGCAGCTGGCAGTCAGCAGAAGTAGCCTGCAGTACTGCACTCTAAGCACTGCGCCACCATGGCTCATAGAATTGTCTCACAGTGAGTTATCCTGAAACAAGATGGCTGTGGCAAGTTTTCTTGTGGCAAGTTGGCCACAGTGAGTTGGCTATGGTAAGTTTCCCGTAGCAAGTTGGCCACAATGAATTGGCCATGACAAGTTCGCCATAGCAAGTTGGCCACAGTGAGTTGGCCATGGCAAGTTGGTGAGTTCTATTGGAGTGCTGTATGAGCTCCTGTCAGGACTGCAGAACAAACCCCTCATCTTCGAAGCCAAGATTAACAAAGCTGGAGTTGGTCAAGGTCACTGTGAGATCCCTGCAATGGACTGGAATTCCTCTGATCTGTTTCACACACAAGTCAGAAGACTTAACAGAGTCCAAGATGGAGACCAACTGCAGTTACAAGGGGATTGAGGAGTAGAAGTCGTATCTTCTGCCTTGTGCACCTAATGTAACTGTATGGGTACGCTTCCTATCTGTGTATTAGAAAGACCCAACAGAATGTACACAAGGAGATAAACACATCAGTGCTTGGTGCTCTCTGAGTTTGGTTGTTTTCTTGCAGACATTTCATTACCTGGACAGTGCTAGGTAATGTGCAACAGTGCTAGCATTGGGCTAGGATAGGGGCTAGACTGGGAGGGTGATATATTGGCTGGGGAGAAAGGTTTTCTTGTTTTTGTCTTTGTTTTATGAATTGTTGTGAGTTGTCTAGAACCAATCTGAGAGAGCAACAAAGACCACATATTTCAACCCTTGTGCCTTGTCCTCCCTCCTCTCCTCAGCCGGGCCCCTCCCGTCTACACCCGGGCCTGTTATCAGACTCCGAGTCTTATAATGAAGATGAACGGCCTGTCATGCCTCCAGCCCCCGGCCCTGGCCCCATGCCTGGAGAGGATTCCAGGAATGAACAAACAAACCTGATAAACCTCACTCCTACAGCGTGTGAGCAGCAGATCTATCTGAAGAGAATTCAAAGTGGGAGGATCCTCGCTTCGAGATCTGAGAGGCACGCCAGCAAAGGAAGGAGGGGCAGACCTAGATAAATGCTGAGTCATGGAGCCACACCCACAGCCTATATAAAGGACCTGCTTTTGGCATTCCAACCTTGAGTCAAGCAAAGTCTCATCTAGTTTGCTGCTATCGCTGAAGTCACAACTTGGACTCCCTGCCTGCCCTGAGAAACCTCAAGGAATTTGACAAGCTGTAGAGGCTTCGTTGCCATGCTTGATACGGACTTCCTAGACCCGGTCGTCGGAGAGGGAATGGGACATGACAACCTTGAGCCACAAATATTTTCTGCTACTGACTCACCATGAGGGAATAGAATGGCCCCGGTTAATGGTTAGTGGCTATGACTGGATCAGAAGCACTAAGCAGAGGACTGTTAAATGAATGTAAGCGGTTTCATTCATAAAAAAAGAAAGCTGCAAAAGGGCAAAGAGTTCAAATGAAGCATCTGCACCAGATTCTGATGTTCATCCACCTACTAGTGATTGGTTGGGCAACGCAGATAATAGGAACTGCCAAAGCATTGTGAATGTCGATATCATTTCAGTTGCTTTCCATATGCAGAAGAAAAAGCACAATAGAACAGAAGGTCAAAAGTAGCCTCGGGACTAAAAAGAGGTTTTAGAGCAGGGGTCACCAACCTTTCGGACCTCAGGGACCACAAAATTCATAATTTTAAATCCCATTGACCACTGGTTTAAAAAATAAAAAATATTTAGTGCAATATAAAAATGCAAATAATTTTTCTGCGGACCACCAAAATTTTCTCACGGACCACTGTTTTAGAGCATGAGAATGATAACAGTTTAGCCAACCCCATGCAGGCCTGGGAAGATCTACCTCAATGTTTTGGGTCAGAAAAGTAATTCTAAGCATCCCTGTAATCCAAGATGGTGCCATGTGACAATTCTGACTTCTGCCCAAGAGACCTAATGTAGAGAAAGTCTCCTTTCATGCTGCAAAGGCTCATGTCTACCAGGCTACTTCGGTAAGGTAAAAATGAAATCTGAACTCATTAGGAGTTCAGAAGAAAGCTCACTGGGATGCCCCTTTCTTCTTAGCTCATTACCTTCCAGATGGACTGAAGTACTATTCCCATCATCTCCAAAAGCTGTTTGAATAAACTCTGGTTCCACCCCAAACCACCCCAATGAAGCCATCGATGTGATGACTCGGTGTCTTGAGGCCGTTCGGGTCTGGATGGGAACGAACAGGCTCCGACTCAACCCATCCAAGACGGAGTGGCTGTGGATGCCGGCAGCCCGGCACAGTCAGCTTACCCCATTGCTGACTGTGGGGGGCGAATCGTTGGCCCCCAGGGAATCGGTGCGCAATTTAGGCGTTCTCCTGGACGTACGGCTGTCTTTAGAAGACCATTTGACAACCGTCGCCAGGGGAGCTTTTTATCAGGTTCTCCTGATTCGCCAATTGCGCCCTTTCCTGGACCGGGACTCGTTATGCACAGTCACTCATGCCCTTGTCACTTCCCGCCTGGATTACTGCAAATGCTCTATACATGGGGCTCCCCTTGAAGAGCATCCGGAGGCTCCAATTGGTACAGAATGCGGCCGCGCAGGGGATTGAGGGGGCTCCTCGTAGCTCCCATGTAACACCTCTCCTGCGCGAGCTGCATTGGTTGCCGGTGGTCTTCCGGGTGCGCTTCAAGGTGTTGGTTATCACCTTTAAAGTGCTCCATGGCATCGGACCGGGATATTTACGGGACCGCCTGCTGCCGCCAGTTCCCTCCCATTGTCCGGTGCGTCCAGTGCGCTCTCACAGGGAGGGCCTCCTTAGGGTGCCGTCAGCCAACCAATGTCGGCTGGCGGCCCCCAGGGGAAGAGCGTTCTCTGTGGGGGCCCCGGCTCTGTGGAATGAGCTGCCGGTGGGACTCCGTCTTCTCCCTGATCTTCGGACCTTTAAACGCAAGCTCAAGACTTTCTTTTTTCACCAAGCGGGGCTGGCCTGATTGATTAATTTTAATAATTGGGGATTTTAGCGGGTTTTTAACAGGGGTTTTATCTTTGTATTTTTATCTAATAGTTTTAAGTATACAGCACTTTAATTAGATTTTTAATTTTGTTATGGTATTTTAAATGGTTTTTGTATTATTGTCGTTTTATTTGCTGTACACCGCCCTGAGTCTTCGGAGAAGGGCGGTATAAAAATGTGAATCATCATCATCATCATCATCATCATCTCTGCAGAATACCACGTTGGCGGTCACAAGCTCATTCTGGAAATACTCTTATTACGTTTAAAGTTTATGGGATGTAATGAAGATCCCCAAGGTGTGTAACAATTGGAACTATCACCCTTTTTCATTCAAACATCAGCTCAACTATTCAGATAAGCAAAACATGCTTAGAGAGATTATAGCAGAAATAAGATGCAGTAAGCATAATGATGCCATTACTGCATTTTCCCGGCTTACAGTTGGACTATAGAACTGTCAGAGTAAGCTCACCTATATTACTTCGAGAAAGTGACATTACTAGGGAGAAACAGCAGATTCAAGCCAACTTTCTGAATCATTAAAAAGCAGGCATCATTCTGCAGACTGCGAGGAAAGAGCTTCAATAGAGCAACTAGACATCCAGCAGCTCAAGGCCAGCATCTTCTACATGTGAATGTATCCTGGGCAAGATGGATTTGGAAGGGTTTAAAATATATGAAGTCGGTCTTGCAATTCCTATTCTATTTGCTTCTGGGCAAATGATTTATCTTGATAATACTTCCATTCCTGAAAAGTGAAAATACCAAGACGGGGAAGGACCTACCGTACTTTCATGCAAGAAGCACACTAGATCAAAGTGGGAATGGGGGATTCAAAAAAAAAAGCTTCATTTCAAAGAAGGGCAGGGGGGCAAAGTAAAGTAATAGACAAAGAATTGGCCCAAGAGCTGAATGTAAGACAAATGTTGCATCTCAGTTTCAAAGCATGGATTCCCTCCTTTGAATTCATAAGTTTTACCTTGTGCAAAATAATTTCCCCCTTTCCCTCTTCCCCATTCCTATCCCAAATATGTAGGCTTGTTCCTTCCATGCTTTACTTTCACATTTATGCACACCTACCAACACATTCACTCCCCTTCTGTGGGAGAAGGAGTGGCAGAACCTGAGGTCATCTGTGTGAAAAGAGGAATCAGTCAAGAGTCCCTGCAGGCAATCTGAGTCCAACCCTCCTTGAATGTCATTATCCCTTACCTAATTCTAAGCAAGGTCCAATTGTTAGTTGAAAAGATACATATTATGCATAGGCTATAGCAATAAATCAGTTTAATTGAACCTTCATGTATGGACCTGGTCTTCCATGCCTGACACTTTCAAGTCCATCCATGTCAAAATATGCATATAGGGACCCCCTCCTAACATCCTTCCTCCCATCCCTATTCTACAAATGCTTTCTATTGCTTTGTTGCATCCATCTTCCACTCTCCCTGTTTCTTCTCTCATAAATTACAAATAATCCCTACTACTCTTCCATCCTTCATAATATTATTGTTAAGGCTCTGGATTTCAGAACGACAGCTTGGCACAAGGAGGAGAAAAGCTTGATTGCCTGCCTGGTGCTATCCAAGGTCCTGCAACTCCAATCTGACCAAACGGTGACCGTAACTACACCCTCTTCATGCATTTGTTGTAATTCATAGATTTTGCTGGTTGGTGCACAATTTGAACTTTGTGTGGCATCAGGAAAGGCATCTGGTCAGTCATCGCTCAGCTCCATCCAGTCACCCTGATCCCAAATTAAGAGATTACAGGGTCATAAAAATGGAGGTAGTTGGTGTACAGTTGAGGAGAAAACTCCACAGATCAGTAATACAGTGCATGGTCTCCTATGTATGGAGCCAGATTTGACACTCAGCACCTCAAGTGGGGGAAAAAAAGGATCTCATGGAAAAGGGATGGAGAAAAGACTGGAGGCTGGAGATGCCAGAAGGTACCATTTGTGGAAAAGACTACTTTGATTCACTTGGTTAGACTGACTCACTAAGTATTACAGATAAGTTTCCTCTGTTGCAAAGGAATAGAACATCCTTAGACAAAGGAACAATTAATCGATCTGCACCTTGCTTAGGTCTCTTGCTAGCCATGAACAAACCAGTTTGCTGGTCTTCAAAGTTCCTTTCAAGGATCTGAACAGCAACCCTACACTTTTAGACTCTCCTCAAACAAATAACCCAAAAGGACAATTGCATTTTGCAATGCCATTACCCTTATAACCTTCCATTAAACAGATGAAACTGAGGGGGGGGAGAATAAAAGCTGGGTCATTAAACACTATTTCCTACTGGATTAGTGGATTAGTGTGTTGGTTTTCTTTTTTTTTTTTTTATTCAAAAAGTTTTACAAAAAAAAATTTCCCCTTTCCCCCCCTCCTCTCCCCTCCCTTCACAACCCCCCTCCCCCCCACCCCCGACTTCCCGGAACGGGCACAAGGTATAGTTAAAAATAAAACAAACATATGCTAAAAAATTTTCATCCCAACTTAATTATACCCCTACAATCATCAATTCCTAACTTCCCCCAAAAACAATCAAGAATAATACATCATAATCATTCAAAGTGTGTTGGTTTTCTTGATTCATTATTAAGTTAGAATGTTGGTTGGTTCAGATATTGTGACCAAATAGCGTATACTATTACTATATAGCTTCCATGTGAGAAGTACTAGGTCCATACATGAAGGTCTAATTAAACTATTGCTAATCATGCCTATGCACAGGAATCTTCTCAACTAATGATTAGCACCTGTTTGGAGTTAGGAAAGAGTCAACAGAATTCGGGGACGGGGCTTAGATTTAGTCCACTTGTGGCTATGTAGGTATTCTAGGCTGATTCCTCGTTTAACTCCAACCACCAGATTTAGCCACGTCTTCTCCTACAATAATAAACTTTTCATGTATGCCAGCACATTGTACAGAACTGGGAGATTTTCACCACGCTATTTTGTTACAGTGGGTGGTGGGACATTGTGGAACCAGAAGAAGCACCCCTCAACTCTGAAATGACTGCACAATGAGATGAGATGACAAGATGAAATGAGATGAGCTACTAGCTCCTGATGGAGTAACTTCTTCAGCAATGCTTCTCCAATTGCCAGCACACCCTTCTTAATGAAAAGGACTTCATCCCTAAGAGCTAGCTCCTTTGCTGAACAATTGTGCTGATTGTGGTTTGTTTAAATGTTTGAGTCCCATGGCTTATTTTCAGTTATACCTCCTGGCATACCTCTACTTGACTCCAGGAACAGTGGATTTAATTGCCTAGTTAATATTGCTTAGTTCAATGTTAGGCTCAAATTTCTTTTTAGTCATGCAATTTACTAGGTAATCATTAGTCACATATTAACTAATCAATCTCACAAGGCTGTGTAAAGATAAACATTGAAATAAGATATCTGACCACACTTAATTGGCATGAAACTGTATTAGTGTCATAGCAATGGAATAAATAAAGGCATATTAAAATCTGCTTGCAAACATCCCAGATGGAAGAATAGATCTTTAATTATAACAAAGAAATATTTTGTTGTGCAAATGAATCCTAGCAGGCTTTCAGACTAGGTTTCTAGAATCTAGAAGGATATCTGGTTTGCCCATGGCAATAAAATTTTGTACAATTTTCATGAGATGTGCTATCTTAAGACATTAAATTTTAGCATGGGCTCCCTGTCTTAAGGGAGTTAATTGTTTTGAGACTTCAATTAACTTTTTGCCTATTCTAACCAAGTCTTTATAGTTTTTAAGATGAGGTTAGTGGCTCACTTGTATTAGCCTCTCCTTTGGCAACATGATATTATTCCTCCTATTTTTTTGTTCACCTTCCTGCCCACTTTAAGTGAATAAGAACCTCAATATTTCCCGGTGTTGCCAATAGCAAAATTGCAAAGGGCAGACAGCTGGAATGGCAGGCCTGGATTCTACCCAATCATCAAGAACAACGGAGAAAGAGATTTCAGTTCAGGGTGTACCCAGATTGTTCAGCGCAAGCAAGATCAATTTCCCATTTCAGTATTTTAGCCAGTGACAAAGAAGGCAGCCACATTAGGGTTTATGCTAGATCCGTGATGGTGAACCTATGGCATATGAACCTGTCAGGCTTGGAAACCATACTAGACTTTAGGGTTCCAGACACTGCCACATTTTTCCCCTGAGGGGAAGAATGGGATTTGGTAACATTGAGGGGTATGGTAACATTCTTCAAGCGGTCAAGGTCGGATGGTGTTCACATCTGCAGGAGGAGTGAACCAGCTGGCTCAGGAATTCTGGGAGTTGAAGTCCACAAGTCCTAACAGGGCCATCGTTCCCCACATCTGGTTTCTAAGCAGGGAAAAGGTTATTTTCCTTAATGTTCCTATATAAGAATGCCCATATCATATTTTCATATTTGGTGGACTTGCAAGAAAATTAAGGTCTTTTGGATAAGAATTTGGTGGATTATTCAAAATGTACTGAAGAAGAAGATAAAGTTCCTGCCACAATTTTTCCTTTTGGGAATTATAACGGATTGTACAGGGATTGAGACTAAATTGATTCTGAATTTAATAACAGCAGCAAGACTGTTGATTGGACAATATTGGAAGAAAGAAGAGGTACCTACAATAGAAGAATGGATATTGAAAGTTATTAATTTGGCTGAGATGGCTAAAATCTCAGCGTTTTTAAAAGACAATACGCAGGAAAGATATTTAATTGAATGGAAAAAATGGATTGATTATCTACAAAACAGATATCAGATTAAGAAATATCAGATTGCCTTCGAATAATTAGAAAGTTATTTTATGTAATGGGAGGGGTTGGGAGATGAAAAGCTTTGGATGTGGTTATTTGGATTGGAAGGGAAAATTTTATTCTATGTTTGGTTTATGTATAACAATACCTTGTGATTGACCCGGGAAGCCGGGGGGGGGGGAGGGGTTTTTTTTTGGGAGGGAGGGGGGGAAAGGGGGGAAAATGTTTTTGTTTTTTAAAACTCTTTCAATAAAAAAAAAAAAAAGAATGCCCATATCTGATAAAAATGGGAATAATTCATCCCACTGTGACAGGTCAGAGGCCATTCCATAATGTGGCTGCCTGATCCTTCCCTTGCCCTCAGCAGATATACAGAGCTCACCATGAAGAATATTGTTCAGACCGGATTTATGGGCTAAATATAGAGCTCAGCTTACCAGGTTATAAACAGACACTCATCACCACTGGCAGCAAGATTTACTTAAGGGAGGCTAATAAGCCATCTCTAGGCCTACTCAGCCTGCTTCAGTAGGAGTTTCTGGGTTCAGCCACTTGCAGGAACCATATTAGTAAATTACCTAAAAAATCTATAGATGGATGCTGCCTTTCAGCACCTCCAATAAAGTAACAATAGCTCATCAGTAGAAAGAAATATTGATTTGTTTAGCTACTAGTAAGTCTGTGGCTAAACTTTGTGTAAAAATACATACACTTCACGTTTCTTCTAAATATTTATTATGCTTCTATGGGTCTTGGGAGAAATTGTACCTCAAATACTACTTTTTTCCACATGGTCATCTTTACATGTCAGTATTAAAAGATTGATAAGCACCATATACTTTGTGTTACTAGTTAGAAGGAGGTTTCAACTCCATGGTAAAAACATAGCATTCTATAAATGCAAACAAGGAATATACCAGCCACAGGGCAGAACCACTGGATTGTGGCTTTAAACACAGCAGAAGAGTTTGTTCCATCCATTCTAAAGGCCAACTTGTAGCTTACCTGTGCACAGTGGAGATCCTGTTTGCATCAGATATTCCAGAGAAATGATAAACTATAGTGTGTTACCTTTAAAAACCTGAAGTTTCAAGATCCTCTGCTGCAGTTAATCAGCAAAAATCCATTTAAGGGCTACTGATATAATAATAAGCACCCCTACCAAATTGGTTTTGACACCCTGTTGTAAAGATGTTTGTTATTATTGAAGCTAAAAGGCCCTGACCCACCTCAACCCATCTCAAAATGGCGTCCCAGAGGCTGCCAAATCCCCAGTCTCTGACCGGCACCTTCTTTCTAAAACTCTGCTTCCTGAACAGGACACAAACTCCACCTGCTTATGAAACAACTATGGCTTGTTGTCATCATGGGGTTCTTGTCTTGTGAGGGACCATAATACGGGTAGTCCTCGACTTACGACCACGATGGAGCCCAAAATTTCTGTTGTTATAAGTGAGACATTTGTTAAGTGAGTTTTGCCCCATTTTATGACCTTTCTTGCCACAGCTGTTAAATGAATCACCACAGTTGATAAGTTAGTAGCAGGGTTGTTAAGTGAATCTGGCTTTCCCATTGACTTTGCTTGTCAAAAGGTCTCAAAAGATGATCACATGACCTTGGGACACAACAACAGTCATAAGTATGAGTTACTTGCCAAGCATCTGAATATTGATTGCATGATCACAGGGGTGCTACAAAAGTCATACGTGTGAAAAACAGTCATAAGTCACTTTTTTCAGTGCCGTTGTAACTTTGGTCACTAAATGAACCGTTGTAAGTCTAGGACTACCTGTATCTGTGTGGTGGTGTTTCCATTTCTGCATGTGCAGATTGACCGTAACTGCACTTCAGTCCGCCACACACAATGGGATAATAAGACTTAAAGTATTTACATACTACTATAAAATATTTAGGCATGAGGTACTCGAATACTTAAGCCTGTATTGAGAGAAATCAGTGATCAGGTGGCTTGCTTGTTTAAATCAGTGTAAATATCTAATATTGATCTGCTCCATATATTGCTGGAACTTCAAACGTGGAAATTTTATCAGCTCTTATTCTTGGCTTCCTTTTCTAACATTCTTAAATAATGTCAAGTTCAGTATCAGTATGCCCTGCCAAAGAAACTGACCCCTGGAGGATGAATTTAAGCTTTCCTTCTAGGAATTCTAAAAAATATGAATTCTATAGAAAGGTAAAACAAATTCAAACACATTCAAACTCCTTGCTTTTTAAGGTCATCCCTCTGAAGGAAAATCCCAATCAACAACAGGAAAACATTAAAGTGACACACAAAAACACAACGAAGTAGAGAGTAAAGGAAGGACATAGCTTTAAATCCAACCGGTTGGGCCAACCGCACAAAAGATCATACATCACAGGTCACTCAGGAATTCCTCCCCGGTGCAGAGGCGCTTTTGAGCTCCCGCGTTGAGCAGGTGTTAAAACAAACATTTCCAAGTTGTTCACCTACCTGATCGAAGAGAGCTTTCCAGTGCTGAGAAGTTAAAGGCAAAGCATGAAGGAAAGGGGGAAAAAAGAGAGAAAGGGGAGGAAAATGTAAGAACAAGGAAATGCAATGCACGTCAGAACTCTGCTTCAAAGAAACAAAATATGACTTTGGGAATATAGGAAAGGGAAGATCTGCTTATTTTAGTCTAATCTGGGGCTGTACAGGTGATAATCCCTGGTTCTCAGAGAATTATTTCCACCCAAAAACCGCACACACCCAAACCCCTTCACAGCCATATTCAGCAGCTTTTTTTTGGTAGAGCATGGCTTTCATTTGCAGAGTATTCTGCAGAGAGTTAATTTCAGTGCAGCTTTATTGACTTTTCAAAAAAGTCAATTATTTATATATTGCAGAGAGTTTCGTTTCGTGGCAAAGATCATCATTCATTTGTTTGCTTGCTTGCTTGCTTGCTTATTTATTCCCATCTCTCCCCCTGCAATCTGACCATTCTCATCAGCTTACGTGATCTACAATACAGCAACAAATGGGGCCTTCTGTTTTCGACTCCCTTCCCCTCTCAGAAGTGTGGGACAATGAACAGTTTCTTCCTAGATGTTCCACAAGTCAGACCCCCACAAGAGAAGGTAGCAGCACTCAGGTGTATATTTCAGAATCTTTCAACCTCGAAGTGCAAAGACCCAGAAGTATAGATAGTCCCCACTGAATGATATTAATTAAGACTGGCAACTCCATATAAGTATAGGTACTCCTCACTTAATGATATTAATTAAGACTGCTAACTCTATATAGGTATAGGTACTATACCTAAAGGTATAAGTAGTCCTCACTTAATGATGGTAATTAAGACTGGCAACTCCATATAGGTGTAGGTAATCCTCAATGACAGTAATTAAGACTGGCAACTCTATATAGGGGTAGGTAATCCTCACTTAATGACGGTAATTAAGACTGGCAACTCCATATAGGTGTAGGTAATCTTCACTTAATGATGGTAATTAAGACTGGCAACTCCATATAGGTGTAGGTAATCCTCAATGACAGTAATTAAGACTGGCAACTCCATATAGGTATAGGAAATCCTCACTTAATGATGATAATTAAGACTGGCAACTCCATATAGGTATAGGTAGTCCTCACTTAATGATGGTAATTTATTTATTTATTTATTTATTTATTTATTTATTTATTTATTTATTTATTTATTATTTAACTTTATATACCGCCCTTCTCCGAAGACTCAGGGCGGTGTACAGCATAAATAAAACAAATGTACAAAAAATTAAAATACAATATATATTTAAAAATCTAATTCCATAAGCCGAGAAATTAAAATAGGAAGATAAAATTATAAAATAGCCCCGCTAAAACCCCGCTAAAAACCCTCAATTAAAATTTTCATTAGGCCAGACCTGCTTGATGAAAGAAAAAAGTCTTGAGCTCGCGCTTAAAGGTCCGGAGATCGGGGAGTAAGCGTAGCCCCACGGGTAGTTCATTCCACAGGGCAGGAGCCCCCACAGAGAACGCTCTTCCCCTGGGGGCCGCCAGCCGACATTGTTTGGCCGACGGCACCCTAATAATAATAATAATAATAATATTTTAATTTTTATACCGCCCTTCTCCCAAAGGACTCAGGGCGGTGAACAGCCAGATAAAACAATACAATATATTACAATTAAAAAAGGGCCTAAGGAGGCCCTCCCTGTGAGAGCGCACAGGTCGATGGGAGGCTACTGGCAACTCCATCACTAAATGCCATGCTCATAGAGCACGATGTGGTGTGACTATGCTGATTTCTGACAGCAGGTGAGTTAGTTCTGGTTGCTGTCATTGAGCAAATCCCATACAGTCATTAAGCGTCCTGTCACGTGATCACGTGATCACCTGTCACGTGATCATTATTTGAGACTCCCTGCCAGCTTCCCCACTGCTTGCAAGAAGCTGGCAGTGAAGGTCGCCAGTGGTGTTCATGGGACCTGGGGTCATAATTGGGATCTGATTGCCAAGCACCTGAATGCATGATCATGGTTGCAAGTATGAGGACTGGCCATGAGTCTCTTGTTCAGTGCTGTTTGAATGGTTGCTGAACAAGTAATCATAAAGCAAGGACTACCTGCGTTAGGGGGAAATGCAAATTCTTTTCCATTTTTTTATGTTCTTCTGTTAGTTCTGCAATATTTCTAGGGCTTTGGAGGGAACTTCACCCTTCCATTTTTCAATTCTTTACTGATTTTTTTTCTAGCGCTAACACACAACTTGTCAATTTTTACATATTTGCGTGGACTCGGGAGGTGATAATTAAAATACTACTTTTACGTTGATTGCAGGAGGAATAGCAATAAGAACTTGTATCACAAATGAGAAAGACAAGCAGAATCCACACTAAAGAAGATCGTACAACATCTGCCAGTCAAATCTGCTACACGTGGTTGGCCTGCTTCAAAAAGCGGTTGGGGAATCCAGAGTTACCAGTATGTAAAATTTTCACTTGTCACTGTAAATCTTCCCAGTAATTTACTGTTCACTCTCAGTTCTCTTTAATGGGCTTCCAGAAGCTGCCGAACAAGGCTGCAATATTATAGCTCAGCCTCTATTGAAAAATTTTCTGGTAGGGCATTACCTGCTGCCAGCATTACTGTCACCACCACTTTTGGCCATAAGGCCATATTGCTATTGGTGAAAATGCCCAAATATAGGGTTGGTGGGGAAATGCCTGCACAAAACGAAGGTAGTCCTCGCTTAGCAACTCTTTGAAGTTATGATGGACCTTCCAAGATCTACTTATGCCCTGATTCCAAAGTTCCAATGGTTGCAACCCCCTCCCCCACCCCATAGTCATGTGATCGCATTTTGGATGGCTTGCATTAATGGCTGTATGTAGCACCCCATGGTCACCTTGTCGCCATTTTGGCTGGTTTCTGGCATTTACTTCCAGTTTCTGGCAAAACACACACACTGGGTTCATTTAATGACTGCCATAGAAACTGTTATAAAATTGGGCACAGACATTTGTTGACCTGCTTAATGACTGCCATGACTGATGACTATAAATCCAAACTCGATTACATTCATAAGGCAAGAGCTACTTGTATTTCATAAGCGTTAATACAATTGGATACCACTTGGACAAACTGCATCAGTGCTTCTATCTTTCTCCCTCCCCCCTCACACACCCACCCATAGCATCTTTCAGGTATGTTGAGACCCAGCTTCTAAAATCCTCTACTTTGAGCTGCATTCTCTTGAAACTCTGAGGAAATTCAATCCTCACAACTTTGGAGGGTATTTTAATGCTTTCTATATACATTACTGTCTTTACTATCCTAGAGCCATCTTTAATATCAACCTTCAACCTGAGGGCCTGTTTAATATAATTCCCCTCACATGTCCATCATTCCCTTCTAGAAGGAACCGATGGAGGGAAAGTCCTGCATCAGTCACAGTTTTGCAGAAGATGTATTTTGATGGGGATAGTTTGCTACTCTGACAGTTCCCAGTCTTCATTTGTTTTTGCTATTAAAAACTGGCTCACTGGTATAAACCTATAAAGAGCCAAATGCAAATTACTTATTGGCATTCTGCCTTTATTATTTTTGTAAATAACTCAAGGTAGCAATCATACCTAGTACTGCTTCTTCCTCCTATTTTCCCCACAACAGCCCTGTAGCAGTGGTGGGATTCAATTTTTTTTACTACTGGTTCTGTGGGCCTGGCTTGCTGGGCATGTCATGGCTTGGTGTAAAATCTCCATTCCCTCCCCAATCCAGGGGAAAGTTACTGCAAAATCCCCATTTCCTCCTGATTAGCTGAGACTTGGAAGGCAGAAAATAGATGGGGGCGGGGACAGTCAGAATTTTTACTACCGGTTCTCCGAACTACTCAAAATTTTCACTACCGGTTCTCCAGAACTGGTCAGAACCTGCTGAAACCCACTTCTGCCCTGTAGGATGGATTGGACTGAGAGAGTGGGACTGGTCCAAAGTCACCCAGCTTGCTTTCATGCCTCAGGTAGGACTTAGTCTCCTGGTTTCTAGCCTGGTGCCTTAACCACTACACCAGCCTCGTTCTCCCAGTTTATAAACCAAAACTTATAACCTCCCAACTTATAAACTAAACACTATTTCAGGGCTTGGAAGACATGACACTGTCAACATTTAACATGCATGGAAGCAGGCCCCAAGTGCAAATGCAAGAAAGCTGCTATTTTTCAATAAAATTTATGGATGCTAATCCTGGCTGCCATGTAGACTCTATCAACCAGGGATTAAACCGTCTAGGAAAGGCTTGGCCCCTTTTCTTCAACCTTGCAAATGCCACTTCCAGGACTTCCAATACATGCAGAGAGCATCAGCCTGAAAAAGGCTTCGCTGGTGTGTCTTGTCAAGTAAGCAGAGAGATGGGCGGGTCACACCCACACACTGACCCAAATCAGAAGCTGAAAGAGGGTCACATCGAAGCCTCGTGGGACTTAATTCCTGCTGAGCTGCGCTGCTCACGCAAACTGGTTGTCTGAAGAGTAACAGAAGGTCAGATGTTTATCAATAATGGATAAACAATAATGGACCTCTGGCACGATCCAATTGCTGACTATAATAGAATAAATGAACTCATCATTCTTAGGCTCTGGGAATGTCAGACTCTGAGTTCACATGATCCGTGGGTTGCAAATACAGTCGGAAAGGAGCGCGTGAGAGAGGGCCCACTGCTTGACGGCAGAGCACAAGCTTTGCCCTCGAAAGAGCTCTGGTTTTAACCCAGTTTAACTATCATCCAGTGCTCCAATGCAAAAGACCAGCCGAATTCATGAAGGGCAATCTCACTTTTTACAGATGTGACAGGCCAACTTTGCAAGCGCGAGTTCCAAGTGTGAAGAAGGATCCGTCACTACCTCGTAAAAAGTGCTGCCTGCTTGCACTATTCTAGTGTTCTTTTTTCTTCTTTACTACTTCACACCAGTGGTGGGTTTCAAAAATTTTTTACTACCAGTTCTGTGGGTGTGGCTTGGTGGGCGTGGCAGGGGAAGGATACCGTCAAATCTCCATTCCCACCCCACTCCAGGGGAAAGTTATTGCAAAATCCCCATTTCCTCCCGATCAGCTGGGACTCTGGAGGCAGAGAATAGATGGGGGTGGGACCAGTCAGAATTTTTACTACCGGTTCTTCGAACTATTCAAAATTTCTACTACCGGTTCTCCAGAACTGGTCAGAACCTGCTGAAACCCACCTCTGCTTCCCACATCCCAAGGTTGTCCTGCAGCCCAGCAAATCTCCACCCTGGAACTCTCATTTGGACACTCACAGGGCAAGGCTCATTTGCATCCAGAATATAGGTGGTCCTCGACTTACGACCACAGTTGAGCCCAAAATTTATGTTGCTAAGTGAGAAAATCGTGAAGTGAGTTTTCCCCCATTTTACGACTCTTCTGGCCACGTTTGTGAAGTGAATCACTGCGCTTATTAAATTAGTAATAACGCGGCTGTTACGTGAATCTGGCTTTGCTAGTCTAAAGGTTGCAAAAGGCTATCAGGTAGCCCTGGGACACTGCAACCGTCATGAATATGAACCACTTATCAATCACGTGACCTTGGGGATGCTGCAACGGTCATAAGCGAGAAAAATGGCCTTGTCACTTTTTTCAGCGCCGTCATAACTGCGAACAGTCACTAAATCAACTGTTGTAAGTCGAGGACTATATGCAGTGGTGGGATTCAGCCAGTTCGCACCACTTCGGGAGAACCGGTTGTTAACTTTCTGAGCCGTTTGGTGAACTGGTTGTTGGAAGAAATCATTAGGGCAGAGAACCGGTTGTTAAATTATTTGAAGCCCACCGCTGACTATCTGTATATTTCCCATAGACCGATCTTTCTAATCCTGAAAAGCATTTGATTCAGCAGTGAAATCCCTCTGATGGAAAAGGGATTCGGTCCTTTATGGGAAGATGTTAGGAAAGAGGCAGAGAGGAAAGCCCGCACAAAGCCAGGCTGCAATCTCTTATTTTTGCCAGGAAAAAAAAAAAGACCGAAGCAGAATACTAATCAAAAGATGCTGCTACTGACAGAACATCCTCCGGGCCTCTCCCACAGAATCCGGCTGCTCTCAGGGTCAACCAGCCTCTGAGGCTGGGCCTTTGACAGCCTTTAATGGAAGGCAATCTTTAATTTGCTACAAAACCTTCACCGGATGATTTTTGGCCGGCAAGAACCTGTCAAACATTCCAAAAACTGTTTATTTTTTTCCCCTTTAGTCGTGGATCGGCTCCAGCGAGGAAGTTGTTGCAGATTTCATCCTGCTATTCTAACGTGGCTTTTAATGTCTCTGCAGCGGAAAAGGAACATACCCACCGAGGCTAGCCCAGTGATTGCAAGAGGGAGTTCAAAAAAAACAAAACAAAACACAAGATTGGAGACACTTTAAATGCTAGACATTCAAGGAGCTATAATTAGGGAGGGTTAAAAGCCGGTTTACTTCTGAAAGGCTGGTTCCGGTCTCTTGTGTAATATTAAATGCAGCTTCTTCTCTCTAATTACATGTATTGTTAAACACAGCTTTCCCAGGTAATAATACCAGGCTTATGATTACTCCCTGGGAAAGAAATCCAGCAAGTCAAATGTCTTTAAATATTAAGGATGGGTACAAGAGTTAAGGAATCTGATACTTCCACTGGGACTGTGTAGACAATCCTCCTGTAATCACCATATATTCCTGGGAAATCTGAAATTCTGGACCAACCCGGATCTCAGTCTTGCAGAGAAACAGACCGGTGGTGGTGGTGGTGGGGGGAATTCAACCATCACCCAAACCTTCCTTCTCTTAACTAATGTAAGCCTAGAACAGGAGACGATCGGCTTCTTGCTCTCAAGGATGCATTGTGTGTCTTGAAAAATTTGGAAGCACCGCTGGGCTCTGGGGTCTTTCATGCCTTATTATTAAATGCTTTATGTTACTGCTCTCTAAACGACAACCTTAGCCAAGCACAGCAATAGGGCCTCTGGTGGCTCAGCAGACTAAGTCTGTCTGTTATTAACACAGCTGCTTGCAATTACTGCAAGTTCAAGTCCCACCAGGCCCAAGGTTGACTCAGCCTTCCATCTTTTATAAGGTAGGTAAAATGAGGACCCTGATTGTTGGGGGGAATAAAAGTTGACTTTGTATATAAATATACAAATAGAATGAAGACTATTGCTTAACACAGTGTAAGCCGCCCTGAGTCTTCGGAGAAGGGCGGGATATAAATTCAAATTAGAAAAAAAAAAGTACAACTTTCTGAACTACTGCAAGGATCTAAAGTCACTTATTTTGCTCCCTCAGCTAGAGGTTATTACATGCAAATAATCGTCCTCTGAATTTTCTATCAGATCTTACTTAATATAATGAAAGAGAACTTGCTTTCAATATTTTTTAAAGGAGAAGATCATTTTGCACAGTCTCTCATGGCTGGGATGCTACTTTCTTGCAGTTTATTTAGTTACAAGGTGGACTAACGGCGTATGAATAAATGTGTAATAAATAAATAAATCTATGAAGAGTCTCTCAGCCATCTCGGTCATGGTTGTCCCAAAGGTGCTTTTTCAAAAGGCAACTGGACTTTGTTTTTCCTTGAAGACCTTTCGCTTCTCATCCAAGAAGTTCCTTCAGTTCTGACTGGTAGGTGGATAAATCCTTCCATCCTCCATCATTCAGTCAGAACTGAAGGAGCTTCTTGGATGTGAAGTGAAAGGTCTTCAAGGAAAAACAAAGTCCAGTTGCCTTTTGAAAAAGCACCTTGACTGTACAGCCATCTCTCTAGCAGTCAGCAGCCTTCCTGGCTTCCTAGATTTCAGTTAGATCCCAGGGAAGCCATCGAAAGGAGATATAAGTTGCCAAGGAGGTTTCAAAAGGGGTGCAGCCCAGTGGTAGGTTTCAAATAATTTCACCACCAGTTTGTCGAAAATGTGAGCGTGTGCATGTGTGGCTTCCACCACACAGCTTGGCTTGACTGAGCAGCCTTTTGGGGTCTGCTCCCCTCCATCTCTGCTCTCTGGGGCAGCGGCTGCTTCTCTCCGCACTGCTGGGAGAGCGTCTTGTGCAATTTAGCAGCTGTGAGCCTCCGCTTTCCTCTAAGTCCCATCCTGACAGCGCTATGGCACAGAGAAGCAGCAGCCATGTTGAATGCTGTTTCTCTCAGCCGCAGCGCTTTCTGGATCGGACTTAGAGGAAAGTGGCAGCTCATATCTGCTAAATTGCACAAGACAGTCTCCTAGCAAGAGCAGCAGCGGAGAGAAGCAGCTGCTGACCCGGAGAGCACATTGAGTGTCTCCGCGAGCAACCAAGCAAGGGATGGAAGAAGCGGCTGCAAGATCTCCGCTGCAGCACTTTCTGGATGCGACTTCTTGCAGGTAAGAAAAACCATCCGGTCCATTCCCAAACCACTTCGGTCCTCCTGCGCCCATGCCACACACACACACACACACACCTATGGCCCATCGGCTTAGCCTGGCAGGCCACAGGCCAAATAAATTGCTTTGGCCAGGGCGGCTGTAGTTTGAGGCCAGACAGGGCAGCGGCATGCAGGAGGAAGCTCTGGGGCAAGGCTGGAGCCAGGGAATGGCGCATCCCTGGGCCCCGACCTGAGACAAAGGGTGAGCTGATAGCATACTTACTTTTGGTGAGCAGAGCGGGCTAGGTCCGGAGGCAAGGTGCGGAGATTAGGTTGTGATCTATTATGTTTATTATTATTATTTATTATTATTTATTACTATTATTATTATTATTATGTTTATTATTATTGTTGTTGTGATCTATTATTATTGTAATAGATTAGTGGATATGGGCCACATGGCGAAGGCAAGATATATAGGGTGGGATGGGGCAGGGTGGGGTGGGAGGGGCCAACTGGTGGTGTGATTTGCCAGTTCTCTGAACTACTCAAAATGTCTGCTACCAGTTTTCCCGAACCAGTCCGAACCGGCTGAATACCACCTCCACAGCAGCAGTAGCCACTTGTAGCAGCTCAGTCAAAAAAGTGAGCTCAGAAATATCAAGAGAAATTCAGAAGTTGTTCTCAAGCTCCCTGAGGATGTGAGGGGGGAAAAATCCAGAAACTGCTTTCACAGGCGAAGAAAAAATGAAAGAAATGGCAAGGCAACGAAGATGACGCCTCATCATGCTTTGTGGCCCTTGTTCCTATCAGTTGAAGTTTATTCCTGTAATCTTTGAAGTGATCTTTCTGAAATGTTAACCTGCTATGCGATTATGGTAATAATCCTCCCATCCTTTGGGCCACTTGTGGGTTCTTTTGCCTGCAGAGACTCAGCCACTTTGAGCGATGTACCCACATTAGAAGTGCAGCAAGAAATCTTTCTATAAATAAAAATACCAATCAATAAAAGTGCCAGCAAGAGAAGCAGAAATCTGGGAGATTTACTCCTGCGAACTTGTACTTAGGAGTAAATCCTATCAACTTCAGTAGGGCTATCTTAATCCATCCTTGAACCTAGCTGCCATGTACTCACCCCTAACTCTCAGCTTATTTAGCTGTTTATATTTCAGGATCTAGCCACAGGAGATGCAAGATATTCAGCACCCCGTATGGGATGACAGGATTCTTGTTTAAGACTGCATTCACACAAGACTGTCAGCCACAAACTTTAGTATAGAACTTGCGCATACCCAACTGATAATTAATGTCTGGTTCAGTGTGTTGTGCAAAGCCTGAAAGCGGATTTAGCTGAACGTATGGCAATTCGGTTATTGATAGGAGAGACTATGCGTAGCTCAGGGTTGAACTGTGGGGGTCCTTGGTGCTTGCTGAGCTTGGTTGCAAAACCCCACCGTTTATTTATTTTATTTTTAAAATCGCCCATCTCCCTCACAGACATTTAGCTGTGGGATATGAGTCATGCCAATACAACCATTATATAGCAATAGCACTTAGACTTATATATTGCTTCATGGTGTTTTACAGCACTCTCTGGGAGGCTTACAAAGTCTGGATAAGGCCCCCAACCATCTGGGTCCTTCTTTTACCAACTTCGGAAGGATAGAAGGCTGAGTGAACTTTGAGACAGTCAAGATCGAAACTCCTGGCTGTGGGCAGAGTCAGCTTGCAACATTGCATTCTAATCACTGCACCACCACGGCTCCATATAAGATCTTTTGCAATATTGCATTTTAATCACTGCACCACCACGTGATGCATATAAGATCTTGGGGCTAAGATTGAATGAGAAACAAATTGGGGGGGGTGTTTCAGTGCAATGCACTGTCCCTGAAAAATGCTGCACATGAGTGTAATCCAATCACCCTGGGACCACAGATGAACACATCTCTGCAAAAAGTGTTCAGTGACTGCTATGCATCACCATCAAACTCACTTTGGGCCCGTACACTCACCTTCCTCTTTGCAAAAATGAACTTGCCTTACATTGCAATGTAAACAGAGCCAGGCCCAGAGTATTGTACAATAGTTTTAACTCAGTTTGTTATGGCACTTTTACCCAACCTTCTCCATGATTCCCCCATGTCCTTATAATTGTGTTTTCCATTTAGTGAGTGAAACCCCCCCCCATCATCCTCTGGAGACAGGAGCTTTTTCACACTAAGCTCCATCTATGGCATGATCTGCACCTACCTTTCTGGCCTGCTTCTGCCCTTTGCTTGGGTCGCCCTGTGTTCTGGTCAGGAAAGGCTGCTCTGCAGGGGGCTGATGACTTGGCAACTGTGGCTGCAGACCCCCAGTTGGAGTAGAAGATGAACCTTGGTTCCTTCCCCCTCTACGGTTCTGTAATGCAGGAAGTAATGGGATGCATGGATAGGAAGAAGGTAAGAAACAGCATAGGGGTTTTCTGTCTGCCACTTGGGCAGAGGTTAACTTAAAATACTAGCAAAGTTCACCAACTACTTTCTTCAAGGGATCAGATGCTGAATGTCTACGCAATTGTCATCACTCAAGATGTCTGTTGTAGGCTCAAGCCAGTGGTGAAATCCATTTTTTTTTACTATCGGTTCTGTGGGCGTGGCAGGGGAAGGATACTGTAAAATCCCCTTTCCCACCACACTCCTGGGGGAAGGATATTGCAAAATCTCCATTCCCACCCCACTCTGGGGCCAGCCAGAGGTGGTATTTGCCGATTCTCTGAACTACTCAAAATTTCCACTACCGGTTCTCCGAACTGTTTAAAATTTCTGCTACCGGTTCTACAGAACTTGTCAGAACCTGCTGGATTTCACCCCTGGATCAAGCTATTCTCATCCCAGTCTAGTTGAGATTTGGGTGAGAGGAGTATTTCTCATATGACAGCTAAAAATATCAATCCTGAATGAACAAATCGGTAGTTCAGAGAGTCGTCATGTAGATGATTCCCATACAAGCTTCACCAAAACCTGTAATGGATTCCTACATTCCATGGGTTTTTTTCCCAGATAGGCTGGGAAGTGAGACTTGGGTCTGGAATTCCAAAGTTCCATCAGCCAGGATTTCAAAGGGTTCAGAGATGTTGCCTCTCCAAGATAACAAACCAAGCCCAAGAGATTCCATCCGAACATAGGAGATTATACCTGATGGAGTGCTATTTCACCCTATGTCAGCAACATCCATAAATATTTATTTCGCTGTTGGTTTTTACCTGGCATCCTACGAGAATTCTTTTGCATGTGTGCACTGCCCATTCTAAGCCCATTTCTAATCTGCCATGATTCCTATCTGTGGAATCCTAGCAACTTTTGAAGTTGCCAGGGTTTATTCACAAAGAAACTCCAGCTTCCCTTTGGGGATGCCATAAATCTGAAGTTGCTTCCATGAAACAGTCCAACCAGTTATACAAGCCTAAAACTAAACTGCTGAGGTTTGCCTTAAGATTACACCACAGCCTGGTCTTCTCCAACACGTGTGTTGATGGGCTAGAATGCAACTCCCGTAATTTTTCAATCAGCATGCAGGGCCCGAAATCAGAAAAGGCTTTTAGAGGCTGTCTTTATGGTCTAGATATCTTTAACACGTAACAGGCCATGCTTTATTTCTTGAACTGCAAAAACATCTCTCAAGCAAAACACCTTATAAACATTTGGATAATGTTTGGTTTAATGTGCCAAGTTGGTTTCATATATGAACAAGGGATGGGGTTTAGTGCACATACTCTTTTGGAGAGCAGATCTGGACTTGAACCATGGTTTACAAAAAAAAATTCATATTATTTTCTCAGCTGAGCTCCCCCCAACCTCTGTTTCAGATAATGGCAGGGAGATTCTTAGTTTGCAAAGGGGCCTCTTGGCGTTTCAGGATGACTCCATTCCCTAAAATAGTTTTTCCTAATGCGATGCCTTCCAAATATCTGGATTACAACCAGTGGTGGGATTCAAGTAATTTAACAACCGGTTCTCTGCCCTAATGATTTCTTCCAACAACTAGTTTGCCAAACTGTTCAGAAAGTTAACAACTGGTTCTCCCGAAGTGGTGCAAACTCACTGAATCGCACCACTGATTACAACGTCTGTTAGATTAAAGACCCCTCTTACCTGTTTAGTGCACCTGAGGAGCAGACATGAACTGGGTGAGAAACCCAGCTATTGAGACAGGGGGCTTATGCAAAATGGACAGCTATATAATTTGCACAGGAGAGCTGAGATTTATTTTCCAAAAGGTTTTTCTTTCAGTTTGGAGAACTCTGATTAGTTGGTTGTTGTTGTTTTTTAACCACGCCAAGCCATTTTAGCCTTAGACTATTGCTTCCATGCTACTATGGTGTGAACTTCTGGCAATCCTGTTAAATTTTTTTTTTAAAAAAGTCTAGAATCTACAGAAAACAGGTTTGGGAACTGTGGGAGTCTTCAGAGTTCACAGACTTCACAGCCCTGCCCTATAACCCATACCAAACCGGCTGCACATTGCCAGAAAAAGAAAAAGGGAGGAAAAAAAAAGCAATTCCAAAGAACTGTAGTGGTGCCCCATTCAGACAGAATAAACTTCCTTGAATCTTCTGATGTAGCCCATTTCTTAAAAATTCATGAAGAATTTTTTGAGGCGCTTGGAGAGTTTTGCACATCCCGCACAGAGTGAAACCAGAGGAAGGTTCACACGGATTCCCCTATGGAGAAGCAGAATGGAATCACCAAGTGTATAAATACTTGGCTTGTTTTTCCAGTAATCAGTTTTCAGAAATACATAGTACAGAAAAGAAAGGGTCTTCTTTAGAGTCCTGCCAGAATGAACATCCACAGAATTGCTCCTCGGAATAAGGCAATTCATTGTACAGATGCTTAAATGTATGTGCGGACCATCCTTGGGACCTCTTAGCAATTCATCTTGCAACAACAATGGGTTAAGAGCAAAAACGGGACAGCTTTAAATCTTCCAGAAGACAGTTGTGGAGATGAAGGGGGATGCATACATCCACAAAGAAAGATGCCATACTTGGTTAAATACTAAGGTTCTCTGTTTAAGAATCTTTAGAGATTAAGGCTTAAAACTAAGTTAGGCTGCTTAGTAAGATTGGAAGTTCACATTTAACGCACAACGTCACAGTTAATGAACATGCATACGGACACATTCTAAACAGGCTCTGGGGCTTCAGATAAATGTAGTTTTGGCAAGGGGTTTTCAGAAATTTTTATTTATTTATTTAATTTTGTCATAACAGTATACATAAACATTGTCATAAGTAAAAAAACATATCATGAAGAATATATATATATATATATATATATATATATATATATATATATATATATATATATATATATATATATATGTAAAGAATATGTATTAGCTATATTAATTTGATATAATAAAGGGAACAATAGGACAGGAACGGTAGGCACTTTTGTGCTCTTATGCACGCCCCTTATAGACCTCTTAGGAATGGGGTGAGGTCAATAGTAGACAGTTTTTGATTGAAGATTTTGGGATTTTGAGTAGAGACTATGGAGTCAGGTAATGAGTTCCAAGCATTAACAACTCTGTTGCAGAAGTCATATTTTCTGCAATCAAGTTTGAAGCGGTTGACATTAAGCTTGAATCTATTTTTTGCTCTTGTAATATTGCGATTGAAGCTGAAGTAGTCATTTACAGGAAGGATATTGCAATAGATGATTCTTTTTTTTTTTTTGTTTACATTTATACCCCGCCCTTCTCCGAAGACTCAGGGCGGCTTACAATGTATAATGTATTCTGTGTGTTAAACACAGATCATGTCGAAGTCAACGGAGTTGTAAGTTTTCTAATCCCAGGATTTCAAGCCTGGTGGTATAAGGTATTTTGTTGTTTTCGGAGGAGTGAAGAACTCTTCTAGTAAAATATAAAAAAATACCAAAAAATTCTAGAAGCCATTTCTTTTAAGCAATGTTAACATTAACTAAGGAGTAAATAAACTGGCAGAGATGAGAGGATTTGTAGCCCAGGCATACATGTTGTGGGAGAGAAGTGATAAAGCACACATCATGGCACAGCCCCCTTGGTTTCTCTACTGATATCAGAACACAAGTATGAAAGAGTGAGGTTTGCGTCATGATGTCACTGCACACATGTTATAGTGGTTTGCACTTATGGTTTGCGGTGAAATCAATACAACTATATTGGGAATTCCCTAAAGGAGTGGTTCTCAACCTGTGGTCCGCAGACCCTTGGTGGGGGGAGGGGGTGCAATGTCATCACAGGGGATTTGCAAAGGCTTGAAAAAATGTTATGATTTAAATATTGACATAAGTTTTGGGGTTCCATGGCCACAAAAGGTATCTAAATGGAGCCCTCAGGGAAGAAAAAGTTGAGAATCAGTGTTCTAAAGAATTCAGGACTTGCTTCAGGAGTCTTTTCAAATTATACTGTTACATATTAATGTTCTCATGTTATCAACCAGAGTAAGTTAAGGGAAGGACATTAATGCAATGTACAACAGGAGGCAGTCATTCAGCCAGAGAGGCACAGTGGCTATGCGTGATAAACCTGAAGCAATTATCCAGCACTGAAGTAGAAAGTAACAGTAGTCTAGATTTAACCACTGATTCAGCAGGGTTTACACATGACATGAAAGTATGTTTGTTTTAACCCTGCTTTGTGGAATAAATCGTTATGGTTGGGTTCTTCACATATCAGATCTCTCCAAAACCAAACCAAATTATGAATTTTCATGATGAATGAAGCCAACCACTAGTAACAGTAACAGAGTTGGAAGGGACCTTGGAGGTCATCTAGTCCAACCCCCTGCTCACGCAGGAGACCTGTACTAGGGATTCGAAACGCCAAACTGCTGACCTTTCCGATCGACAAGCTCAGTGTCTTTGCCACTGAGCCACCTAGTCAGGCTACCATTCTGTTTTTCTATGAACTCTTTCTAAGTGAGCAATTTAAGGAACCTGTTTGGTCCTCAAAGCAACCCTGCAAGACAAGTAAGTGAGCCTAAGAGATGGGATGGGCAAGCCAAAGATCATCCAGCGTGTTGTGCAGCTCAGTAGGAGCCATGTGTGAGCCCAAAATGGTCCACAGTATATGAGATGCAACGACATTCTGTTCTTTTTCATTGCATTTGATCATTCAATTTTAACTCAGCTGCTGAATTATAACCGCCACTCCTGCAGCCAGTCTATCTTTCTATGGCCCAGACCGTTATTTCCCAATCAATGAATTTTCAGCAACTCAGTGCTGACAGGGGAGCTCTCTGAAAGTTGCCTCGTTTGAGAAACACTTGGCTGTCTATTTTAGGCTGCTGTTAGTAACAAGCATTTGAGAAGAAAGATACATTCAATTTAAAAAGTGCTTCTTAAGCCTCATAAATAAAACCAAGAAATGCCTGTATGACTGTAACTTTGTTGCTTGTATCCTTATAATTTATATTGATATTGATTGTTTCCTGATTCCTTATTTGTACCCTATGACCAGTGGTGGGATTCAGCCAGTTCGCACCACTTCGGGAGAACCGGTTGTTAACTTTCTGAGCAGTTTGGCAAACTGGTTGTTGGAAGAAATCATTAGGGCAGAGAACCGGTTGTTAAATTATTTGAATCCCACCACTGCCTATGACTATCATTAAGTGTTGTACCTTATGATTCTTGGTGAATGTATCCTTTCATTTATGTACACCAAGGAATTTGTCTTGTATGCACCAAGACAAATTCCTTGTGTATCCAATCACACTTGGCCAATAAAAAATTCTATTCTATTCTATTCTATTAATATCCACAATCTGTTTTTAACTAGTTCTTCCTAACCTGGTGCCTCTGGTTGTAAAGGATTTCAACTTCCATAATCCCCAGGATGATTGTTGTACTGTCCAACATATTCAGAAGCCCCAGGTCGGAAAAGCCAAAATATGCTTAAAAAGAGGAGGAAACACCCCTGGCCATTATATTTATTATTCAGTGTCCCAGAGATTAAAAAGGAGGGGAAGAAAAAAAAGCCCTTGCCCACCCCGGCTAAAAAGCTCTGGTCCTGTGTGTGCACACTTTCCCACCGTGAATTCAGCGAGGCTACTTTTCCCTGGCAACCTGCCGCAGGAAACCCACAAAGATTCCGGGAAGTATCTTCCGACTTTCTCTTGCTATTTCAAAAAAAAGAAGAAGAAGAAAGAACTCAAACTTCCCTATCTGGGATGCTAGCGTTCACTTTTCCAGAGCTGGAAGCCCACGGAGGGGCGAGCGACCCCCATCGACACTTACGTCCTCTGCAGCGCCGGGAAAGCCCTCCTCCGCGCTCTCCAAGACCTCGATCGCTTCTGCCTCGGAGCAGGCGGCCACGGCGGGGGAAGGCTTGGCAGCTCGGGCCGGCTCCGGCAATCCGTCTCCCATCCTGGGCAGCGGCAGACGAGGCCTCTCAACCGGCCGATCTCCTCTCCTCCCCTCCCCTCCCCTCCCCACCCTTCCCCCTCGGGCGCTCCTCTCGGGGGCGCGGGCGGCCGAGAAAAGGGACGGGCGCGCCCAACTTTCAAAGCCGCCTCCGCAACGCGCGGCTGTCCCGGCGCCCTTCCATTGCCGCTCGCAGCCCTGCGGGTGGTGGGGGGGGGGCAGAGGCGAGGTCGCCTTCAGGAGCGCTAACCCTGCAGGGCGAGAGGTGCGGCGCGATCGGGCTCCCCCCCGGGCATGATCGGGCGGCTTGTCTCGGCTCCGAGTCCACGAGTCCAAAGGGCTGCTCCGGGGGAAGGGATCCGCGAACTTATTATGGGAGGCTCCCTTTTAAAAATAAAAATAAAAATAAAAATAACAGGGAGACTCGCCCAAACTTTTGTCACTCGGGCAGCGTCCCGTCCACTCCCGGCGGAACGACCGTTCAAAGCGCCTTCTTCGGGCACGGAGTCCGCGCCGTCGCCTCCGCCGCTTTAGTCTCCCGGGGAGCCGCGCCGCGCCACGCGGGGAAAGGACCCCCGCTCTTCCGTGGCGTCCCCGGAGCCATCGCCGCGTTCGTTCGTTCCTCCCTCCCCTTTTCTGTCTAGGAAGCGGGGGCCGCGCTCCTTCCCAAGATTGGCAGGACGCCTCTCCCCACTTTCCCCACCCTTACGGGGCTGCACCCCGCGAGAGATTTCCTAAGCTGGGATGATCCCGGGAGAAGCTCGCCCGCCGCTTAGAGCCGCCGATCCTTCTGCCGGCCAAGAGAAACCTTCTGCCGCCGCGTTTGCAGGCGCTGCAGAGGCGCCCAACTTTCCCTCGGCTGTCCCTCGATGGCGGCGGATCTGGAGCCCTTCCCGCCTTAGGATGCCGGCTGCAAAGCACCGCAATCCAGGCAGCCCGAGTAAGGCAAAGGCAAAGCGGTGCGAAGAGCGCCAGCCCTTTTCTCCTTCTCCTTCTCTTCTCCGGTGACCTTGCAAAAAAGAAGAAAAAAAAGAAGAAGAAGAAGGTCTCCCTCCAGATGCTCCCCGACTCCCGGCGTTGTCAGATTGGCGATCTCGACCTCTCGATGAGCCGGTAACTCTGCGACCATCTCGGGACGACCGCGCCAACCACGTCGCCGGCTGTTGCCATAAGTCCGCTGGGCGGAAGGCAAAGCAGCCGATCGCTGCGAGGACTCAACGGCGATCGCTTCCAGCCCCGGCAGGGCAAAAAAAACCAGCCGCTCAAAGCCGGCACCAAACGGCAGCAAACGCAACGCGGCGGAGAAGAAGAAGAAGACGAAGCGACGCGCCGAGCCGGCGGTGGCTCTCAACAGCAGCACGTGGGTTGCCCGGGTTGGCATCTCTCAAGCCCGAGTTGTGAGTGTGTGGGGAGGGGAGGGGAGGGGAGGGGGGGACGCTTAGAGCGAGCCGGCCAAGCGCGTCCTCGCCGCCGGCAGCACCACCGGCCGCAGGAGCGCCGTTTGCTGCATTGCTTCGCCGCTGCCGCCGCCGGGATTTTGCTTCAGGGCGATCCCAGGGCGGGCTTGGCAAAGCGGAGGATTTGCGGCTGGCCGCAGGATCCTGAAGAGGTGAGACGGGACGGGACGGGACCCGACGCGCCCTTCCCGGCCGCCAGCCCAGCAGCCTCCCCGTCTCTTTCCTTTGGACTGCGCGCTATAAAAGCCCAGGCGCGGGAAGAAGAGAGAGAGAAAGAAAGACAGACAAGAGTGATTTATTGGGAGGAAGTTTTATTAATCGCCCGCCACGATCCACTTTCTCTCCCCAGATCCATACCCTTCCCGAGGACACCCGAACTGGGAATCCCGATTGACTTTCGAGAAAGAGCGGGATCTGGATTAGCATAGCGCCGCCCCCTTGTTTACATAGGGAGAATGACGCGTTGCGGAGCGCACGTGGTCAATGCGCCAGCGGTGGAGAGTCCGGAGCGAGGGAGCGAGCCGGCGGATGGGCGGGAGAGGGGAGGGCGGTGGAGAGAGAGGGAGAGAGGCTTGCCTTCGGAAATCCTCGGGCAGCAGGTGGCGGCGGCGGCGGACGGGTGGGGGGGGAAGCTCCACCGTGACTAAGTAATCCCTGGGGCTCGGGTTCCCCCCACCTTTCGGTAATCTCCGTCGTTCGTTTGTAAAAAAAAAAAATGCAAATGAGGCTTTCCGTCAGAATTGGAGAGACCTGAAGACCGGCCTGGCTTCCTTCTCTGCTATCGCTGCCCGGGAAGGCTAATAAAAGGATGGATGGATCCACCACAGGCCCTGGATCCAGCTGCAGTTGTTTCTCAATAGAATAGGGCTCTCCAACCTGGGCAACTTTAAGCCTGGCGGACTTCAACTCCCAGAATTCCCCAGCCAGCATTGCTGGCTGGGGAATTCTGGGAGTTGAAGTCCGCCAGGCTTAAAGTTGCCCAGGTTGGAGAGCCCTGCAATAGAAAATACCCTTTGCCTTATGTTGGTATCAGCAGGTCCTATATATAAAAAAAGAAACAAACAAACAGCTGGTTGACTGCAGAAAGTCTTTAGTACAAGTAGTCCTCAATTTACGACCACAATGAAACCCGAACAAATTATGTAACTAAGCGAGAGATGTTTGTTCAGTGAGTTTTGCCCCATTTTACGACCTGTCCTGCCACAGCATTTAGTAAATCGCCGCAGTTGTTAAGTTAGTATCAAGAGTTGTTAAATGAATCGGCCTTCCCCATTGACTTTGCTTGTTAGAAGGTGGCAAAAAGTGATCACGTGACCCCCGGGATGCTCCTAACCGTCATGAATAGGAGCCAATTGCCAAGTATTTGAATTTTGGGGATGCTGCAGTGGTTGTAAGTGTGGGGAAACGGTAAGTCACTTTTTTCAGCGCCGTTGTATGTTTGTAATGGTTACTAAATGAACTGCTGCAGGTGGAGGACTACATGTATTCTTTTCCATACAGGTAGTCCTAGATTTAAAGCCACGATTGGGACCCCAGTTTCTATTGTTAAGCAATGTGGTTGTTAAGCAAGGATGCTGAGTTGCATCTGGTTTTACAGCTATTTTGGCCACAGTTGTTAAATGGCTGTCAAACATGACTCTGGACTCATTACTGTAACTTAAAATGTCTTTGCTTCTATTGGCTCTGTCCTGAAATTTGAGATCAATCAAAATACAAAGGATTATGTGGGTCTTTCAGGAATGCATGAAAGTCCGCTGGGTGACCTGGTACCAGTCACTGACTCTCAGTGTAACCCACTCATAGGGTTGTTGTGGGGGAAATAGGAGAAGAAAGGAGTATTAGATACATTCATCATCTTGAGTTATTTGTAAAAATAAATAAAGGTGATATAAAAATAAATAGGCAAACACAATGATCAGCTTTTTTGGAGTTCTCCCGTACATGGAGACATACCTATTACAAATTTCCTTTTGATAAAGCAAGCGCAAAATGGTAAGTGTGCAGGTGTATTTTTTCCTGAGGTCTGAAGGGGCTCATACTTCCATCCTTTCCATCCAAATTACAGGTAATCCTTGACTTAACAACAGTTCATTTAGTGACCCTTCGAAATTAAACAGCACTGAAAAAAGGGACATGATTGTTTTTCACCCTTCCGACCGTTGCAGCTTCCGCTTGGTCACATGATCCAAATTCAGACACTTGGCAACTGACTCATATTTATGACGGTTGCATAACAAGCTGACTCTGTAAACCGCTTAGAGAGCTTAAAGCACTACGAAGCGGTATATAAGTCTAAGTGCTGCTGCTGTTACAGATCCTCTTTTGTGAGCTTCTGAGAAGCAGAGCCAAGAGGGTAGCCAGATTTACTTAACGACTGTTACTAACAACAACAGCAATTCACTTAACAGCTAGAGCAAGAAAGGCCTTAAAATGGGGCCAAATTCACTTAACAATTGTCTTGCTTAGCGACATAAATTTTGTGCTCAATTGTGGTCTTAAGTCCAGAACCACCCGTACTGTAATTTCTTGCTGTCATGTTAATGCAAAACTTACATATACAGATGGTCTCCTTGGAGAAGTTGGTGGTAGAAAATATAGCAATATAATGTCCTCTTCTTTGGTAAAATCTCTCTCTCTCTCTCTCTCTCACACACACACACACACACACATTCTGATTTATCCCTGCTTTGCTTCACACAGGAAAACAGATGGCAACGTGCTAATAAAGTGTGTGTACGTTTAATGTTTCCACCTTCGGGCTTATCACTTCATGGTATAATTCCAATTTTGCATTAAACATCTGCCTCTTGGTAATTTGTTTCATTTTTTTTTAATATCAACTAATACCTTGCTATTAATTTTGGTATCAACCATTAAAGTCCATTTGACACCTGAATGATATCGTTTCAGGGCTGAATTTACTTCCGCTCTATGACTCAGCATCTGCTATTTCCCAAGCGAAGCAGGGGAAGACCACCACTGCATGTGATCCAAAAGGATGGGCTTTTTTTCCCCACTAGAAAATGTTTCCATAAGAACCCTCCAAAGGATGGTGGTGTATTTTCTCCTTCATAAGAATATTTGAATAGCGCTCCCAAAAAGCTATGCCACCTTCGGTATGACCTAAGCATAGCTCATAAAATTATCTGCTACAATGTCCTACCTGTCAATGACTACTTCAACTTCAACCACAACAATACAAGAGCACACAGTAGATACAAACTTAAGGTAAATCTGTGGCTCAGACTGCTAAGACAGTCTGTTATTAACACAGCTGCTTGCAATTACTGCAGGTTCTAGTCCCACCAGGCCCAAGGTTGACTCAGCCTTCCATCCTTTATAAGGTAGGTAAAATGAGGACCCAGATTGTTGGGGCAATAAGTTGACTTTGTATATAAATATACAAATAGGATGAAGACTATTGCTAACATAGTGTAAGCCGCCCTGAGTCTTCGGAGAAGGGCGGGATATAAATGCAAAAAAAAAATCACACCAAACTCAGTTGCAGAAAATATGACTCAGCAACAGTGGTCAATGCCTGGAATGCACTACCTGACTCTGTGGTTTCTTCCCCAAGTCCCCAAAACTTTAAGCTTAAACTGTCTACTGTTGACCTCGCCCCATTCCTAAGAGGTCTGTTAGGGGCGTGCATAAGCGCACCAGCATGCCTACTGTCCCTGTTCTAATGTTCCCTTTAATTGTATTCATTTTATGGATTCAATTCATGCTTATATATATTATCTAATACGTACTTGACAAATAAATAAATAAAATAAAAATAAAATCAGAACAGATTCCCTCTGAACAAATATTGTGCTTCCACTTTTGAAATTTGCAGGCGGCACAAAGGCAGGGACTTCAGTATCCCCATTCAGAAAGGCACTGCTTAGAGTCTTGACTAACAGTTCTTGATAATCTGTTTATTTCGGAAACAACTTCGTTTTATTGCCTGTAACATGTGGTTTTATTTAGCTTACCTCTCCCCTCAAGTCAATTGCCCAATTTGTTCAGACTCCAGTGTGCTGCAGAAAGACTTCTGGCCAGAACAGCCCTTTCAAGCTTGCCATGGTGTTATGTTGTGCGCCTGAGGAAATGAGGAATCGTGCTTTCAAGATGTGATTGATTATGTGCCATCAAGTTGCTCCGGATACCTAGTGACCGCTTAGATATATTTTTCTTCAAGACAATTGGTCCCTCACCTGGTTTTTTAAAGTCTTCTCACATCACCATTGTGACGGAATCCAACCGCTTTGCTGCTAGTCATCCTCTTCTTCTTTTTCCTTCCACTTCTCCCAACATTAAAGCCTTCTAGGTCTTCACATAGTGTGCCTGAAGTATGGTGATTTGAGCCTGGTCGTTAGTGCCTTAACCCTTGACACTGGGTTGACTTGTTTGATGATCCATTTGTTGGTTGTCTTGTTTGTGCGTGGTATTCTCAGGAGTCTTGACCAACACCAAAGTGGAAAACTACCAGCACTCTTCTTATCCTGTTTCAACTTGCATTCACGTCTCAAGGAAACATGCTGATTTCTGGACGGACCTTCTGATTACAAATCGGGGTTCTTACTCTTGGCAGCATTGATACACCTTCCTCCTGTTCTTGAGTCTATGAAACAAATATCGGGAGAAGCAGCCCTGCCCTCACGGCAAAGCTTTACTTTACCCTAGCAACTAAGAGGATGAGCATCTTGTTCTCCTTACAGGTTTAATAGGGTAGAATTCCAGGAAATGATTGATGGATTTTCCACCTTCTGTCTATTCCCAGAAAGTGTCATCTATCTGCAGGAAAAACCACCACCCTGTGGGACAAGATAAGAGTTTCTGCCTCTAGTCAGATGTTTTTCCTGATTGGATGGGGGGTTGTTGTTGTCCTAAGACTTATCAATCATCTCGTGAATGGAAAATGCATGTAGTCCTTGACTTAGGAGCACAATGGAGCCCAAAATTTATGTTGCTAAGCAAGACACATTGGAAACTGGGTTTTGCCTCTTTTTACCACCTTTTTGCTGCAGTTGTTAAGTGAATCACTAGTTAGTAGTGAGCTCAGTGGTGGGATTCAAATAATTTAACAACCGGTTCTCTGTCTGCCCTAATGATTTCTTCCAACAACCAGTTCACCAAACTGCTCAGAAAGTTAACAACCGGTTCTCCCGAAGTGGTGCGAACTGGCTGAATCCCACCACTGAGTGAGTTCTAGTTAGTAGTAGTTCTAGTTAGTAGTAGAAATTAAACTATTATTATTAGTAGTAGTAGTAACATGGCTGTTAAATGACTCCGGCTTCCCCATAGACTTGTCAGAAGGTGACATGACCCTGGGACAGCGCAATCGTCATAAATATGAACCAATTGCCAAGTGACCACGTGACCATGGGTATGCTGCAACAATCATGTGAAAAACTGGAAAGTCACCTTTTTTCAATGCTTGTTGTAATTAGAATAGAAATCAGAACAGAACAGAACTGTTGTGGCCCACCAGCCACCAGATTTGGACAATGAGGAGGTTGGGGAGGAACTTGTGCCAGTTCTTGAGTCTGGGGAAGGCTCCGATGGATGCTCTCCGTCGGATGCAGAGATATAGCCAGGGCTATCTGACATTTCCCAGCCACCGGAGAGGCAGCTGCTTTTGGAGGCTGATATGAGTGAGGAAGAAGAACATCTGGGGCCTGTTCCAGATGCACGTATGCACAGAGCAGTTAGGAGAGGTGAACAGCAGAGGACAAAGAGTCCACTCAGGAAGCAAAGCATATATAGAAGCTGAATGGCCCCTCCCTGGCTGGGAAATAAATAGAAGGAAAGGGAGTGGTTGTTGTAGGAAACAACAGTTCGTATTTCTGAAGATTTTGCTCATTGTGTTTCACATGCCAGGACTTAATTTGCAGCTTTTCATAGGCCTTGCAATTATCATAAGGAACTGATAAGGTCTGTTACTGCAGTTAACTCCTTGAAGGACTATTGCCTGGACTTTTCAGTGGGTGAATGCAATTAATTCACAAGAGGTAAATAAAGAGGGGTTTTTCTTGACAAGGAGTCTGTTTCTTGCTTCTGCTAAGGCTGGGTCAGAACAAAGAATAGGCTAGGCTAGGCTAGGCTAGGCTAGGCTAGGCTAGGCTAGGCTAGGCTAGGATAGGCTAGGATAGGATAGGATAGGATAGGATAGGATAGGATAGGATAGGATTCTTTATTGGCCAAGTGTAAGTGGACACACAGGAATTTGTCTCCAGTGCATAAGCTCTCAATGTACATACAAGCAACAAGTGATAAATCATTATCATAATCATTATAAAGAATGATCACTAAGTGAATAGTTGTAAGTTGAGGACTACCTGCATTTTGTTCTATCCATGTATATTTTAAGCACATTTCTAGCCCTTCCTGTGACAGAAAACCCACTGTAAATATATCAGCCCAAAGCCATCTAAGAAGACATTAAAACTGAATCTGCATCATTCTGACACCTTTTCGATGTCTTAAATCTGCTTTTGCATCTTTTTTTCTTCCCCACTGATTCTTACAAACTTGTATGTCTCTCTTAAGATGAAGGGAAATTACCTGTTGTTAACAGGTACACCAATCTCATCCTTTTTTGGGTAACCTCTGGAATCCCCATTTTTGTCATTGCTTAAAAGTCCCTTAAGCAAAGGAAAAGAGATGGGTCTTGATAAGGAAAAGAGCTTTTTCTGTGGGGCCACCCTGTTCTCTCTTCAAAGAGGCCCATCGTTCTTTTTTGACTGACTATCTTGCTTCTACCTAGTTTGTACTCTGTGGTGTTTTGTTTTTGCACGTACAGGTAGTCCTTGACTTACAACAGTTCCTTTAGTAACCACAGCACTGAAAAAACTGACTTATGACCATTTTTCACACTTACGACCGTTGCGGCATCCCCAGGGTCATGTGCTTTACGTTCGGATGCTTGGCAACTGGTTCATATTTATGACGGTTGCAGCAAGTCAAAGGGGAAGTCAGATTCGCTTAACAACTGAGTTGCTAATTTAACAACTGCCGCGATTCACTTAACAAATGCAGCAAGAAAAGTCATAAAATAGGGCAAAACCCTCACTTAACAAATTTCTCACTTAACAGCGTAAATTCTGGCCTCAATCATGGTTGTAAGTCAAGGACTACCTGTAGTGGATTTTATTGTATATGTTTTAATTCAATATTTATCTTTCAAGGGGTTCCGTCGTAAACCTGCCAGAGAACTTTGGCTATTGGGCAGTTTAGATTATTTAATAAATTAATGAAATAAATACAACAGCCCTCAGTGAAAGTGTAGCTCTGCCCTCAAGGAGCTAGACCTGGTTTGAGCTGAACCATTCGGGATTCAGAGGATAGCTTAAAGTGCACCAATTAGGCAACCCTGTGAACTTTTTAAATATTTGAGACATTGGGGTAATATTCACTACAGTCTGATCAGAAGAATTCTTTCCTGCTATAAAATGGGTCAGACAGGTAGCAGGAATCACAGCAATATCACTCCATGGTCCCCTGTCCAACTTAAGGTTTCTGTAAGAGATGACCAGGCTGAGCCCGAGGGAGGGGTCAAATCAGTGGTGGGATTCAGCCAGTTCACACCTATTCGGGAGAACCGGTTGTTAACTTTCTAAGCAGTTCAGAGAACTGGCTGTTGGAAGAAATCTCATTTTGTTTTTTTCCCACTTTCCAGGCTAATCCTGTAAGGAAGGCAGGAAGGAAACATTCTGGTGGTGTTTCTAGCGTCATCTTTATTGCCCTGCTTACAGAAACTGCCTCTTGGGTTAACCCCAGTGGTGGGATTCAACCAGTTTGCACCACTTCGGGAGAACCGGTTGTTAACTTTCTGAACAGATTGGCAAACTGGTTTTTGGAAGAAATCATTAGGGCAGAGAACCGGTTGTTAAATTACTTGAATCCCACCACTGGTTAATCCTTAGTACATTGTAACAGCTACGGCGAAGCGCCCATCAACGTGAGTGACGTCGAGTTGGCCACGCCTACACGGTCACATGACCACCCAGCCATACCTACCCAGCTGGTCATTAGAGCAGAGAACCGGTTGTTAAATTATTTGAATCCCACCACTGGGTCAAATGCATCATCAGTCATGAATCCAGTGGAGGGATTCAGCCAGTTCGCACCTCTTCAGGAGAACCGGTTGTTAACTTTCTGAGCAGTTTGGCAGACTGGTTGTTGGAATAAATCATTAGGGCAGAGAACCGCTTGTTAAATTACTTGAATCCAACCACTGCATGAATCCCTTCACTTTCACAAAAGATTTAAATACAGCTCACTTTGAATTCCATCAGCTCTTATCTACCGCCAATTTGCTTTGACTGTTAGTAGTTCAGATTCTTGTAGAGAGCTTCAGCTTGCAATAAATCTTTATATCCATTTGAACTGCCTGGATCTCCTGATTTCCTTGGTGCTTGACAGTTTCTTAGCATACAGGTAGTCCTCGATTTACAACCATTTGTTTAGTTAGTCTAAAGTTACAGTGGCACTTAAAAAAGTGACGTATGACCATTTTTCACACCTACAACTGTTGCAGCATCCCCAGGGTCATGTGCTTTACGTTCGGATGCTTGGCAACTGGTTCATATTTATGACGGTTGCAGCAAGTCAAAGGGGAAGTCAGATTCGCTTAACAACTGAGTTACTAATTTAACAACTGCCGCGATTCACTTAACAAATGCAGCAAGAAAAATCATAAAATAGGGCAAAACCCTCACTTAACAAATTTCTCACTTAACAACGTAAATTCTGGCCTCAATCATGGTTGTAAGTCAAGGACTACCTGTAGTGGATTTTATTGTATATGTTTTAATTCAATATTTATCTTTCAGCGGGTTCCGCCGTAAACCTGCCAGAGAACTTTGGCTATTGGGCAGTTTAGATTATTTAATAAATTAATGAAATAAATACAACAGCCCTCAGTGAAAGTGTAGCTCTGCCCTCAAGGAGCTAGACCTGGTTTGAGCTGAACCATTCGGGATTCAGAGGATAGCTTAAAGTGCACCAATTAGGCAACCCTGTGAACTTTTTAAATATTTGAGACATTGGGGTAATATTCACTACAGTCTGATCAGAAGAATTCTTTCCTGCTATAAAATGGGTCAGACAGGTAGCAGGAATCACAGCAATATCACTCCATGGTCCCCTGTCCAACTTAAGGTTTCTGTAAGAGATGACCAGGCTGAGCCCGAGGGAGGGGTCAAATCAGTGGTGGGATTCAGCCAGTTCACACCTATTCGGGAGAACCGGTTGTTAACTTTCTAAGCAGTTCAGAGAACTGGCTGTTGGAAGAAATCTCATTTTGTTTTTTCCCCACTTTCCAGGCTAATCCTGTAAGGAAGGCAGGAAGGAAACATTCTGGTGGTGTTTCTAGCGTCATCTTTATTGCCCTGCTTACAGAAACTGCCTCTTGGGTTAACCCCAGTGGTGGGATTCAACCAGTTCGCACCACTTCGGGAGAACCGGTTGTTAACTTTCTGAACAGATTGGCAAACTGGTTTTTGGAAGAAATCATTAGGGCAGAGAACCGGTTGTTAAATTACTTGAATCCCACCACTGGTTAATCCTTAGTACATTGTAACAGCTACGGCGAAGCGCCCATCAACGTGAGTGACGTCGAGTTGGCCACGCCTACACGGTCACATGACCACCCAGCCATATCTACCCAGCTGGTCATTAGAGCAGAGAACCGGTTGTTAAATTATTTGAATCCCACCACTGGGTCAAATGCATCATCAGTCATGAATCCAGTGGAGGGATTCAGCCAGTTCGCACCACTTCAGGAGAACCGGTTGTTAACTTTCTGAGCAGTTTGGCAGACTGGTTGTTGGAATAAATCATTAGGGCAGAGAACCGCTTGTTAAATTACTTGAATCCAACCACTGCATGAATCCCTTCGCTTTCACAAAAGATTTAAATACAGCTCACCTTGAATTCCATCAGCTCTTATCTACCGCCAATTTGCTTTGACTTAATAGTTCAGATTCTTGTAGAGAGCTTCAGCTTGCAATAAATCTTTATATCCATTTGAACTGCCTGGATCTCCTGATTTCTTTGGTGCTTGACAGTTTCTTAGCATACAGGTAGTCCTCGATTTACAACCATTTGTTTAGTTAGTCTAAAGTTACAGTGGCCCTTAAAAAAGTGACGTATGACCATTTTTCACACCTACAACTGTTGCAGCATCTCCACCATCACAAGATCAAAACTCAGGCACTTGGCAACCAGCATGTATTTATGACAATTGCTGTGTTCCAGGGTCTGTGATCTCCATTTGTAACCTTCCCAGCTGTCTTCTGACAGGCAAAGTCAGCCAGATTCGCTTAACGACCTCATGATTCGCTTAACAACTGTGACAAAAAGATGGTAAAATGGGGCAAAACTCATTTAACTGCCCTGCTTAGCAGTTTTGGGCTCAAATTTTGGACTCAGTTGCAGGAATAAGTCGAGGACTACCGGTAGACTATAAACATGAAATGGATTAAACAAAGATTTACTGCTCAACATCTGTTTTTTGTTTTTTTTTCTATTTTCATATTTTGTCGTCTCTGCAGTGTCTTGGTGATAAATATACATTTAAAATAAATGTACAACATATATGCATTAGAAACTAAGGATTAGCATGAGAAAATGCAGCTTTATATTAAAATAAATGAAAAAAAAGCTTCAAATGACAGGGATAAATGGAGAAAAGTTTCAGGACTAAGTAGGAGATTCATCAGAAAGATGTTGGGCCATTTAAGGCTTTGATGGTTCAAAACAGCATTCTATGCTCCAGACAAACTAGGAACCAGCTCACTGTTAATAAACAGAGTGTATCTGTTTTTTTTCTAGCAATTTCTTTTTTGCTGCCTTTTTTTTCTCCTTAGGCATTTTAATCTAACAATAGGAATATTTTATTAATCAAAACTGATTAATAAATACAATACAAAACTGTATTGGTGGCAGTAATGTTACTTTTTATTTATTTCAGGTTTGTAACAAATGGGTTTTTAAAAATTTGGTATACCATAATTCTTCAATTGTACATCTCTCATCTAATATAAACACTTCAAGCAAAATAATTAGCATTCAAGGCAAGTTAGCAACCTACAGTTTCTAAGTACTTGTAGGAGAGATTCCTACGTACAGTTTAACCTTGGCTGGATGTCAGTAGAACATACATAAAGTCAAATTATTTGTCTCCAAGTAGGGAATAGCTTGCTTGTTGTTGTTTTTAATCTAATAAAATATACTATGAATTATGCCTATCTGTATATGCATCAAGAATCCTGTATCTAAAACTGTGCTTAAAGCCACAATCCTACACAATCCTTACTACTCTTTGTAGTAAGTTCAACTAAATTTAGTGGGACTTGTTGCTGGACAAGATTGCATAGCCTAAATGGCATTATTCCCACAACAGCCTCATTTCCAGCAACTATCTCATAATAATCTCACCGTGTTCTATCTTTACGGGTAGTGTTTCTGTTAATACCAATTCAAAGGAATCGTTTGTAAAATTGTGGGCTGATAAAGTAACACCTTTGATTAACACTCTTTCTCTCTCGTACACAGTCACACACTGGTAAGTTATTTCAGGAGGTGAAAATATCTCTGTAAAAAATAGCAGTCAGATATCTCTAGTTTTTCAGTTATCATTCATCTTTATCAAAAGTATATAATCCGCAGTTCCAATTCTAATTAAGAAATCTGAATGATTGTCGTGTCCCACTCCTCCTCTGACGGCCAGGTCGGGGAAGTCTGTATCAAACGTGGCCACAGAGCCTCTGCAGCTTTGCCAAAGTTCTGTCACAGTTCTCAGGGCAGGCAGGAGTCCAAGATGTGACTTCAGCAATCCAAATTAGACTTTGCCTGACTCAAAGAATGCCAGAAAGCAGATCCTTTATATAGGCCATGGGGTGTGGCTCCATGACTCAGCACTTATCCAGGCCTGCCCCTCCCTTCCTTTTGCTGACGTCGCCTCTCCATTCTCCGGAAGCGTGGATCCATCCACCCTCCAGCTGCCGGCAATTCCAGCTCGTGACTGGCTTCAGGTTCTTCATGTTCACATGCTGTGGGGGAGGGGTTTATTTGCTCGGTTTGTCCGGGCATGGTGCCAGGACCGGGGGCTGGAGGCATGCCAGGCCATTCGTCTTGCTTGGTCTGTCCGGGCATGGTGCCAGGACCGGGGGCTGGAGGCATGCCAGGCCATTCGTCTTGCTTGGTCTGTCTGGGCATGGTGCCAGGACTGGGGGCTGGAGGCATGCCAGGCCCTTCGTCTGCATTATCAGTCTCTGGCTGAGATAACAGGAGATGAGAAGGGCCAAGCTGCGGAGAGGGGGGTGGGCGAGACACAACAATGATGTGTGAGCTACCATTAGCTCCTTCAGAATTTTTTTTTAATTAAGGAATTGTGCTGCCTATTCACATGACCTCTTGGGAACCACTTGACTTAGAGAGGTGGCTCAGTGACTAAGACACTGAGCTTGTCGAGCGAAAGGTCAGTTCAGCGGTTCGAATCCCTAGTGCCTTGTAACAGGGTGAGCTCCTGTTACTTATCCCAGTTTTTGCCAACCTAGCAATTTGAAAGCACGTAAAAAATGCAAGTAGAAAAATAGGGACCACCTTTGGTGGGAAGGTAATAGCATTCTGTGCGCCTTTGGCGTTTAATCATGCCGGCCACATGACCATGGAGATGTTTTTGGACAGTGCTGGCTCTTCAACTCTGAAACGAAGATGAGCATCACCTCCTAGAGTCAGGAACAACTAGCACGTATGTGCGAGGGGAACCTTACCTTTACCTTATTTTCTCCTTACTCAAATAATCACCCAAAGAGAGTTGTGTGAGAACTCTGGAAATACATGGGTCTTGGATTTCCATAAAGTTTTACGAACACAAGCAAGCCTCCTTCCCTGATATTGAAGCCTGTATTATGATTTTGAGAGGATAATATGTTTAATGATCTAATGTAATAACACAGAAAGGTCAATTCATAAATGTGCAATAATAAGTGAGAGTGTTAACAGCCCGAGGAAGCTTAGGGGACTGAGCCAAAACAAAAATATTAATTTCCTTATTGAAAGAGGTTCAAGTGAGCTTTCTCTTTATCTTATGACATGTTCCTTTTTTCCCCCTGGATATCTAGTTGTCTTTTTATTTTCAAGTAGAAAAATACAATCTGCACAGGTGGCAGTTTTTCACTGATTTGTGTCGGCTCTATAGAGTAGGTTCAGACTAAGAAACCAATGCTGTGTAGGTCAGGGTTACTTTTATTGTGTCAGAATCTTGCAAGTCTGAATTGGCTTTCCCCTCCCTCAGTTTATCTTCATGTGAATTGAGGAGGGGCTTGTCAGAGACATTTCCTTCAGTTCTTTTCTTGGCGGGCTCAAGTCCCTCTTACCTGACTTTGCCTTGCCAGCAGCTCTTCCCCCTGATTTCAAGGCCATTCCCCCTGCCTTCTACACCTTGTAAGTACTTAGACAGGATTGGTCGAGGGCCGTGATGGCGAACCTATGGCATGTGCGCTACAGGTGGCACATGGAGCCATATCTGTGGGCACACGAATGTTGCCCTAGCTCAGCTGCGTCACGCATGCAGGCACCGACCAGCTGATTTTTGGGCCTTCCGGGCCCACCAGAAGTTGGGAAACAGGCTGTTTCCAGCCTCTGGAGGGTCTCAGAGAAGTGGGGGAGGTTGTTTTTGCCCTCCCAAGGATCCAAGAAAGCCTCTGGAGCCTGGAGAGAGCAAAAACAGGCCTACCGGGCCCACCGGTAACCTTTTTGACGTCACGTGCCAAAAGCGGGAGGGACGCACGGGGGGGAGAGGGGGCATGGAGGGGCATTGAATTACGGGCGTGGGCACACGCATGTGTGAAACACACCCCCGGTGCTCCCCCCACTTTTGGCATGCAATGGCAAAAAGGTTAGCCATCATTGGTCTAGGGCTATAGCTTAGAAAGAGATTGAAAGAAAAAAGATAGCTTAGAAGAAGACAATGGCCAACCACTTCTAGACTGGGCCATGGAAATTATAGGGATTTTGCCACGAAGTCACAAGGATCATTCAAGCGAGCAGTTTACCTCTTATTGAAGCAAAAGCTACAGTAAGTGGAAGGAACCAGCAGTGATTTCTACAAGAGAAAACATGCAGCACCCTCATTGTAGAAAGAACCACTTATGGATAAAAGTGCTTTACTTCTTACTCAGTTTGCGTGTTTGCATGTGTGTGCGTGTACGTTTCTTTGCAAAAATCTTTTCTTCTTTCTCACACATAACACTCCCGAAGAAGAACTCAATTCTATTTGTTTAGAAAGAGGACAAGCTACCGTAGGAAAAATACAATGAAGATATACAAAATTGTGTATTGCATGCAGAAATTGTGAACAGAAAAAGATGTTTTTCTTTCTTTCACAATATTAGAATTTAGGGGAGGGGGATTGGTTCATTTCTATGAAGGGCAGAAACATTCAAGATTGTTTGGAATTACTTCCATATACAACATTTTGTTAACCTATTAAGGTGCTTGGTATGGCTACCGATTTAGGTGTTTTTAAAATGGGATCAGACACATTCATAGAGGATCCAGTTGTACATTTTAAAAAAATATATAATATATAACAACAGAGTTGGAAGGGACCTTGGAGGCCTTCTAGTCCAACCCCCTGCCCAGGCAGGAAACCCTACACCATCTCAGACAGATGGTTATCCAACATTTTCTTAAAAATTTCCAGTGTTGGAGCATTCACAACTTCTGCAGGCAAGTTGTTCCACTTATTAATTGTTCTAACTGTCAGGAAATTTCTCCTTAGTTCTAAGTTGCTTCTTTCCTTGATCAGTTTCCACCTACTGCTTCTTGTCCTACTTTCAGGTGCTTTGGAGAACAGCCCGACTTCCTCTTCTTTGTGGCAACCCCTGAGATATTGGAACACTGCTATCATGTCTCCCCTAGTCATTTACCTTACCTGTAGACCACCCTAATCAGTTAAAACTTTGGCTAACGAAATACAAAGCAAAAATAATAGAGAAAAACAACGTCAAATTAATTTAAAAAATACCATTTGCACACATGCATAGTATCTAGGACAAACACACATAATCCTAGCAAAAGGTCAGTGGAAATGTACTGGCAAAATAGCTTGCAAAATGCAAAGAGAGATGGAATCAGCATAAGAGCTTGGGCATCTCCATGCAAAAGGCCAACTATTTAGCTCATACAGGAAAAATCCCTTTGGTCAAAGTTGTGCCAGATGTATACTGTTGCTGCACAGTAGACGGCTTTATAGGAAATGCTTTGAATTAAGCCTGGAAACCTACAGATCACCAGGGTGGCAACTTTAAAACTGGTGTTAAAGTTTTAAACTTTAAAGTTTTAAACTTTAAAGTTTTAAACTGCAGTGGTGGGATTGTCTTGCCTGCAGCGTAAAGCACCGCTTTGTGTACCAGTTGCAGCTTCCCAAGGCAGCCCCCACCCCCGGTGCAGTACTATAGTCCAGTTGCCTGGTGAAACAAATGTGAATTCCCGTTTTCCAGACTTCGTGACCTGGTCCATCAGCTGAACATGAGCAAAGGCCCTCCGACAGCTTCTACCTGCAGTTTGAGCAGAAGCCACCAGTAGAGGTTGAGTTGAAAACCCTATCCAGAGCAACTACAGGGACTGATTACTGAGTTTTCCATATCTAATCCTTAAAAGCCTCAAGACACCATTTCAGGCTTTCCAGATCAGCCTACAGTGGCATAAGGTGCATTTAAATAACAAACACATCTTCACTCCAAGCCAACAGGTGACCTCTACCAACAGCTTCGTATAGAGATTAAACAACAGGGGAGAGCATTGAGTCCTGTATTATTTATATCAGAGTAGAGCAATTAAGGATTCAAATCCCCCTGTCCCCAGCTATCCACACACTCAGATTGGAGAGAACCCTCCATAATATTGTGTGCTGCAGCCGGGGGTGGATGTATGTGTGTGTTGGGGGGTGTTATCGTTTTTATTTTTATTTTTTGTATTTTGTGCTTTTACTGTTTGTAAGCCACTTGGAGTCGCTGTGAGCAAGTAGGCAGCTATATAAATTAGATAGATAGATAGATAGATAGATAGATAGATAGATAGATAGATAGATAGATAGATAGATAGATAGATAGATAGATAGATATCCTCTGGTGGCTCAGACTGCTAAGACAGTCTGTTATTAACACAGCTGCTTGCAATTAATGCAGGTTCAAGTCCCACCAGGCCCAAGGTTGACTCAGCCTTCCATCCTTTATAAGGTAGGTAAAATGAGGACCCAGATTGTTGGGGGCAATAAGTTGACTTTGAATATAATAAACAAATGGATGAAGACTATTGCTTAACATAGTGTAAGCCGCCCTGAGTCTTCGGAGAAGGGCGGGATATAAATGCAAATAAAAAATAAATAAATAAATAAAAAAGATAGATGGGTTTCACATAATTTTACCACCAGTTCGCTGCACACCGAAAATGCAAGCTTTGCTTAGAAAACGTGGCTAAATAGGACCGCATAGTGCCAGGGCACGTGAGTGTGGGGGTGGGGTGGGATGGAGTGGGGCCCACCTGCAGGTTGCCACTACTGGTTCCCCCAAACCACTCCGAACCAGCTGAATAGAGGGGTGAAATGCTACTGGATCAGACCAGATCGCATGAGCCGGTAAGCGATCACATCAGCAGTTCAGCGATCTGGTAGCAATGGCGGAACAAAGCTCCGCCCACTGGCCTAGGTGTCATTACTTCCTGGTTTTAACCAGGAAGTAATGTGTTTTTTACCTTCTGCACATGCGCAGAAGGTCTGCGTGCACGTGACATGCGCGCTCGCATGAGCGAAGCGAGCACATGCGCTCAGTGCGTGCACTCCCAAGCCTGTAAGGAAGGTAAATAGATTTCATCCGTGGCTGAATACCACCTCTGGATGAATGGATAGATAGATATTGTATAAATAAACAAACAAATAAACAAAGTGCAGCAGATTTGCCTCCCTTGTAAGTTGTTTAGAAGGATACAGCTGTTGGTGAGAACAAACATCACTGGGAAGTTTAATAGAACTAAGAGGGGCATATTCATCCCATTTAAATTGTGACAAAAGTCATCCATCCATCAGAGTGATCAATGTCGTTTTCATGCCATGACGGGGACTGAATCCAAACAGGGGAAGTCTAGAAAACAGGATCTGTTTCCTTGCAACTAATCTGCTGCAGCAGATTCCTTACCCCATTTTTAAATACTGTACCTCCCCCACCCCTAAAAAAATTGGAAATTAGTTGAAAGTTAACTGAAATGGTTAGATCAGGGGTAGTCAACCTTTTTATACCTACCGCCCACTTTTGTATCTCCGTTAGAAGTAAAATTTTCTAACCGCCCACCGGTTACACAGTAATGGTGATTTATAAAGTAGGGAAGTAACTTTACTTTATAAAATTTATAAAGCAGAGTTACAGCAAGTTAAAGCATATAATAATCTTTACTTACCATTTAGTTTCACTTACATAATGTGAACTAAACTTATGTGCGGGCGATACAAATAGTATATTTTCAGAAATTTAAAATTGTCACAGGGAATTTTATGAAAACTGAATGAAAATGTTTATAAATAATGCTATGAATTTTTTTTAAAGTCAATTAAATTAAAAAAAAAGGAAAGTGCTTCAGTATCAGCTAAAACCCCCACCGCCCACCATGAAAGCTGGAACGCCCACTAGTGGGTGGTAGGGACCAGGTTGACTACCATTGGGTTAGATCAAAGGTAACTTTCTTCAGCAGAGCTATCGTTTCCTCCAGAGCTGGTGGCTTTACTCCCTCCTAGGAAGCAATGACTGAGTCTCAGATCAGAGATTGATATTCAATCCAAGAAACAAGGAGGAGGAGCTATCTAGTTCTAAGGTCTCAAAGTACTTACAACAGAAAATCTGTTAGCTCCATTAGGTAAACCAGACCAAGAAATCAACTCCACAAGAAGACTAATATCACTTTTATTGAGATGAAGTATAGTAACCAGAAGTGGTATTCAGCAGGTTTTGACCAGTTCTGGAGAACCGGTAGTGGAAATTTTGAGTAGTTTGGAGAACCGGTACATACCACCTCTGGCTGGCCCCGCCCCCATCTATTTTCTGCCTCCCAAGTCCCAGCTGATTGGGAGGAAATAGGGATTTTGCAGTAATCTTCCCTTGGAGTGGGGTGGGAATGGAGATTTTACAGTATCCTTCCTCTGCCATGCCCACCAAGCCACACCCACAGAACCAGTAGTAAAAATTTTTGAAACCCACCACTGATAGTAACATAACTTTGCATGTCTCACTGTGCTACATCTCCTTCTCCTTTTTATACTATGGTGACTCAATATGGCATCTGCATGAATCACTTCCAGATATAATCTTGTTTCTTAGGACTTAAAAATGTTTAAGCCTCCTTTTCCTGGGATAATGGTTTTCATCATCTTTCCATCAAGCGTATCTTCTTATTCTCTACTGAACCCTACCCACTTCCTTGCATTGTACAAGCTTAAGGAAATCCCAAATAGTAGCACAAGATGCCACAACAGCATTTTGCCTAACTGGCATCCAGACCTGCATAAGTTTGACTTTGCCCTCTACCCACCCAGCCCAAATTCATCTAATGGTATGATTGCATGCAAATTGCTCCACCCATCTTTCCAGAAAAGACAGAAGTCTTCAGATGCAATCAACCATATCAACACAAAGAACGGATGCCCTCATTGTCCTTACCATCACCATGCCAAATCAAACATGAACCCCTACCATTTTTGGTCACCTCCATTCTGCTATTCCATAAATGTTGTTTTGGATGTTATTTTGGTCCTTTCATTTCTCACAGTTCTTCTCCATACCTTCTGCCAGATTGTTCAGAAAGACCCAGCTTCAGCCTCTGGGGAGAGACATTATGAAAGATCTTCTAGATGTCGAAGGCCACTGCCATTCAGAGGGAGCAAAGAGAAAAGGGCTGGATTAGACCTTTGGTCACCAATAAACATCAAGGGTAAGGAGCAGTGGTGGGATTCAAGAAATTTAACAACTGGTTCTCTGCCCTAATGATTTCTTCCAACAACCAGTTTGCCAAACTGCTCAGAAAGTTAACAACCGGTTCTCCCGAAGTGGTGCAAACTGGCTGAATCCCACCACTGGTAAGGAGACACATGGAAGGATTTGGGAGAATTGTAGAATTAATTAGTCAAGGGGGAAGCATTGTTCTTTTACCTAGTCAGACTCCAAAATACTGAAGATTGAAAGGATGATACCATCAGTAGGATGAGACAAAATCCAGGTTACTTCTGGATCCATGCTGAGCTATGTTTGCTTAGACATTCACCCTTCCAGCAATCAACTCATGAATACTCATGATAGTAAGCTCCAGCGAGGAAGCACTTCCATTAGTGAATCCTAAAGGGGATAATTCCCCATTTCCCTCTGCAGCTCCTGTTATACTTCGCCAGATTCTGCTCTAGGAATTCTCTTGATCTTCGAAGCCCACATCTTGTTCTTCTTTTGAAGCCAAAGGTCTCTCTAGAACTCCAGTCCGGTTTGTTGAGTCTTTTTTTTTGCAAAGTAAGCTTCACCTTCACTTCTTGACCACAAACCTTGACCATAGGTTACGCAGCATCCTTTTGGGCTCTTTGGCCTCCCAAGGAAATAAGAAGTGGGTTCTCTTTCCATTCAGAACACAAATGTTTCTTCACCAGCTTTTTCAAAAACATCTCCATGGTTAGTGTCCTTGTAGATACAGAACTGCCAAGAATCCATTCTGTCTCTGGGCTGAAAAGACCCCTGAACTGTGGGATACTTTTCTCTATCTTTTGATCCTTCCATTCTTCATTATTTATACAGCTCTGAAACAAACATTCTTTTCTTACTTCCTTTTTAAAATTTATTGATTGGTGGTTTGGGACTTTTGGAGGAAGGTTTGCCTTCAGCCCTGCTTCTGACAAACCAAACCCCATTCTCTCCCCCTGATCAGTCTTCCTGCATGCCCCAATTATGAGCATTTTCAGATTAGGAACTGTCCAAAAGGAACCGGAAAGCAGTTAGTAGATCTAACTCAGTTCAGTGCTGCCATAGCTCATCCACTATTCTCAATGGACAAAGTCACTACATGAAGAACACGAGCACAAACGAAAAGGCTGCTCTTTCATTTTCAGTATCAACTATCCCTCCTAAAGGGTCTTATATACAGGTAGTTCTCGACTTACAATCATGTTGTGACCCAGGCCCAAGTAGGTAGTAGGAAACTCAGTCAGTGTAAAAACAAACTTTATTAGAACAGCCGAGAATTAACTGATTCTCAGCACAATCCAAACTAAATCAAAGCAAATTCCTCCCAACACAATTCCTCAATCTTATCACCAACCTTGGTCTTAATTAGGCAAACTGCCAAAGGCCTTTCTTGGCAAAAGTTCAGAGGATGCAGATAAGAAACAAATGCAGCAAGTCAAAGCTATCAACACCGTTGCTGGTCTTTTGAGCTTTATAGGAGGGACCAATCATCTCTTGGCCCTACTCCCAAGTCATCCTCTTTGCTTGAGCTGCTCTTGCCTTCTGGCAGCTCTTCTCATGCATGCACTAGGAACAGACTCCTCCTGTTCCTCTGCCTCACTACTGTCAGCTTCTGGAGGCTCTGGAGTCCGCACCTCACTCCCCGATGGCCCTGGCCCCACCTCTGCCTCTGACACAGAGCCCTCATCCGGGCCTTCCCCAGCCTCCAGGACTGGCCCATGTTCTTCCTCAGCCTCATTATTGTCTGATTCCATTGCCAGGTCCACAGGCTGCTGGCAGACCACAACAAATCATTCAGTGACCATTTAAAGTTATAATGGCGCTGAAAAAAGTGAGTGATGGCCATTTTTCACACTTATAACTGTTGTAACTTCCCCATGGTTACTTGATCAAAATTCAGACACTTGGCAACTGACTCGTATTTATGACTGTTGCAGTATCCCGGGCAGTAGTGAAATCCAAATTTTTTTACTACCGGTTCTGTGGGCATGGTTTGGTGGGCATGCTGTGGCTTGGTGGGCATGGCAGGGGAAGGATACTGCAAAATCTTCATTCTCACCCCACTCTGGGGCCAGCCAGAGGTGGCATTTGCCAGTTCTCCGAACTACTGAAAATTTCCGCTACCGGTTCTCCAAACTGCTCAAAATTTCTGCTACCAGTTCTCCAGAACCTGTCAGAACCTGCTGGATTTCACTGCTGGCCCTGGGGTCAGGTGATCACTTTTTATGACCTTCTGACAAGCAAACTCAAGGGGGAGGCCAGATTTCCTTAACAACGTTGTTATCAACTTAATAATTTCAGTGATTTCCTTAAGAAATGTAGCAAGGAAAGTCGTAAAATGGGGCAAAATTCATTTTAAAACTATATCTCACTTAGCAACAGAAATGTTGGGCTCCATTGGGGTTGTAAGTCGAGGACTATCTGGACATGAATATATTTTATATACAGCCACAAAAACCCTAGCTTTATGGGAGTTAATTCAAACAAAGATGCTGTTCTTACAATATTGTACAATCTCTTAAAATCTCCATACTGTGATTTTGCCAAAGGGGCATTACACACTAATTAGTGTAATTCCAACTACACACTTTAACCGGGGATTTTCTGATATCTCAGATTGTATCACCAAGGAAAGGTGATGTCACTAGCCCTTCCCAGGTGATCAGGCAGAAATAAATATGGCCTGTCCACTGCATCAGTCTGTGTTTTTGGGTTCTGTGTATCCAGATTTTGCTAGTTAAGTATTACAAATGGAAAGACTTGCTTTTCTATAGCGCTTCCCTTCAGGGGCTTTTGATGAGATTTTGATGCCCTCACCGCAAACTAGGTACACTGAATCGTCTTTAAATTAAAATTAACTTGTTGAGAGTTAATTGAATTGGGTCAGCTGAGCCCTTCCTGATGTTCTTACCACCCTCTCTACTCACCATTGACCCAGCTAGCTAAGTATGTTATAAGAGCAGAAGTGAGCACGGCTCTTACATAAGCCCAATTCATATAGCAACCTTATACGCCAGAAGATTTTGCCCTGCAGACAACCAAGGATTAAGAAAGAGAATCGTGTTATATAGCCAAGATAGAGAGCAATGGGAAATCTGTTCTACAGAGATGATTGAGAGATGGTTAAGGGGCGTGCATAAGAGCACAAACGTGCCTACCGTTCCTGTCCTATTGTTTCCTTTCATTATATCCAATTAATATAGTTATTACATACTTATGCTTATATATAATATAGTTATTTTCATGCTTATGCTTATATATACTGTTGTGATAAAATAAATAAAATAAATAAATAAATAAATGGTCGTTCAAAGGGCCTAGAGTTGTGGTCAGCCAGCAGACTGTGGAGCTGGCAGTGGAGTCGGACAGTGAGGAGGCTGGGGAGGACAATGGGCCAGTCATGGAGTCAGGGGACAGCCCGCACGATGGCTCTGCATCGGAGACAGAGATGGGGCCAGGGCTATCTGGGAGCGATGTGCGAATTCCGGAGCCTCCAGAGGTGGACAGCAGAGAGGCAGAGGAACAGGAGGAGCCTATTCCTAGTGCATGCATGCGAAGAGCTGCCAGAAGGCAAGAGCAGCTGAAGCAAAAGGACGACTCAGGAGTAAGGCCAGGAGATGATCCCATAAGGCTTAAAAGAGCAGCAACGAGCCGTTGGGTTCTTTGTAGGAAAGCAACGTTGATTTCCGTACTTCTTGTCAGCGTCTTTTGAACTTTGTGGGGGTTTTGCCAAGAAAAGCCTTTGGCAGGTTGCCAAAGACATCAAAGGTTGGTGCTAAGGTCGACAGACTGGTTATTAAGAATTTTGTTTTGGACAAAGCTGAGAATGAATTAATTCTCAGCTGTTTTAATAAAATAAGTTTGCTGAGGATTGAATTGTGTTTAGTAATCACTACTTGGGCCTTGGTCACAACACCTAGAACAGTCAATGCTTAGGAGCTATGGATCAGGGGTTTAAGTTGCAGAATCTAGAAGGATCTTGTTCGTTTCCCACCTCTACTCCCGGAACCTGAGCCTTTGAACAAAACAGGCAACCCAGATTCTCTGTTCTCATTTTCTAACATTTCCTTCTCCTCTCCGAGAGAGGGCATAACCTGGTTGGACATGTCATTGGAGCAGCTGCTTCTTTCTGCCTAACAGCAGGCACCATATGTGAGCGTGATCCATTCTGATTTGCAGTACAATTCAGGGCTCCCATATTTTGGGATCACTGCAAAAAGGAGACAGCTGCAAAGAGACCCAACTGCACACTGTGACATTTTTTGAGGTCGGGGAGAACGGGTAGATCTCATACTAATTCCATGGCCTCTTGAGATGGACTTCACCACATGAACATTTGGGTGGATACAGTGTGGTTCGTTAAGATAGTTTTAAATCCTGGAATAACATACTTTAGAAAAGAACATTTGCAGCTCAGGGTCGAGCTGTGGAGTCCTTGATGCTCCCTGAGCTTGGTTGTTTTCTTGCAAATGTTTCATTATCCTGTCAGGGAACATCATCCGGATGATGTTACCTAATTGAGTAATGAAACTTCTGCAAGAAAACAACCAAGCTCAGGGAGCACCAAGGAGCCTCTTTAAAATGCTTTGGGAGGCAGCTCCTTTAATAGTATTATGCATTATATCATGGATTTCCCCAGACAGGAAGCCAACTTTGATACCATTGAATCCTGCTGAGAAGAGCCTTGACTTCTAATTGGTGCAGTATTCTTTTCACCCTCCAACATGTTCGTGCGAAAGACATGGCACCAAATCTTTTTGTTCAGCGCGGCAGAGGGCAAGTACAAGACAGCATTCTCAGGAATACTGGCTGCCTATGCCGACATAGATGCATGCCTAGGCTTTCTTACAACATGCCTGAAGCAAACAACATTACTATGTCTTAGCTTGTTATTGGTCTATATTTGATGATCTTCTGAGAAACGTGCATCGCAAGTTATGAAAAACAGAAACAGGCCATCACAGGAAGCTTTCAGGAAGGTGTTCCTTTTCGTATTTTGGATTCTAGGATGCATTACCTAATTGGACTTGTTTTACTTCCTCAGCAAAATGTGTGTCATTTATTTGTAATAAAGCAAGGTTGAAATCCAGCAGGTTCTGACAGGTTCTGGAGAACCGGTAGCGGAAATTTTAAGTAGTTCAGAGAACTGGCAAATACCACATCTGGGCTGGCCCCAGAGTGGGGTGGGAATGGAGATTTTGCAATATCCTTCCCCTGGAGTGGGGAGGGAATGGGGATTTTGTAGTATCCTTCCTCTGCCATGCCAACCAAGACACGCCTACCAAGTCACATCATGCCCAAGCCACACCCACAGAACCGATAGTAAAATAATTTGGGTTTCACCATTGTAATAAAGCCTTGTTTTGCTTATGGAATAGATGGAAATACTGCTAGAGAAATGTCAGTGCTCACTTGGTGTTAATTTTGCTCCTGTCAGAGGGAATTCTAAATGTTCTTGTATTTTGAGCTATACATCATATACATCACCTATCAGGCAGAAATGAAAGAAAGATATTTTGGTAGCTCCGATAACTCAGGGAAGATTCTGGGAGGAAAGATGGAGAGAACGAGAAGACTAAATAAACAGCAAGGCAAGTAGCATCTACCTTTAAATATTATGTCCCGGGATGCATAGGCTCAAAGAGTATTATTTTGGCAGCAAGCATCTCCGTTGTCTTCTCTCATCATAAAGCAGTACAAATAATATCATTCTTGCTTGTTCCCTTCAGACTTCCTGAGAAATTCCCAGCTACGTCAGCAGAATTATCTCTGCTCTTTACATTTGAGGTTCTTTTTAAAGAGGTACAACTTTCAAATTGTTGAAAGTTAATCAGAGGAGACACAACTTATGCGTTCAATTTCCTCTTTGTAGGAATATTTTCAAAAGCCTTTTTTTTGTTCTGATTGAGAAAGAGGGCTATGAGGCAATAATCAGTAATGTTGAATCTGGTTTGCTAAGAGAACACCAGTCCTTAAATCTTTCCTTCCTTCCTTCCTTCCTTCCTTCCTTTTCTTTCTTTCTTTCTCTCTCTTCTTTCTTTCTCTCTTTCTCTCTCTCTCTCTCTCTCTCTCTCTCCCCCTCTCTCTCCCTTCCTTTCTCACCCTCCCTCCCTGACTCCTTAATGACCCATGACCCTGGGTGGCTTACAAATAAAGAACAGCCTATAGAGATATGAATAACAAGTGACTCTGGCTGCCTGGAACAACAATACTCCCACCCATTCAGCAGACATAACAAAACATGGGCCCTCAACTACCCTATCATAAGGCCTAGGACAACAATCACATTTTTAATAGTTTTCCTAAGAATCACCTAAGTGGAAGCTGAAATGAATCTTTAGGGAAATGTGATTTCAGAGGGCAGGTGGCAAAACAGAGAAAGCTCATAAAACGGCACTGTTTAATCAATAGGACCAGAGTGTACCCACTCAGCTCACCAGATGTGACAAAAATAACTGGAGAGAGGCAGTCTCACAGATAGCCAGGCCCTGTGTCATGAAGACCTTTAAAGGTGATAACTAGCCCTTAAATTGCTGATAACCTTTGCAGCTTGCAGAACAGTGGGGTCCCATAAGCATATATGACACTTCAAACACTGTCTGCACTGCTGGATTCTGGAACAAGGATAGCTTCCAGATGGCCTTCAAGGCCAGCGTGATGTAGCAAGCTTTACAGTAATCCAGTTGAGCAAGGCATGAATGGCCATCTGAACCGCAGTCTGAAACCCATTCTGAGCTCATCTGCTTCATAATGCAAAACATTTTGTGCATCGCTTGCTCTGGATGACCCGGTCCTGTGCCAGTTCAGAGGGATGCCTAACTTTGAGAGCCCTTGCTGAGGGAAACAAATCAGGGCATCTCCCATTAGCACAGAACAATTCCCATTGAAATAATGTGGGTTTGGAGGCCCTGCTGGTTCCTCTCTCCCCATTGGCCTCTTTAGTCATTGTTTGCCTGTCTGAGGCCAGGATTTATCTCACCACCTTGGCATCTCTGGCTGCATCATGGACATAAGAGATTTGTCAACATGGACAGTCATCAGTTTTCATGAGGATAGTTCATGAAGCTCTCATAAAAACCTGCTGCTGCCTCAGAGAGGGAAGGCTTCACATAATGGAACACAAACTTTTCCAACCAGATGTCCTCCAGGTGTATTAGGATTACAACATCGCTGGGGATCCAGAGAATTGTCAGGCCCACCAATGTATCTATTAGGGTAAACATATGTAGCGTTTGTGAAGAGCAGCACTATTTCCCAATATGTGTACCTATGGCAACTTCAAACATCTACTCTGATCACATTCAAATCAACAAAGTCTAAGCTAATTACTGCATGAGGACACCTGCAGCGAAGGGACTTTCTAAGGCAGGGGTCTCCAATCTTGGTCCCTTGAAGACTTGTGGACTTCAGCTCCCAGAGTCCCTCAGCCAGCAAAGCCCACAAGTCTTCAAGGGACCAAGGTTGGAGACCCCTGTTCTAAGGGGATTTGTTCGGATTTACGGTAGTTCTGGATCTGAGGTATTTATTTCTGTGTGAAGGTGCAATACTGACAGATACTTATTACATATCAGAAAATTTAGATATCATAGGGGTTGCCCTTATTACCATCCTTCAGGGCAATCCTGACTCCTGGTGACCACAGGGTGAAATCCAAATAGTTTTCTCAAGGGCACTTTCTAGAAATGGCTTGCCAGGACCTTCTTAAGGCTGAGAGAGAGTGATCAGCTACCCAGCTGGCATTCCTGCCTAAGGCATAAATCTGTTCCTCCTGGTTTGGTAGCCCGGTGTTTTTAACTCTTAGACTACACCTGCTGTTTCTTCAAGACTTGGGTTATGTTGAATTCTGAAAGGGAATTTGGAGGAACACCCCCTACCCTGAAATCAAGGGTCTTCCAGTAGAAAACATAAATGCCACCAAAGCATCTTCTCCTCCACATTTCCATTTGAAAATTGTTTGCAGCATTAAATAACCGTAAACAGCCCTCACGTAATGGAGAAATTAGCCATTGTGTCTTGCTGTTTATGAGGTAGCTGGAAGACACACACAGAGAGAAGCCTACAAGGCGAATCCTGTAACCAAAGGAGCAACTGATCTGGATTGTTTTGCCTGCACAAAGGAATGACAAGCAGAATAATGAGCTAGCCAGGGTCAAGTATTTCCAGAAGGGCTTGGAGACAAGAATGATTAACTGGATGGCCACAGAAGTCAGCAGAAGCAATGGATGTTCATGGGAGAATGTGGGCAGCTAAACCAGGAGAGAAACAAACCGTGTTCATTTCTTTCTGTGTTTTTTCTCTGGCAAGCAATGGGAAATAATTAGAGTGATGTGAGAAGGACTCTGACCTGGGAAGAGATCTTCAACCAGGAGTGCTTGAATACACAGCTCCGTCATCCCTGCTGAATCCTTTTTTTTTTTTTTTTTACACTGGGAACATCCAGTGTCAGCAAATGCTAAGAAGTTGGCTGCAGATGGGAATTCCCTCAATTTTATTTCTTCTGGAATGGCAGATTCAGACAACCCTCCCCCACCCAAAGCAAAACGAATCTATTGTATCTGCATAAAAGTGGCTCAGGGTAAAGGATGTTTCCTTAAAAAAAAAAACAGTCTGGACAAATGTTTGTCATGATGACTTACAGCACAGGAGAGCATCTCAAAAGCTGAAGGACCACGCTAGACTCACCAAGCTGCAGAACAGCAAAAACAGCAAAGAAAAAGAACTATTTCTTTGTCTCAGTTTCAGCTTCCACCTGAATTGTTGCCAATAGTTTTCATAAGAGCTTTGTCATTTTCTCATTTTTCTTTTCCCTTCCCTTCATCCTTGAAATAGATTTGAAAGCCTAAGAGAAATGGCTTCACTATTGATGATTGTTTCTTTTCACTCCAGCACATTGGTCTAATCCAGTTTTATTCACCAAGCAGTCCCCCAGCCTTTATGGTTCAGGGAGGTCAGACTGCTTTGTGCAGGCCTAACTGGGATAGTAGCACCATCTGGCTTCTCTTTGCCAAGCAGTGAGCAAGCCAGCACCTTCTGCTCCACTCCACGATTGTTGTCCTCAAGGACTTCATCGTAGAGAAAAGTTCATGTTGTAGACAGCAGCTGGGGAAAAGCAATTCCTTCATACCAAAGTTTTATTTGCTAATCTTTACAAATCCAACTGCTGTTCAGAACAGAGGGGTAAACTTATTCTGTGAAGTCCTGAAAGCAGATTCTCCAGAAAAAAATATATATTCGTGCTAATATTGAAAATGCCTTCGAACCTTTCTTCTTATGTAGACAATTCTCACCCTCCTAATCCACTTGGCACATTAGAATTGCTTCTGTTCAAAAATGTGCTATTTGATTGGCTCCATATGATTTTGGCTTTGAGTTGTGATCCCCCTGCAGATTGGACATTAGGAAAAGAGAAAAAAATATGACAAAAAGGATAGTCTGCAATAGACTTAAGATGGCCTGCTGACTTGCTTGGTTGGAGGCAGCCCAGTGCAAAAAAAGAAAGAAAAATCATAGGCTATACCAAATTACTCTGGGGTGAAAGAACAAGTTATGGTTTCTAGAAACTGGGATGAACTAATTTGCCCAAGTGAGGCAAATAGTGGAATTGTAGAAAGATACTAATAAAGCAGGAACATCAGTCTGAGATGATGCTAGCCAGCTAGCTATTTATGTATATATTGATCAAACCTGAAGCACATTTGGACTATTTATTTATTGAATCTGTAGCAAGTTTCAGTTATTGATTGAATATGCAGATAGTCCTTAAATAATGATTTATTTAGCAACCATTTGAAGTTACAACCGCAATGAAAAAAAATTACTTATGATTGGTCACTTTAAGTATCTTGCACTTAATGTCTGTTGCAGCATCCCCAGTCACAAAATCAAAACTCGGGCACTTGAAACTAGCACATATTTACAATATTGCAGCATCCTGGAGACATGATCATAATTTACGACTTTCCCAGCCAGTTTCTGGCAAGCAGTCCATGGGGCAAGCCAGATTTGCTTAACACCCACCCAATGGACTTACCTGCATCAATTCACTTAGCAACCCTGACAAAAAAGGTCGTAAAATTTGGCATGTATTTTCTGAGCCCTCCAGTCTTGTGGAAGGACCTTTTTAGTGCTTTCTGTGATGGGAAATATGCCATTTGGTTTGCGGTGTAAAGAAATCTTTACAATTTCTTTTTTAATTTCTGGATCAAATGTGCTGTCTGTCAAAAAACGAAGAGATTCCTGAAAAGTAATCTGGAATTCAGCTCTCCTAATAGTAAAGCGCTTTGAATTGGACAATCCTCCTTTAGCTTCACTCATTCGTTCCAGGAAATTGAGAGTGGTAGTTGTTTTGGGACAGATCAACTCTCAATGCTCCAAGTATGTCCATTGGCCCCAAACTTTTGGGGATCCCTCCTCTAACTTAAGTGAGCTGGCAAAATCCTCGATCTGTTTCATATTCAAAATGATCCATACTGAAAAACCTGGTTATTTCCACTTTTTTCTCCCTTTTATTATTTGTGTCACATTATGGTGAAACACAAAAAAACCTGTTTGATACTAGGCTATTTTAGCAGACCCTGCTTAATATTGCATGGGGCGCAGATCTTGATTGACTTTCTTTCCTTTTGTTCCTAATCAACCCGTGGAATGATTAGTTTGTCAGTCGCCTTTTCTCCTTGTGAAGGGCAACTTGTTATTAAGAACTGTCTTCCTTTGCTTGCTCACTCACTGTTTCTATTAAATTTCAAAACCTATTTCCCATTATCAACCCCCTCTCCTCCTCCATAACCTCATTAATTGCAAAAGCAGCTGCAAAAATGGAGGGGGAAAAACTGATGCAGCACAACTAAAAAGAAAAAAGAAACAGCAACCAACGATCTAATGCAGCATGAGATTAATACTTTAATACTGTTCTGCCCACGGATTGGTAGGATGTGAATGAGGATGTCACAACGGATTGCTTTAGTCAAAGACCCTCCCTCCCTTCTGCAGCAATTTAAATGTAGCAGAATAAGCTGTCGATCCGAACATTAGGATCTCGGTGCCTGTTGCAGGTTTTTCTATTCCATTATAATAATAATGAGAAAATTCCAGCAAGAAACAATCAGGGAAGAAAAAAAAAAAGCAGAATTGGTAGAGTCCCAATTTAGGACACACTGTAATGGAGATTTCAGCCTTTACAGGATTGGATATATTCATATAATCTGTAAATAGATTCACATAAATATGTAAATAGTCAGTCATGCACTTGCACTGAACTACAGGTAACTTGACACTCTTGCAAAAATCATCTAAATACGTACCTTGATGAACGTGTCTTTTCTTTTATGTACACTGAGAGCATATGCACCAAGACAAATTCCTTGTGTGTCCAATCACACTTGGCCAATAAAAAATTCTATTCTATTCTATTCTATTCTAAAAAAATTAATCAGCAGCAGCACCCATTCTTTGTGTGCTCTGAATAGACCTAACAGAATGAAGCAAGACGGAAGAAGACAGGAGTGGCTCATGAGTGACATTTAAGTTCAAGCTGTGATGCAATTGGGCCAGTGTGTTCCAAGATGAACTTTGGGCCAGGATGGGGAACAAATTAAGAGGTTCAATGCTGCTTTGTGCAATTAAGGACTGTTCAGAAACACCATCTTCTACAATGTCCATCTTTATGCCCTTGATACAAAAGTGGCTCTTAAATTAGCATCATGAAAGGAGAAACAAGTAGGCAGAAACTGAAAGCATCAAATGAGGATTTTGAAACCAGGCTGCCCTCAGCTGGCAGCTGGTTGCTACCACATTTCTTTTCTTTTCTTAAAACTGCTGGCAACCTTCCTTCACACTGGCTGTCGTGGGCGCCTGTCAGCGGCGATCAAAGAAATGTTGTTCTTCTATCAGCTATGGGCTTGAATATTCCCAACTTTGACTAGAAGCCAGGAGATATGTATCCTCTCCTCTTGCCTGCCAAAGAAGGATTGGTTGTATGTGACAAAACACATAAAAACATTTTCTCCATCTGTTTCTCTCACAGTAACCATAAATATTTAGCTAATCGCAGGGTTGGGGTAAGAGAGAGAGCAGGTTGGCTGGGATTTCTGTTCCCAATATTCCCAGCTAGCACAGCCAGAAATGTATGTAAGAGTCCTAGTCCAAAGCATCTGGAGACACTCAATTGATTACCCATTTCTTTATTTTTAAAACAGAACAACTCTGGGTGGCTCACAACAAATTTGAAACTAGAAAACCATAAAAACCCATAAAACAAAAATAAAACAACCAGTGCTTCAGTTGTCCTTCTAGGATGTCTCAACAAGTATCCACAGGCTATCACTCTATGCAGTGTCTGGGCAAAGAGCCAGAATCTTGATATTCTGGGGGAGAGATGATATGCAGCAACTCCACAGAATATAGTTATTTATATAGACATAAAGCTATGACATAGCCCTTTCTAATCCTGGCTGTGTAACATCAATCCCAAGCAGAATTCCTGTCCACAAATGTAAAGAAACAGTTGTTCCCTCAATGAAAGAGAGCATGGCAGCTCTCTGAATTTGGCAGACAAAATGAGAGAAAGAGAAAATGCTTGATAATGATTAAAGGCCAGGCTAATAGAGAAAGAAAGATTATGTTCCGGAACAGTTGAGGTCCACCTAATACATCAAAAGCACATCTCTTTGGCCCATAAGGTGTATAACCAGTGCAAGCTAGGTCACTTTTTCCCACCATCACCACAACTAAAGTTACTCAATTGCTATTAAAAGAAGCTTCATGAAGGCAACAGCACAACAGTCTAACCCAATTCGACAAACTGAAGCAGAAATAAGGGCTCAAAACACTAACTGGAGTCTAGCCCAAAACAATACAGTAGCCAATAGGATTTGGGCATCTCTACCTGGGGAAGACATATCTCCATCTACTTTCTCAGCAAATACAGTAATAGGACATGAATCATAGGGCAATTTTCCCAACTTTATCCAGATAACATTTTGTGTGGAACGTGTGAACAACTTGTATTTAGATATATGGAAATGGAATGAAATATATATATATATATATATATATATATATATGGAGTCAAACTTTTTGAGAGAAATTGATGGGATTGGAGATACAAAAAGTTGATAGGACAAGACATGAGATATTATTTAAGATCTGTCTTTTTGTGTAGTTCAAATTCTGGTCTATCCGTTTTCCATTTTGCTCCTCTAATTTTCCAGATTTTGTATGACAAATCAATCAAGGAAGATTCTGCAGACCTCTAGCAAATCAGACCTTTGAATATCAATGTTATCTCATAGGAGAAAACAGAAGTATCTTTATTACATTTCAACCAATGTCTTCATACTTCCCTTCCTAAGAACTGATCAGCTACTACATACCATCTGCCAGTGCCAGATTTAGCAATCCGTCATTTGGAAAAAGCTATTTTCATATATTACCATGGCAATATCTACATCCTTTCTTATTTCTTGCTGAGAGTGAAATCAGGTAGCATACGGGGTAGTAGAAATGTGTTAAGCAGAGAGGCAGGATGATAGCTGATTTTTTAAAAGACGAAACAGAAAATGCGATTGGAAGAGGGTTCACATATCTCTAAAGACCACTGTCCTTCTCCCAGGTTTTTCCTAAACCAAGCCTCCACTTTTGAACTGTCTCATTATTTGAGGCAATGTCCAATATTCTTCTCTTGTTTGTTTCATGGACAAACATACATTTTACAGAATATTTCCATGGAAACAGTGATGAGGCAGATAGCCTCTAAGTAAAGGAGGAAAGGGGACCAAGAGAGATGGTTCTAAGGCCAGTTTTCCATTAACAAAATAGCTTCTGATTTTCTGAAGCTTAAATATTGAAGGGTGGGAGACGTTACAGATCCAAGCGAAATGGAGGAAGGAAAAGAGAAAGACAAGGTTAAATAATGTGAGTAGAAGCCTAGTTGCACAATACTGGATTTTTCCCTCTGTAACATAGCAACTGAGGCGAATATAGAAGCATTCTGTGAAAAAAAAATCAGTAAAATCCTCAAAGAACATAATACATGTAGCAGGTTTACTAGGAAATTGAATGACCCTCACCCCAAATTTTATTTGAGCTTGAGATGTTCAGTTGATCAATAAATAAATGCCACCCAATACTAAGCACCGTCTTCAGTAGCTCACATTACAAAACACGGGTGGCAAAATGCGGATCAGACTCTGCTACCACAAAAACAACGATACCTGCTATCATCCGTGAAGTAGACAACAGTTGGCTAGATGTGGGAAGAAAGCACTTGTTAACACAGAGGCACACAGAGTAAGAACAGAACTTTATAGATTTAACTTGTTTTATGCCCTTTTCCCCCTGCATCCTTGTATTCTTGCCTACAGGACATTGCCAGTAGAGTTTTCTTCACTCTTCTTCATTTCGGCAGGTCCTTCTTTGTATCCATGTCCCAGAAGGCCACTCTAAGGCCCAGAATGCTGATGACCTGATTCTGTAGGGTTCTTCTTATCTTCTAAATGTCATACAGTGCTAATTGCTCACTCTGCTCTTATAACTCAATTTTCCAATTGACACAGTGTGACCAAAACATCATCTTTAGTTTGTGTAGTTTCTTCAGTAGGAATTCTGTAAGGGAACTTTGTTGTCTATCCTACCTTGTCAAAATACCTCTCCTCCTCCTCCCTTTTGGGAATTAAAAAAAAAAAACACTTCCCCTTTTAAGCTGACATCCACTGAAGTATGGAAAGTGTCTTGCTAAGGCTCTCCTACTGACATTAATAACTGAGCAGAAATCTAAATCAAGAGGCAAAACAGTTCTAGGCTGGGAATCAAGGACAAATACAGATCAATACTCCAAGAACAAGCATTTGAAACATAGCACGGTACAGTTATTTATTGAAATACCAGAAAAGGCCATTGATGTGGGAAATAGGTTGGACAGGAGGAACTTCCATTTAGTAAATCTTCTTGGTAGATTTAAAAATGCCACCTACAGATCATTCCAGCCAAATACAAGATGCAGTACAAACCATGCAATTCATTTATGACCAAGAAGGGTAAAGCACAGGGTGTTTCTACTTCAGTTCCAACCCTGCACAGAGCTTGTCAGGTAATGACTTTCCAAACGAAGGGAATGAAACACAGACTTCTGGTGAATTATAAACAATTATAATACATTGCCCATGGGACTGGAAAAGGCTATATAAAACGACAAGTGGAAGATGAGAGAATGCGTAGAATGGCACATGGCGTCAGATGATGATGCGTTTCATTGATTGATACTTCATTTTCATTCAACCAAGGGAATACCGTCTTTCTCTCTCTTTCCTTGAACTGAGGCACAATTAGCTGCACAAGAATAATCAGCTCAAGCCCAATCAAATCTGCCACAGAAGAACACTCCTGTAACATATGAGCAGTGGCTACAGGAAAAGTTGAGTTATTAAAGGGATTTTTTTTTTAAAAAAAAGAGTCAGTCCTCAAACCTGGTATATCCAGCAAGAACTTTTGATACCAGTGAAATAAATTAACACATGAATGCTGATTCTGAACTTATGCTGCCGAAAACAAATCCTATTTGCAATTCTTTCACTCTATTTGAAACATTTACGAATGGAATTTCTAATAACCTCTGGGGACATTAGGCCTCCCTGCCTGAATATTTATATATATATATATGTATATATATACAAATTATTTTACAATAATTCCCTTTTGGCTTTTACAAGTGTAGCCAAGAGTAGCCACTGTAATGCAAATCCTCTTTTCCACACCCTTTGCAATACTGCAAGTTTAGAACTATTATTTAAAATAATCTTATCCATGAATTACAAATAATAAAGTACTTTGCATATATAAATATTTCTAGCAGATTTTAGAATGTACATAAAAGATTCCCCCCTCACTTTGAATAAGCCCCTCCCCCCCAAAAAACATGCTTTCTTCCAGATCACCGCTGTTTTAATAATGCTCTGTACATGGCGAAGCCCAAAACAGCAAAGACTGTAGCACCAAAACTTGCTCGAAGCCAAAAAGTAGAGCTCTTGAGGTCTGCCTGTGTCACGTGCCTGAAATACAGAGAATATTTTTTTAAAAAATTAACGAATATTGAGATATATATATATATATATACAAGCATCAAAATGTGTAAGCTCGCTTTCAGAGATCTACTATGTACTCTTTTAAGGCATTTGTGAACTAAATGTTTTGATGTAATGTAGGGAAGCGAATGTACTGCTCTGTCTATTCAGAAAAGAAGGGATATATTTCAACTCAGCTAACAGGTCAATTTGACTGATCTGTAATTCCATTAACTTTTCACAGCAAGGTAAAGTAAATAGATCACATTTAGGCTTATCCTGCAATATTAAGCCAATTGCTTTTATGCTGTTCTGAAGACTTGGGAATTGGGCAGTGCATAGCTTGTTAACTTGAGGTTGTAAAAAGACTAACAATCTAATCAAGGAATGACAGGTCTAGAACAGGGGTCCCCAACCCCTGGTTTGTGGACCAGCACCGGTCCGTGGCATGCCAGCAACCACGTAAACAAGCGAAGCCCCCTCCATGGGATGCAGGTAGCATGCAAAACCACACCCTCTCTGGTCCACAGAAAAACCTTTCTCCACAGAACTGGTCTCTGGTGCCCAAAAGGTTGGGGGCCGCTGTTCTAGAATCATCTAAATATAGTTGACTTTAAAAGGAAATTCTAATATACTCTTTCAGCAAAGCTGTCCCTTCAGATTAACTACCCAAGTGACTGTATGTACTAGCTTCTTTCTGTGGTGTTTCTATCCAAAGGCAGAAGGCCTAACTACAGAAAATAATTTTGAACACCACCACACAATAAAACTGTTAGGCACACCAAATAGTTAATGAAACACAGATATTAAACAGGTGAAACCAAAATGCAACAGAACAGTATGGAGGATAAAAGAAAACTATAAATATAAGATCAAAATAGCAAAAAATTAACCAAAAACCAATGATCCAAGCCTGCCAGCATGCCAGTTTGTGAGCATGCTCAGTTAGCTTTCATGAAAAACACAGCCGACCATAATGCAACAGATAAAAAGCTATCAGCAAGGAGTTTTTGCAATGACCTTAGTTCAAGGCACAGTGATTCTCAATTGAGTATTACAGAATTGATATAGGACTGCATTACAGAATAGAACATAAGAAAGAATTCCCTGCCCTAGGCACTTTTAAAACTAAATCAGAAATAATGGGAAACCTACAAAAGTATACACCATTACCTTCAGAAGAACAGATTTCAAAGTATAATTTAAAGAACTACTGTAATATATTATTACAAAAGATCATGAAAATATCTACCATCCACTTGAGAGGGCTGAAAATTACTGAATCAGCCATTCATAAAATGGCAGCACATATAGGAAGAACCAGAATTGAGAATTATCCCTAAAAGAAATATAACCCAATTATTATGAGAGGCACTTTTATTTTAACAAGAAAAAAATCCAACTATTATCTTTAAAAAATAACTTTCAGATTATTTGCCTCTAGTTCTTCTCCTATCATCTGAACTGGGTATTCAGGGGACAGCATGAAGACTTTTGAGGTCCAGCTGCAAACAAGACTGGGACAAAACCATAATTGGAGAAAATCTGGAACAAATGGCATAGTCCAGTTTATCAGACCAAAATGAGTGTTCCTTTTCAGACATCCAGGCAAACAACACATTTAGCATTTTGCATATTCAATGGCCTTGCTTATTTATTGCTAGCAATCAGCGAAGCCGGCAGGTACAAAACTATCTGCAGTTAATTCCAAAGTTTGGTTCTTAAGGGATGTGATCTGAAACAGATCATCAGGCAATAGATGCTGATAGGTTAGTTCTTTCCAATCTCTCACAGCAAGTCATTCACTGGATTTCTTCTCTATAAAGAGTTACCTGTCTTCCAATAACTGTGGATCAAGGGATGACTCCATGAAGATGGAATCCTCTATTGAGCTGACGGCATGTACTTGGTGAACAATACTGCTCTCCTCATCTGACAACAGCAAGGCACCCAACTCATCTATGTGGGCTCTCAACCTTTTTACACACATGCACACAGATGGCAGTTCACAGGAAGTTACACATCAACATGGCTTACAATCAGTTTTAATATCCGTTTTTAATCAGAAAGTCTTGGCCGTAAGGTTCAGGTTAATAAAGTAGCATGGAAATTAGTGACAAGTCCCAAGGAAATATAAATCTCCCATCAAAGTTTCTCCTTTTTCTATCCCACTTGAAAGAAACCCCCTTCTTTCCAGAAATTCTTCTTCTCCTACTTTGCTTTGTTTTAGAATTACATTTTTGTAGACATGCAATTTTGAAGAAAAAGGTCTTCAAGAATAGTGGCAAGTATAATGTTATATTAGTAGCAAATTCCTGCACAACAGCTGATTAATGCAAAAGGCTATGGAAAAGGGGCACTCTGAGTGGAGTGTTTGACCATTCCTGGATCCAAAACAAGGCAATTCCTTACAAAAACAATCTGGGATCTGGCTAGGGGTTAACAAAGTTCTCGCCTAACATTACTAAAGAAGCAGAGGTATTTCTCTCCAATATTATATCCCATGCTGGGAGTAGGAGGAGAATCCTAACTACCGTACTTTTTATAGTCAAGTACACAGACTAAAGTAAAAAATGCCTACGCGTGCTCTATCAATTAATTATGTTCGGGGTTGCTATTAGCTGGGAAGTAATCGTTTCACGCTCAAAAAGATATTCGCATACTTGTGATTTAGAGACACCAAAAACTACCCATTTCCAGATCCTGTTTTCATTTTTCCCCTCTTCCTGCAGAAGGTTAAAATGTTGAAAGGTTGCCCTCCACTCATAATTTAACTGTAATTTACCAAACTGTCAGAACTCCAAAACTGTGGTTAAAATAAACAATGACCCATTTTGAACAAGCCCTTAAAAAAAAAAAGAAGCAGCAAGCCACAACTTAATATTTTTTTTGCTTGCAATTAAACTCAGTTTGTCAGCCTGGCTGATCAATCAAAGCAGAAATTGGCATTTCTAAGCTCTTCTTCTCTAACATGCAGGAGAAAGGGAACCCCAGGAGAAGACCAGTCTTTTCATATTTGCCTCAGCCAGAGCTCAGCATGATGCCCTAATTCTGTGGATCTCTTCACACTTTGGATAGTCATCTCCACATATTTATATAGGAAGTACAGGAAATAAATTAAAATTCACTATGGGCCAATAAATACCCTTTCATAAATAAAGTTCTTTATTTCAGAACCATTTTTCGAAATTAATGTGTGAAGAGATTGCTGGGAACGCAATTCATCTGGAGAGAACGATGGTGTGTGTGTGTGTGTGTGTGTGTGTGTGTGTGTGCGCTAAAGCATAAAACACATACACATAATCAAGAAGAAAACCTTGTTTGAATTGGCTCCACAAGCAAAACCTGTATTTGCTGCCTCTCTTTTCATCACATTAATTTTTAGCCATCCATTATTTCAACATTATAGTCACTGGGCTCAAAAGCAGAAAGTGTCAAGATATAAACCAATTCCATATTGGTTCAAAAAATTAACAGAGAACAACTATTAAATTTGCTCAGTTCCTAAAATAACAACAACAAAAAAAGACCACTTAAAAGCAAGGGAACTATTTGTTTGGTACATTGTTGAATTCTTATCCCGTTGTCACAAATTTGAAATCAGCAAAAGTTGCAACTGGACTCCTGAATCCCTGCACTGGAGAATTCTAAATATTAAGAGATCTGCCATCAAATGTCAAAATCAGTGTCACCCTACTCCCAGTATAATAAGCTGCAGTGGAATGATGGTCCTAGATTTTATCTTTCATTCGCTTAAAATAAAATATGTTGGCATCTTATCTGATAGTACCAACCATAAAGTAATGTGTTTTAGTTACTGGCTAATCAGTGCTGAAACTGTCTTTAGACAATGCTTTGCTTTTTTTAAAAAAAATGTCTCTGCATTTGCAACCTTTTCCTGTTGAATTAACAGGAACTTACACATACTGCTAGATCCTTTTTGGCCAAACCTGCCCCCCCCTCCCCCATAAAGACGGGATACATGTTGGCTTACATATGCTATTTGCAAATACAGGTAGAATAGTCTTATTGCCTCCCACTCAATTGCCTCTGGCTTCCCTTACAAACAGGAAGATACACCTAATCTGGAGCCCAGCAGAGTAAGTAGCACATAAAGGCTAATTCCATGATTCAGGGGACATCAAAGAAACACCAGGAACATGGTGGGAAAGATATGCTAAAGCACACAACAATGACAAGGCATTTGTGGATCAAGAAGCCAAAGGACTGGAATGCCCCTGAAGCTGGAGGAATTCTCTACAAAACTCCACAGAACAACTTGTATGGGAAAAAAACAGTAAGGATAAAGCTCTTTTCCAGCATACTGTCTGTGTGTGTATAATCCCCACATTATGTAATTAGCTTTTTCTCCCTCTCAATTATTTATAGTAAGCCTCTTTCAATTATTTATCAGATTCATTTCCATGAACTGAAATTAAATCCTCTCATCAAAACTTGTATTTTGTTTACAAAAAATGTATTTTGAATAAGACAATTTCAGATGATTAGGACACTTTCCAATGGAGATTCTTTTTTTTGAACTGATCCAACAACATAGATCTGGATTCCTAACCTTAAAGGATGATGTTTACCCAAAGACCTTTCAGGCTCTTTTTCCCATGACTGTATCTTAGGTTTTAAATATTTTTTTTTAAATTAAATGGAAGCAAGCATAAACCAACAAACCTCCAACTTCGGCCGCCGTTTTTATTTCCAAGAGAGAAATGCTGGGTTTCATACAGGCACCAAAATAATTCATAGAAGTTAAAAATTGTGGATGGCTGAACTCACCATTTATTTACTTTTTTTGGAAGAGGGTCATCCTGCCTAGAAAAGATTAATGGGTGCTGTGGACCTCATTATGCCCTCTAGGGCAGCTAGGAGACTTGATATTGGTGCAATAGTATTAGGCTGTCATTGGCAAGACCCAGCTTTAAATCTACCCTCACTCATGAAAGTTCACCATGCTACTTTGGGGTACTGCTCTATTTCAAAGTGGAAAAATAGGAAAAGATTATATATGCCCCTTTGAGCCCCCCCCCCAAAAGCCAAGATAACAAATAATGACCTTGTGAGCATGCCCATGACATATTCCCAAACACTTGACTCCAGCTGGCTCAAATATTTGGGGACTTCAACATTAAAGTATATGCATTAAATGTCTAATGGAGATTCTCAGTCATCCAGGTCATGGTTGTCCCAAAGGTGCTTTTTCAAAAGGCAACTGGACTTCCTTGGTTTTTCCTGAAAGACATTTCACTTCTCATCCAAAAACTGAAAAAGCTTTTTGGATGAGAAGCAAAACATCTTCAAGAAAAAACCAAGGAAGTCCAGTTGCCTTTTGAAAAAGCAGCTTTGGGATATTCTCATTAATTTTTTGAAAACTCTATGAAAGGTACGAGCTTTCTTTCTTTCTTTTTGTTTTTTAAGATGATGAGGCAGAGGCAGAAATAGTAAATCAGACTTTACCATTCATGGCACATGCAAATAGAAAAAAGCAAACGCCAAGCCAATGGTTTGAAAGCACACAATGAATTAGAAAATATACTTAGAAATGTAATATTTTTAAAAAGATGCACAGGAATGCAGCAAGAGGAGTGTAAGTGCCAGCCAGAGAAATGAAAACGAAGACCTAGAGGAAAAAACAAATTAAATCAAAATAATCCAGCATGGTCAAATGTTTTCTTTTTCTAAACTATGTGCGGTATATATTGCTTTACATACAACCCCACTTCTTCTGAAGCCTGTAGAGGAAGAAATCCTGGGCAGTTCAAATCAACAATTTGTGTCTCTCAATGGAGTCACTTTCACAATAAATGAAATCCTAACTTTATAGATCTTCCTGCCTCAACTGGAAGACCTGTGGAGCTAAATTCCTTGCTAAAAGTTCCATTTTTTACCTTTAATTTTCTCATAATGACAGGAAATTTGTTCTTATCATTTTCTGTTACGAATGAGTGTAACATCTGATTAAATTTCTAGATTAAAGGTCAATAAATCCTGTTTTAAAATAAGGCTACAACTAGTGAAATGCATTTTCTTCATCTGAATAAATTTTTGAATTATTAAAGATTCTCACTCATTTAAGCTTCAATTCTATGGCATTCAAAATAAAACTGGGCTCTCCTAGTCTTACTGGGACTTCTGAGAAGAAATGCATATAACTACATTGTGTTAGTGAAATTAACACAACCCTCCACCACAGCTGTGCAAAAAATGCCTAATAAAAATCGTGCTACCCACTGAAATGTGGGCAATCTGGAGGGTAATGTGTCAAAAGAAATTCAGGTTGTAGCTAGTTCAGTTCCAAAGAGATTAATAACATACTGTATTTTTGACTGTGTGACCTCCTCCATCCATCCATAATCCGTTCAGTTGTGTGCAAAAGTAGGATATTGCTTGTGAAAAAAATAGGGGCTGCATTGTCCAAACAGCATAAAGTTGTTCTAAAGGATCAAGATTGAATATGCCCTACTGAGACTGCTAACAATTTTGTTTTTCTTGAGTGCTGGTAGTTAACCTGGAAAAAAGGCATTCCTCTAAGCTTGGTTAGGTAAATGTCTCAGGGAAGACAAGAAAGAATTTCTTTCTCAGTCACCATACAAGAGAACTTACAAAGCTCTCTGCCAACAACCATCTTCAAACTAAATGAGATGCAGCATTCAGCAACATTTCTGATGAAATATTATTTTTTAATTCAAAATAATCTTAAAATTATTTTTAAAAGTTCTGAGAACTCGGAGTTCAGGGGAAAGAAAGAAAGAGAGAGGGGGGATCAATATTACAGGATAATGGGGAGAAAAATGGAATAAATCCCATCCTTCCTTTGATGGAATATTACAGATCGTATTACCAAGTGCCACCAGAACAGGGGAACCTAAATGTCTTCCTTCTAAATCAGAAATTCATAAGTTAGCCCAAAATTTCATTTGCTTTTAAAAGGACCAGGCAGCAAATATTTTAGAGATAGCAGAGGAAGGAAATGCTTCTGTGACTCAACAGAATAGGCTGATGGCTAACCATGATATTATTTCACCTATAGCTGCAGACTTCTGTATAAAGATAATTTCTACCGCTACAAGGGAACCCGAAGCTAAGAATCAGGTGGCTTTTTTCAGTCAGCCATCAAGTCTAAGCCTCAGGTCTATTGTGAATTAATCTTTAAAAACTTCAGACAACATAGAAAGATCTAATATTTCTTCAGTGTGTACCAGTTTACTGGATTTCATATTTTTGGAAGGCAATGCTCCCCCAAAAAAGGCATCTGAAAAGCTGGTCAAGAGTAAGATCTCCCAGTGACTTCTTTTATTTGATTGGTTGAGTGCCTTACACTATTAAATCATCCCTTTGTATCTATTCTATTTAGTTTAGAGACAATTGGAATGGATATTTGGATATTTCACTTAATCTGATTTGACACTGAGGAGACGAAAGTGATCTCTCTTCCCCCAAATATTGTTGGCCCTAAATTCAATTGAAACACGAGGAGCTTAGGGCTAAACTGTCTGATTTATCTCAGAAGACTTTGTGAGAGTTTATTTAACATAAAAAAATATCACTTAAACTGTTTGGACAGGTACTATTGCAGCTTCTCAAAATTGGATCAGAAAAAGAATCTGTTTGAAGAGATTGAATGGTCAATTAAATGGCAAACACAGGGCAACTTTAAGTAAGTGAAAAGTAATGTGTATGGCAACACAACACTGATGGGCTTTAATATATTAAGAAGGTTATAAAGGATATTTCAATGAAGTTGCTGACTTAATATGATTCAGCTATGAAAAATGCAAAGTCCATGTGAGGAATCATTAAGAAAGAGAATGAAAATAAAACCATCAACACTGAGTCCTAAGATAAATCTAAGGCACCTTAACATCTAGTAAACTCTGAATGCTTCTGTTTGCCATATTTGAAAAAGGATATAAGGGGAGGGGGGGATGCAAAAGAAGGAAACCAAAATGATCAGTAAGCTACAACAACTTCCTTATGAGAAAAGAGTAAAATGTTTGGAGTTCTTTTAGCTTATAATAATGACAACCAAGTATGTGATCAAGGTGTATAAAATCATATATATCATAAAGACAGTAGACTGTAGTTTTTCTTCCTCTTAGGACACCAAAATCAGAGTTATCTGCAAAACTGACTGGAATATTTAGGAGAGACATAAAGAAATATTCCTTCCCACAGCCCATAGTGATGAATGCTCACTAACTTGGGTGGCTTTAAAAGAGAACAAACAGATTAATGGAGGATGGAGTTCCTGAGGGCTAACATCAGATTATGGGGAGCATGCCTACAAACACCAGCTGCAGGGGACCAACTATGGAAGATATTGTTACTCTATGATGCTTGCAAGCATTCCAGAAGTAGCTGGTTGGCTACTAAGAGATATAAATGTTTGAATAAGATGAACTTTTGTCTGATCCAGATGCTGTAAGATAGATATTAAATTACTATTTTAGGTCACATTCAAAATGGTGAGTGGGGTATCCTCTTTAAGGGCAGATTGTTTTTAAAACAAGCACTCTTCTTTTTACCTTAATTCTATTCAAGTGAAGATGGGTAGAAAGGGATTTTTAGCAGTATGGTATAATTCCTTTCAGCCATTTTACCTATGATTATATATTTTTTTGCATTTTTCTTATTTCAGAGATATATTAGGACTGCAGATTCTCAAAAAAAAAAAAGGGGGGGAGATTCAGAATAGTGGGAAAGCACCAAACAGCTTCTTCATACTTAATTAAAGCAGCTCTCTAGGGCCATACAGCTGGGCTAGAAGCGATTCCCAGCTGTGTGCATGCAGCTGCTTTGCTGGGGGGGAAATGAAGGATAAATGTTTTCCTAACAGCCACCTCTCTCTCAGCATGAAGGCAGGAATTTAAGCAGAGATTGATGGGCAGCAGTTTTTCTTCAAAGTTCAGTTTCTACTTATCTGGCTCTAGGTCCATCTTTCCTAACTTTCTGTTCTTGTGGATTTTCTGAGCGCTACCATAAAGAATGGTAGGATGGTCAAGATCTGAGGACTTCTTTCTATCACAATATAATGCTATGTCTACCCTTCTGTCAAGCACAGTATAGGGATCAATGTGATCTCCTTATCAGTCTGCCTAATTTATAGGGAAGATTAAATGGTTGGCCCTTGCCCTTAAACAAAAAAAAATAGAGTCCCTTTATATAATTCCCAAATTGTCAGCCACTGGTGGAATGAACAAATCATACAGTGGAATCTTACTTGAATGCTTTTATATTCCTCCACACACTGAAATAGTGGAGCAGACATTCATGTATTCCACCTTTATATTTCAAAATGCATAATCAAAGGACATAAAATAATACATGTTAGCATAGAAGGAACTGCAGTATCACTGAAAAGGAATCTGATTTGCACTCTCATTCATTTCTTGGGCCAATTTGCCTCAAATGCGACCATGCATTTAATAAAGAGTCCGTTAAACCCATTTTTGTTTGTACTGTATGAAAACATTTAAATAATTTGCAATGTGGTATTAGTGAGATGCAGTATCGTTTGCGACAAGGAACATTTTTACTAAATACTTCTTTATCTTAAATTTTCTTTCCAATACAGTGGAATATCCTGAGCAGAGAATCATTTGTGCATTCTTAAAATGAAAAAATATGAGTAGCATTTTGTTAAAAAGGGTTGATTTAGTTGTTAAAATGGCATAGATCTTATCACACCATATCCATTTATAAGGACCAAATGTATATATTCTGAAAGCTGAAAGTAAATGTAACTAATATCCAGGATGTTTGTGTCATTGTGTGTGTATATGTGTATGTGTGTATCTTCTCCCCAAAAAATCAACTAATTTTTTTGATTGTCAAGTTAAGAGGCAAAACCATGGTTTCAGAGATAAGTGTTATCTCACTGACAAACTGATTTTATGGATGGAGAAATGAGGTTTGACTCCTTTCTCAGAGTCGGTAAGAAAACTGTAAGTTGATGAAGACTCTCCTGGCAATTACTTCTGAATGACTAGAAAGAGTGTTGCTTTCACAAGCTAACTCAACTCAGCTACTTAACTAATGCCCAGTAGTCAGACTGATGTGCTTCAAGATTTATTACCTTGAAGAGAACAGAAAAAATATTATTTACAAAGGGAGTGTCTTCTCCCAGCCATCTCTGTCCACCCAGCAGCTTCTAGTAAGGAAGGCCTCCTTGAAGTCCTTAAGGGCCAGGGACCCACCTTTTCTGTTGGTGGCCATCTGCTTTGGAAGATGTTCCAACCAAGCCCAAGCCCGCACCAACACTGTTGGTCAGAGAAGTGGACCTGGTTATTTTGGAAAGCCTTTAGGGCTGGATGATATAGCACAGGGATCTCCAACCTTGGCAACTTTAAGACTTGTGGACTTCAACTCCCAGAATTCCTCAGCCAGCTTTGCTGAGGAATTCTGGGAGTTGAAGTCCACAAGTCTTAAAGTTGCCAAGGTTGGAGACCCCTAATATAGCAGTTCTTCCCTGCTGTAGGCAATTATTAGTGTTAGGATATTTTCCTTGATGTGTTAATAGCTACTATTACTAGGATTTGGTTATTTTTTTCCTTTTCTTTTCTTTTAATTGATTTTTTTTGTGTGCTATCCATAAGTCACACAGGATCTGTAGCAAATAAATCAATAACTGGCAGGACATTTGGCTGCTTAATGGATATGGTGTGATAGGTCGGTCGGTTTACAAAGTTCAGCAATCGGTTTCATTCATGTAATTTCCAAGCACAGCTGGTACCTAGTAAATAAAATCAAAGACCTGTTAAGAACTGCAGTGAAGAGTTTGTTCTTTACAGATTGCAGCAAGTCTGAGTTGAGGAGGTTCTGACAGATGCAAAATGTACACCTGTTGCAGGTGCACAAACAGCGTAACCGGGCATGGCTGCGAAAACACACAGAAGGACAGGAGTTGAGACCTTGGGCAGAAACCATGAGAAATCTGAGCCAAAACCAAGAGAAATAGGAACTGGGAACATTTTGGGAGGTGGGGGGGTCAGGAAGCGAGGCAAGGGTAGAGTCAAGCTGGGCAGATTTCCAGGAGGAGTGTACTATATTTTAAGGGACTGTGCTGATACGCCGTCGTCCCCATAAGGAAAAAAACCAATCCGTTTTCCACCCACATTGGGCTTAGAAACGGAAGCCTAACAGAATATGCCTAGCAGAAAGCAGCTCCTCCTTAATCCCCAGCAAAATTGGAATTCAGTGTCCTTCTTTAATGGAAAGTCGTTAAGCAACACCTACCCTTACCTCTGGCATCCTAACCGACACACACATGCTTAAGAGAATCAAGGGAAGAAAGTCAAATACGCCATTGCTTAGATTTCTCCAAATATTTAAATATCCCAGGTTGCCAAACAGAAATTACGAAGAACGGAATTTCCTGAATTTAGATGTCTTTTTCCCCACCACCCCTCCAAAACTGGCCTCTCCAAGGAATAGAAGCAGCAACTTTACCTTCACTGAACAACTGAAAGCCTCCCACCCAGCAGCACTGATCCTCGCATCTTCAAGATGCTTCCCTGTAGTCTAATTGAGTACAGAAAGATGGCGGTGTTTTCTTTTTTTAAGAGAATTTAGGTCAATAGCTATTTATGAGAGAGCTACAAATAGAAAGCCAATATTCAAAGGCAGTGTATTTCCAATTCCTGGCTATAAGAGCAAACTCTTGCCATGTGATTCTTTTTTTGGGGGGGGAGGCCTGGAATAGAGGTTGCCATGCATAGATTTTGCCTTTGCAGAAACGACTAGGAAGCCTATATTCCAGCAGAGCCATAGATACTGGGGATATAAACACTGTGGGGCCTTAGGATACACTTAATATCGGTTATGGCACTGTTCTGAATCTGCCATCTGAAGGACATCTAAATCGAATCCTGCAGGAAAGATTTGTCCCGCCAAATGCAGAGACTGCAGAGTGGCCTTGCTTGGCAACAGAGTGAGATGCTCAGTGAGTAATAGCAACCTTTTAAGATCATACGTCTCGAGCGTGACAATTCTCTACAATGCGCGAAACACCGACTGTTCAAAATTTTACCAGCAGCCATGTATTTTTGAGAGAGACAAATAAGCAAGAGACTATCGTCTAGTGGTTCTTCTCTGGGTGACTAGAAAGAAAGGAGAGGTACACAATTCAAAGGAAAATTAAAGCTTTCCATTTTAGCATTGATACATGTCAGTTCGCTTTAGGATAATGACGCCTTGGGAGAAAAAGGGTCTTTCCCTCCCCTGCTTTTTAGTAAATTATGAAATACTTTTAAACACACAGAATGTGAGATAAATGTCCTTATTTTATACAGATTTTTGTAACTAAGTGCACTGAAAGGTATCTATAAAGTTGATTGCTAAAAAGCTCTAATCAAATAACACATAGTTTACCTATTCTACCTTGTTCTGAAGCTCATGGCAGCAAGTCTTTTAATTAGAATATTTGTACCTTTCAACGATTTTAAGAGAATGCTAAATTCATATGCACTTTGCAGGGGTTATTTTTCCTTGTAGTCTGTTAGGGCCTGAAGTTCAGAAAAGCAAGCGGAATCATTCAAAGCGGAAGCAATCCTTGCTATAACTCCCTGAGATGAAAGAGAATGCTGATTAATTGTCACCAGGGGAAATAATCCATTTACAATTCAAATAAGAATTTGTCCCTTAGAATCACGCTGCTATCGTTCATCATCCCCATTACAAAACGTAACCAGCTGATGGACAATTTTTCAGATTTTGTTTTTGTTATTTTGCTTAGAATAGCAGACCATAATGCCACATTTCCAAAACAACAGCAAACAATTTTATATAGGGAAGCGCTTTGCCACTCGGATCTGCAAAATGTTCTGTCATGCAATGTTCCAACCTTAAAACAAGTTCTTCCACAAGTGGTCCAGATGTGGTCTATCTCCACCCTGGACCTGTTCTAAGGTCAGAATGCTCTGAGATGAGACATTTTGCACATTCCCCTACTTTGACATCTGAGGAGAGATGTCAAAGTAGGGACAACCAAAGACCTAGTGGGCATATAGAACTAATTTCATGATCCTTTGGATCCTGGATCTTATGTAAAACAGGCTTACTAAGGAAATGGGCACAGATCGAATAATAAAGCATGCTGAGAAATAAGCTGATGAGAACAAAATGATCCTAATTTATATATATACCTGAAAATCCATTTCTTATTCAGTTAGGAAGATAAAACATGTTAGTGCTGATGCATTTTTTGAAAAAAGACTAGACAAAACTGTATTTATATTTTGTTTCAGCAAATGAGGATCCAGTCTTTGTGGGACAGACTTACAATTCTGCATTAATGAATGAGTAATGGTAACGAGCAATGCAATACATGCGTATATGGAGAGAATCGAACCCCATGTTCTTTAAACTAAATCTAATTCGTCCCAGTCTTCAAAGATTCTGTCAAAAGATTATGTGCCAAATCTTGTGCATAAGAATTTAAGAAAATATTTAAACAGGTACTTATACTTCTCTGCCAATTTGGGGTCATTTTCCTTCATTTATATTTATTTATATCCATCACTAACATCTCCCTCTGTTGCTAAACACAATTTCACTAGGGCACAGAGTTCCATCCTTATGGCAACCACAGCATGCAACAGTCATGATCCATGCAGTATGAATAGAAGGCTGTTTTGGATACATACGGATACATGGCCATTGTTGTCAGTTTAACAAAGATATCTTTACTTGGTGCATCCACGGTGTTACAAGTAAAGGCTTGGGGTGGAGGCATTTTGTGTTTTTTGCAGAAGTCAGCTGGAGAAGTGCTGTATTCCTGCCGAACTTCATGTAGGTCTGACTTGGCAGCTATCACCAAGCAAGGTATCCTGCTGTCCATGAAGTGTTGCTAGGCATTTAAAATAAAAATGAAATAAAAATTAACTACCAGCTTGAATAAAATACACAGGTTTAAAATCTGCAGAGCTGTGATTAGTGAATTCAGCAGTCTACCATACCTTCAGAGGGCAGGGTGCAATCTAGGTTTTTTAAAACGTATATGCCATCCGTCTTTCACACAGTTCACGTATACCCCATATGATTTATCATGGTTTCTTCCTACTATAGATTCACAGCCATGTTGTGAAGTAAGTAACCCAGATCATGAAAAAGATTTGGCTTGAGGTTAATCAGCCCGATATGGAATTTAACACTCCCATGGTGTAATGATGAACGTTTTTAGTACCAGGATCCAATCTGGATCGGTTACTGGGGCCAGAGGTTTTGTCTTCCAAGTTTTTGGAACCTATCTTCTGGGAACTTCTCTCTAGCAGAGTAAGTTAGAAATAGAAGCCTAATAGAACATGCATAGGAGAAAGTAGCTCCTCCTTAATCCAAAGCAAAATTGGAATTAAGTTTCCTTCTTTAACTCAAAGCCATTAAGCAACAGCTAATGCAGCTAACACATTCTGCTAGAGAGACGTTCCCTCAGGATGGGTTCCAGCACAAATCTGAAAACTCGGAAGACAAAACTTCTGGTCTCAGTGACTGTCCCAGATTGGATCCTGAAACTTTATCCTAGGACATACTGTTGTGCCTTGTCCTCCCTCCTCTCCTCAGCCGGGCCCCTCCTGTCTCCACCCGGGCCTGTTATCAGACTCAGAGTCTGATAATGAAGATGAACGGCCTGTCATGCCTCCAGCACCCCGGCCCTGGCCCCATGCCCGGAGAGGAGGTCAGGAGTGAACAGACAAGCCTGAGAAACGTCACTCCTACAGCGTGTGAGCAGGAAGCCAGCCACGTGCTGGAATTACTGACAGCAGATCCAGCTGAAGAGAATTCAAAGTGGGAGGATCCTCGCTTCCGGAGATCTGAGAGGCGACGCCAGCAGAAGGAAGGGAGAGGCAGGCCTGGATAAATGCTGAGTCATGGAGCCACACCCCACAGCCTATATAAAGGACCTGCTTTTGGCATTCCAACCTTGAGTCAAGCAAAGTCTCATCTAGTTTGCTACTATCGGACTCTATTGCTGAAGTCACAACTTGGACTCCTGCCTGCCCTGATAAACCTCAAAGGAATTTGACAAGCTGCAGAGGCTTCGTTGCCACGTTTGATACAGACTTCCTAGACCCAGTCGTCGGAGGGGGAGGGGGACACGACACATGCATTCTTTTTAAGTACCATCCCACATGGACTAAAACTTCTTGTGAGATGGGCAGTCAGGTACATTTGATTAATAATATTATTATTAAAATTCTGAGCAAATAGAAATAGCCATGTCCTAATAATGTCAACTACCTTAAGCCCAAATGGAGTTAAGTAAATTGCTGGTTTTCTCTGCAGATATATCCATTTTTTTTCAGATGTTTAAAAGATCTACACAACTTTCACCATTAGAATTAATTTCTCAGAAAGATAGTTGCCTTTCAAAGATCCTTGGATCTAATAAATAAATCCACTTGTCATGGATGTCTTAATGTAATTTAATGTGAATTCTCATACTGACCGGGGTGAATTCAATAGCCTATACACACCTCCGAAATCAATGATTCTATGACACAATTATTTTCTATGTGGATACAAACCTTGAATATTCTGGCACAATATTCAAATGATTTGGGATTGCTGATATCATATACTAGGCAGACTACATCACACATGATTTCAGCATCACATAAGAAATCAGATTCACAAACATTATGTAACTGAAAAGAGAAAGAAAGGCAACGTCAAACAATGTTAAGTTACAAACACTGTAACAAATTTACTTTTTTGTATTCACTGCAGCCTGTTAAGTTTTTCAAATTTATTCTGTTGGACATAATAGGTGCGCTATTAAAAAAATCTAAAGACCCAAACTGGTACTGCATTTTTTTCATTGTATTATATCTGTGTCTGCCATAATGTAGAATATTGCACAGATAAAGGCTTCTCAACATTTTATTGCCAGTACATGCACTGTTCAAGCAATGTACCATTCATTTAATAGTCTCCAAAGACATACTATTAACCCAAACAAAAAAGAGCAAAGATGTGCCAGCTCCAACCTCAAGCTACAGCAGGCAGAAATGATCTGCCAAGCACAAAAAATGAGTTCAGATGGTATGTGTACAATAGGCCCCCAATCTAATATTTCAAATTATGTATCTTTGATACAATACAGATCCATTTTTATGAATATTTACTACCCCGCTCTACATTTTAATATTTACATATTATATTTCAGTGATCTTTTTTAAAAAACATAAAGCTTAGACTGTTATGAACTGCCCTAGGAAAATCCTGTCATGAACAGGATATGTATTTTTACAGTAAATAATATTAGAAATCTGCTAAGCTCTTCATTAAAGAAATAAGACACCTTACTATGAGAGACACCTGTTTGTAATAATCTCAGAATATAGCAAGAAGGTTCACAATAGCTAATTGTGCAGCCCAAGCATGCTTTTAAAGATTAACAATGGAAAACTGGGGAAGGGGACCATACAGACCATTAAAATACAATGTCAATAGTCCTCATAAAAGGGAAAAGTCAAATTTAAATGTTATTATAAGGGTAACTTACCAATAAATATTTCTCTTGCCCATACACATAAACAGTATTAATTGCATAGTAGGATTTGTGCTCTGGATGTATATGTTTCTGCCTCTGAAAGCACAAAGGAAGAAAAATGTAAGAAAACATTTTCTAATAGTGTATTTCATACATTTATTATACATTTATTTCATACATTTCTTATATGTATGAATATATTTATTATATTTATTTAGACTATTTCCCAGACTATAATACTGTATTTGGCAATGCTGTGCCTGTCAAGTGTTTTGGATCAAAACAATCAAAATCTCTTTCCAACTGACCATGTTGCTGTTCAAAGTGTAGCATAGGAATTGGCAAACTATGTCCCGCAGACGAAATCCAACCTGCCACCTGTTTATACAGTATACAGGCCTGAACTTCTACTGCGCTGGGGCATCAGTGGTCTTTTAGCAAGCTCCTTGCTTGCAGATTGTGGCTGTCCACTACACTGCTTGGCCTGCGGACTTGCCAACTGCGCTCACGGAGGTGCACTGTACTACATTAAAAAAGAACAAATACAAATATACTGGTATTTTGGTATATATCAATATAATATATTGATAGCTACGGTTCTCAACAGTGCCAAGAGTGAGGGTTGAAGCACTGTGGGAGCTCATAACTATCCTTGGAGGTCCATAGCACCAGAGTAACTGGAGGGATCCCTAGTCAGGAGAGCCAGCAGTTTGGAATTGGAGGGGAAATGACTTTGGGGAGCTTGGGGTAGACTAAATCATTTAGGTAAGTGATGGGCATTTTGATGGGAGACAGAGAGCAGGTTGCTCCCGGAAAAGATGTTCCTGGTGTTTGGTACCGCTGTTGTGTTCTGACTCCTGTATACTCAAACCCAGGCCCGGATCAACAGACAGAGGGTCGGGTTTTGGATGTTGTTATTTAATGCTATGTCAATTAATAACAAAACTCCTCTAATTTATGAGGAGCAGGTTGACCTGGCTAGGCCCAGAGGGGGTGAGGCAGTTTCCTCCTCTGAAATGTGCCTGGCCAGGTTTAGAGTATGGCACCAGCCAAGACCCCAGGGCAGGAGAGGGGCAATAACAGTTGTCTTCCGGAAATCCTATTGGTTTTCAGGAGCGCTGCTTCACAAGTTGCTGGTTGTGAGGCCCTGTTTCTGAAGATAGCCAGGCAGAATCAGGTGGTACAGACTGTGGTGGCACAAGCATCCTGGGGTATCCTGGCAGGGGGTGCAAGTAGCACCACTGCTATGTAAGCTGCTTTGGGTATTGGTCTGCTTCCGGGTCTATTCAGAGTGTTGGTTATCACTTTTGGTCTCAAGCCTGTCATGGCATGAGACCAAACCACCTGAGAAACCATTCATCCGTCAATCAATCAATCAATCAATCAATCAATCAATCAATCAATCAGGGAAGGGTTGTTGTAGACCTCAACTAAAGAATTTTGGTGTCTGGGGAAAAGGGTCTTTTCTGCTGTTGCCCTTGCACCATGAAACAGCTTTCTCCCAGAGGTGAGGTAGGCCCCCAATATATCCCAGCCTTCTGGAAAACCATCAATGCCTGGTTTTGCCAACTGGTATGGGGGTCTAAGAGTAGCATACAACCTTGGGTATGACTGGTGACTTGAGGGCACTCCCTCTACCTTTAAAATTTTTTGTAACCTCTGTTAACTCTTAACTTTTAAACTTTGTTTTTACTTACGGTATGTCACTTTTCATGGTTTTCATTTGTAAACTGCCCAGAGTCACTTACGTGAGATGGGCAATGTAGAAGTATGATAAGCAAATACTGCACTCTTGATCTGTATAGCAAAGCAGCATTGCCAGAACATTAAATGCTGGTACATGACTAACTTAGCAGTACGTTTTCTTTGGGCCCCAAAGGACCCCTAACTAATTGGTTGTGCAGCTGTCCTGCCTCAAAGTTGCTGGATCACAAATAAAAATAAACAGTGGATGAAAAGAACCATTTTAAGAACATATTATAAAAGCAGTAACCAAGTGCTGTGAACAGGCAATTCCATCCCAACTCTAACACATCGTTTTAGAGAAAAACAGAAGAAGTGTCTTACCAGGAGATTTCTTCCAAGCAGTGCATGGAGAACACCAGTTTTCCCACAACCGTTCAACCCAATTAGATTACATCTGAACACATTCCTCTGAGTCTGCCTTTTTTGAAGGTCAATCTTTTTGTCTCTGGTTACTTTAAAACAAAAATGGACACATAGTGAGACATGTTCCCTAAAATCCCAATGCTTTACTTTAAGAAAAGTATTCTTCAATTACTTTACCCTGCAAGTATCCAAATTCTTCCCAGAATAAGTTGGGAAAAGTGAAAGCCAATACCTGTAATTGCTGAGGCCTGGGATTCCTGTTCAGTCAATATTGAATATCCTAAATAGCCCAGATATTCGAGGCAGCGCTGTACATCCAAGTATGTAGTTAGTCTATAAGAGAAAAAAACTATGTTTCCCAAGTTCTCGGCATTTGTTGTAGCCTTAAGGCAGTGGTCCCCAACCTTTACAGCTTGGGACACTGGGTGGGATATGTGGTAGGGGAGGGGATGGTTCCAGCCAAGTGGCAGGCATGCATGTAAGCATGTGCAATTCCATTTGCACAAGTGGTAGACGCACACGCCTGTCGCTTGCACAAACAGAACTTTGTGCTGAGTGTGCACGCCCACACAAATGGAGTTTCGTGCACAAGCACCTCCCACTTGTGCAAATTGAGCTGTGCGCACACTTGCCCACTGCTTGCGTGGCTTAGTTCTGCACGGATTACAACCTGGTAGTGGGCCAAGGCCCGGGAGTTGGGGACCCCTGCCTTAAGGGCACTTTGCAGTACAAATCTATTAGTAAAATCCAGGACTATTTTATATATGTACTCATGCATTGAAATTCGCATCTTCCCTTTTTGGAAACCCTGAAAAAGATTTTTAAGCTATTGAAGGCAGCAGGAAGCAAAATTAGTAATATTTGTATCAGTGCTTATATACTACTTCTCACATACCACATAAATAAGTAGTAAACAATATTGGATTACAGCTCAATATTTTATAATGTTAAGATGTTTTACGTTTATTAGTTTGCATGTCATGTATTAAAAAGGCAATATAGTGGAATGGATAGTAGAAAGAAGAACCAGGTAGTCTATTTCTAGTCATAGTAATAGTTCTCTTGGGCAACCTGCTTGTGTGAAACAAATATGGCAATCTTTATTAAGCAGGTCTTAATGAAATTTAAGAGAGAGCAATTGGCTTTTAATTCAATGCAGAATTAACCTGCCTGGGTTACAATCGTATGATTATTGCACTTCCTTCCTGATTAAATCATAGTATATGAGAAAGAACATTTTGGTTTAATTTCTTTTTCAAATGTGCTTGTTCTTAAGAGTGCTGGGAGTTTTCAATAATATAATAATGCATTTGCAACTAGAAATAGCCATATCCAAAGAAACAACCACATAGTACCAATCACATAAACTATCTTTGAAAACAGTTCATTTTTCACTTTCTACCATTAAAAGAATAGCTGTTTCTAAACAAGTTGTGGGCAATCTCTATTTTATATGCTACACTTACGTCCACTGAGAAAGAAATCCCTGATATGTTATCCAACCCCTTTCATTTGTACAAACAGTGCTGTTGACATCTGGTCCCCATGGCATGTAAGGGAAGATTTTGAACAAATCCTTGAGTTCTTCAGGAGACAAAGCACAGTCTCGGTCCTGAAAACAGATTAATATTTATTTATAACCAGTTATCTTTGTTTAGTAAGTCAACTGACATAGCTTGTTTTTCTATGCTTTATTTAGTCGTGCCTCAGATGGCTTTGATTAAGAACTTCTGGGAAACCGAACGATAAACAGAGAGCAAATCCCACTCCCTTCTAGCACTGATGATGTTACCTAGCTAGGTAATGAAATGTCTGTAAGAAAATAACCAGGCTCAGAGAGAATCAAGGACCCCACAAGACCTGTATTTTTTATGTAACAGAGTCACTTGATTGGCAAATCCTAAAATACACTACGTAACAAAACGAGTTAAATGTTTAACGTATTTTAATCATTTCAAGTGCCTTCAATAGCAAAGATAATGTTTGAAAAATGTATTCAGAAAGTAACTGGGGTGGGAGCTAGATGGCAAGCCTCTATTAGTATGGCCTCCACATTTTGGAATTCCCTATTCTCCGACACTAATGAAGCACTGTTTCTCCAGGTGTTTCATAAAGCAGTTAGAACAACTATATTCCACCGGTGCTTTCAACTCTATTTAATTGTTTATGGGCATTTATTTTGAGAGTGTGTTGAATAGTTGTAATATTCTATTTTTTTAGTGCTTGCTAAAATATTGCCAGGAAAATATTGCCAGGAATGTTCAGTCTGAGGCTGGTTACAAAAAAACGATCTAATCACTCAATCAATCAATCATGTGTTCATCTTAAAACAATCCCAAAATCAGATTAAAAGCTTACCAAATCATGCTTATCAAACATGCTTTGAAGGAACAAGTATGCATGATGGTTTAACTCTGTCGTGCAGTCAGAAGGTATTTTTAACCTGATTGGAGAGAAAATAATATCTCTGAAAAAGAAGTATGCTTACCGAACATGAAAAGAACAGAGTAAGTATTGCAATTGGGGCATGGCATTCTGGAAGTGGTTAATGGACTAAGGTAAAAAACCCACCTTCCATCGTGCACCTTGCTTTCTTTCTCCCCTTTGTCAATTGTAAATTAATTTAATGTTACTATTTACTGCATTAATGTTTTAACATGTGAGGTTTTTTTAATGATTGTAGGCCACCAGGTAAGATGGGTAGCGTATGTTGACTAAATACATACATGCCCACTTTTCCCTATCTCCAATGGCTAATCAGATGATCCTATGAAGCCCATAAGTAAGAAATGAGCACAGCTACTCTTTCTGCAATGGTTCTCTAAGAGTTAATATTGAGAAGTCCAATATTCAAATTCTGAATGTAGTATAGGTAGTCCTGAACTTACGACCACAAATGGGAGCAGAATTAGTATAGTATGGCCTTTACTGTCATTGTACATCATGTATACCACGAAATTTTGAATGCTGCTAAGTAAGGCAGTGGTTAACAGAGTTGCATCTGATTTTACAATCTTTTTTTTTTGGCCAAGATTGTTAAGTGAATCACTCAGTCATTCATTAAATCACAGTTGTTACGTGAATCCAGCTTCCCCCACCGACTTTGCTTATCCAGCTGGGAAGGCCTTAATTGGCAGTCACATGACCCCCAGGACACTGCAACTGTTGCAAATGTATGCTCTTTGTCAACAACCAAATTTTGATCATATGCCTGTGGGAATGTTATAATAATCGTAAGTGTGAGAATCTGTTGTATGTAACTTTTTTCAGTGCCATTGTAATCTCGAACAGTCAGTAAACAAATGGTGTTAAGAACTACCCATATGTTCCACATCATAACCTGCACCCATCATTGGAGGCTTATTCAATAATGCTGGGTGCTGGGTGCATATATGGAAGGTAGCTGGAAAAATCCAAACAGTTTGAAAACCAATTTGCTTCAATGACAAAAATTAAGCCCATTCAAAGAGTCTCATGACTGAAAAGGCATCTAATGATCATACCTTGCAAGAATTTTACTATCACAGTTTCTTTAAAATCCAGTGCTATTCAAATTTACTTCCAATTCTCCAGAACTACCAATCATTGCCCAATAACCTTCTAATCATCGTATACTGGTTTCAGAATGTTAGATGCCGACAAACTAAAGGTTTTCTCTTGATGAGCTAGATTGGAATAATTTCATGCTATAAGCAATAGTCTTAAAAATAGATCCAATTCAGCACTGTGTGTGTCCCTATATTGGGTAGAAACAGCCCAAAACTGCTTGGTTGGACACAATGGAGAACAACACTGAATTATATTATTTGCTCAAGTCAACAGACCTTCATATCCTACAAAGTATTTGATTTTCTGCAGTGAAACGCAGATTTTACATTTTATAGGTCAGTAATACCAATACCACCTAATGAGAAGGAAGGATTCAGTGGAGAAGAGCCTAATGCTGGGAAAGACTGAGGGCAAAAGAAGAAGGGGACGACAGAGAACGAGGTGGCTGGATGGAGTCATTGAAGCAGTAGGCGTGAGCTTAAATGGACTCCAGAGGATAGTAGAGGACAGGAAGGCCTGGAGGAACATTGTCCATGGGGTCGCGATGGATTGGACACGACTTCGCAACTAACAACAATACCAACACAATTTAAACCAAGTTTTAAAAACCAGTCGATACATACAGGGGAAATAAATACTCTGGTGTGAGCTCTAGGTCATCATCATATCCAAAGCGCCGCAATACTGTCCAAGTTGTTTCGTGCCTCCCTCGCTGGATGAATAGTGTGTGGAGAAAAAGAAAACCTGAAAAGACAGTTGTTTAATTGGCAATCTAGAACACAGCCCAGGGAGAGAGGTTAGAATTGCAAACACAACAAAGATGCTCCAGGTATGCAAGTATACCTTTTAAATAAGATCCTACCAAATGCTATGAAAGCATCATGCTGCCGTAAAACCGGCTGACTGCTATCAGGAGGGCTGAGCAGCCTTCTAGGAAAAAGGTGATTCAAAGCATGTGGGCCCAGCTATCATTTCTGTAAACATCTCCTGAAGAATCTGAATGTGAACCCAAGAAAATCTGTTTTTAAGAGCTACCAACAAGTATTACTGGCAGATGTAAGCACACTCCACATCGGTTTTTTCCCTTGTGAATCTGGAAAACTGCATATTCCAGATTATATTTTCAGTGCAAAAGTATCAGCAGCCCTCTCTCGCGTGGAAAAGGAATTACCACTACCCCTCCAGCCCACTTCCAGATGCAGGGAAATCAACAGATCCAATTGTTTCAAGCTTAATAAACATGCATCTAGAACTTATGGACTCTGATTTACATATAAAATGAGTTAATAAGCTGCCTAACCAATTCCATACCCAAACTATTGGTCTACATCAGGGGTATCCAAACTTGTCCCCTTGAAGAGTGGTGGACTTCAACTCCCAGAACTTCCCAGCCAGCATGAGCTATAAATATGAGCAAGTTGCTGGCTGGGGAATTCTGGGAATTGAAGTCCACCACTTTTCAAGGGGACAAGTTTGGACATCCCTGGTCTACACAGAAAGTCCAAAATACAAGCATAGCATATTTAAATCCATGTAGCTCTGTCGGCTTCCAAATTCATAAATAGAGATCAACTCGTGGCTTTTGCTATTTATCAGCAGATCCCCTTCCCATATTTCATATAATAAAGAAAAAGAATGTAGTCCTCACCCTTCAATGTTAATCCATTGTCAACAACTCCATCACTTAGATTTTTCCTTACTACATTCTTTACATCTTCCAATGCTTGAGATGCCAGTGGTGTGTTAAAGCAAATTCTCTAAAGAAAGTAGAAATATTTGAAATCAATATTCATTGACAAAGGTTCAGTGCACTGTAAACAGCTTCCATGTCTCATGTTAGGCTCCCAATTTCATACAAGTAGCAGAGTAAGATACTAGCCCTGTGGTTAGATGTGCAGAAGCAGCATGTTGCAGCTTCTTAGCCAGCCATATGGTCAAACAGAAGCCTGTTGAACCTGTCCAACTCAGAAGATACATCACCACTTTTTTGCAAGAGAGTTCTGAATACAGAATCCACAGCACTGTTGGTAATATAGAGTGGCTATATTCTGGCATCTTATTCTTTTCTCTCTCTGCACAAAAAATGGAGATGGTGGAGTGAATCTTTAGAGCAGTGGTATTTTCCCCTGCTTTTCTTTAGGAAGAACTGAAAAAAGAAGTCCAGACATCAATGTCCCCACCCTTTGGTATATTTTCCCACTGGAGATGAGGTCAGCCGCCACCTTCCTGGATTTCTGGAAAAGCCTTAAAAACTGGTCCGGCTGGTTGGCCAGAGCCTAGATAGGTGCTTTTTATTTTTTTAACTTTTTATCATTCTGTACGCTGCCCAGAGTCACTGCAACAGTGAGACAAGTAGCATATACATGTAATAAACAACAAACAAACAAAGAATTGCTGTATCTTTGCAGAAACAGAAGCTCACTGCTCCCATCTCTCTGAAAGGAGAGGATGATAGCAGAAGTCTTGCAACATTTTCAGCCTTTGTTTCTGCAGCCACTTCCCCACCCCTCCCTTACCACCACAGTTAAAAGTCCTCTACAGTGAGCATAGTACCCTGGCCTTGCATGGCCAAAACATTAAAATATCAGCAGTGATTTCAACTGAGGTATTTCTCTTGGGATTTAATGAACAGTTCAGGATGAAACACAACAGAACGTGAAGAAATACCTGAAAGAAGTTAAGTTCTGCATCATTCAGAGTGCCATCATTATCTTGATCAGAAATTCGGAAGATCCGAGTTAAGGCTTTTATACAAGCAGGTTTCATCTACAGATTTAGGTGAACCAAAGGAATGAGGATTACTGCATTTTATTTCTCTGCCATATTTTGTTGCAATCTAAAAACTTTACAGCTTTCACAAGACACAATCAACACCCCCTCCCAAAAAATCTGAATCAATATTCTCATACATGCTACCTTCCTATCTCTTCCAAAATACTCATAGACATTTTTGTTTACATGTTGTAGATTAGTCCTCCTAAATCTGATTATTTTTCCAAAGTGTTTACAATTGATTCCCACAATTGCAGACAGATTTGCTGAGCGTCATGTGATAAAAACAATACTACATAATCTACCGACAAGTTTTAAAGGGGAAAAAAAGTATAAAGCAAACCTGATCTAATTCTTAATCTTTATCCCTAGAAGTTTGCATACTGGCCATGGCTGGGACAATGAAACCTATGATTGAAATAAATATCTAGGATATTTTAGGGGCCAAGCTGGCATTAGACTTGACAGAGATATCCAAGCAAATACAGAGGATCTTATAATCCAATCTGGGGTCAAGTATGGTAATAATTTTGCTGAATGGATCACTTATGGGTTCAATCTGCTAATGCAATGGATTGGCTAACAAGGTCAAAATAAAAAGGTCAGGTTAATGGTATTCCATAGTATTGGGTGGCTGACAAAGTCCCAATCCAGATTCCTAAAAAGCTGTGTGAGTGGAAAGAAAGGGAAGTATGCATATACAATAAAAATAAATTTCAATAAGAATAACAGTTAGCTCAGTTTTGACAAGACAAAATTCCATGATTATAGTATTTAGAACTGTACAAAGCTTTGGATTTCAATTCTGAAATGGGTCCTCCCCTCCTCATTGTCCCTGTACTATTTTACCTATCCTGAAATAAAATTCAAAAGTGACATTTTCTAGGTTACATTTGGTTTAAGGTGGTTTCGATTTTTTTTTTGTTTAGAGGTTTTTCTAAACTGGCCTCAAAATGTCACTCATAATTTAGCACGCAGGAATAAGATACATGAATTCAGCCTCATTTGCAAATCATGTTTCTTAGCTAATTAGGAGAGCTACATTTCATCCATCGAGTCTTTAAAGCATGAGAATCAATATTAATTCATCCCTCAGGTCTGCAAGCTCAAAGTATCACAACAGAAGAGGTAACCATTATGTGAGAGATTTATTAAGTATTAAGTTCCAAATTAGTCCATTGCTTTCATTTAAGATTATTCTTAATTCACAGTCGACATAAACAGAAAAGATTTCATTAAGCTGTCAAATTATACAGGAATACTCTGTGGCCCAGATGTAAGGTTAATAAATATTGACATAGGTTTGACAGATGTACATTTTGTTTTGACGTTTGTATAACTTTTATTTATTTAAAATGGATCTAAAACGGTTCTTCCTAAAATACAAAAAAAGGAAAGAAAAAAAACATGAGTTAAAAAAATCCTGTCAAAAGAAAAAATAACATAGGGAGAAAATAAAAACAGAATGGATTGAAAAAAATGCCTGAGCCCTAAATGCTTGTTAAATCAAATAATTCTTCCTCCTTAAATGGGAAGTGGACTTTTGAAGCCTAGATGCAATTCTCAGAATGCCCCACACTTTTTATTCTTAGACACAGTGCAAATTTTCTGCACCCAAGCAAATGACTGACTTGTGAGGGAAGGAAACTCACATAGAAAAGCAGTGAAGGTTTAAAAAATAGTCTGAAATGGGCCAGGAAGCAAATGTGGAGGTAATTCAACTGATACAATATTGATGTTACAAATTCCAATGATAGGTTTCAGTTAGATTCCTTACTTCCATAGATTGCAAAAAAAAAATAATAATGGAAGTTTCCAGTCTTCATAAAATAGCCATACCTACAGTGTGTTGTAATAGCCAACTTGGATTCTAGTAAACTATGCTGACATATATCCCAATGACATTTTATTAAATGTTTAATCAACATTGGCAGCACAGTGGCTCAGTGGTTAGGACGCTGGGCTTACTGGCTGGAAAGCCAGCAGCCGACATTCGAGTCCTCAGCACCATGTTCGAGTCCTCGCCCTAGTTTCTCCCAACCTAGCTGTTCAAAAACATGCAAATGTGAGTAGATTAATAGGTACCACTTTGGTGGGAAGGTAAAGCACTTTGTGATGTCATGCTGGCCACATGACCGTGAAAATGTCTTCAGATAGCACTGGCTCTATTGCCTTGAAATGGAGATAAGCACCATCACTATAGTTGGCAATGACTAGTGGAGTAAAATTCACAGGGACTCTTTAACCCCTCCCTTTTTTTTAAATCAACACCAGAGGATGAAAACTACTCTTAACCATCTTTGTTACAGAGATCTGGATCCTGGAGCATTCTCAAATCATAATATAATTCCTTCTACATGCCTTCTGAAGTCAAACATTTAAATCCAAATGAAGCTTAGACATAAACACACTGAATCCTCCCAAATTAAACTTGTATGTTAGCCAACATTTAGTTCTTCATTGTTCCCAGGTACTAATTTCAGTGAACAAAATTAGGCATTAGCCTCCAAAATACAAAGCCAGTACAAAAAGGCATCTTCAGGTAGCATCTGAGCAGAACATGAGAGCACTAAAGCTGCAAAAAAGTAACAAAAATAAAACCACACTAAATAGGCATATGATCCGCATAAACTGCTATACATCTAACATTGCAGCAACAATTTCAGTCAAAAACAAGACCAAAAACCTGGAAGAATGGAAGCTGCATCAATTAGATTCAGAATCACCTGGAATTGATCACTCAGAAATTATGATCTGAGAATAATTGAAATGATTGTTATTGAAATGCGCAAGTATCAACTCTCATGGCAGGATTCTACCCACTACCACTTTCTGACTACAGGTATCCTATTCTCCCAAAGATGATTTGAGAACAGGCAAATGTCCAGTGAGCAGGCAGAAGGCCTCACTCTTCCTAAACAGTCTGCCAATGTAATGTACGTAGGCTGCACAAGCTGAAAATTATCTACATTGACAGGAAAAAAGTGGAGTACTAGGAATGTTCATTACAATACTGTATCTATAATCAATGTGGAATCCAGGACACAATCAATTCTTCAGGTTTTTATCCACAATTATTTTTAAAGTGTTCATGTTAGAATATTGGATGTTTTCCACTTTCCTCTTCACAAGGAGCCTGTATGTCTTTGGCACTCAGAAAGGCAACACATATTGCTACTCTGTGGTCACAAATCTCTTCGTTAAGTAGACCCTAAAACAACTTCTAACTCATGCTCAAGCTTGTCATAATTTTTTCTCTATTACAGTAAAAGCCATCAATCCTGTCACTTCATTATTTCCATTTTGTAGAAAATCATAAAGTTAGGTAAGCTTTTACAAGTTGGAAAGACAGAAATCTTTGTCAACATACTAAATTATGGTTCAATAATTCACAATTAGCTAAACATTGTGCTAAACCAGCACCAAATATACAGTATAATGGCTCGGTATGATGCACCAACTCTATTGTGTCAATCTTTTGGATCTTTTCCGTATTTTAGGGAACAACCAGTGTTTTGACAGTATTGCTAGATAAGACCAAAGAGAACTAGAGCTCTCTTTGAGCTATCAGGAAATCATGCATTTTATATGATCTTTCATTTGTGAAGCGACAGGGATGCCCGCTTAACATTAAACTCTATAAAGTGAATTGATTCCCTTGCTTATGCTTGATTTTCAGAACAAACATAAAGTGATCAAGAGATTGACCTATTATGCAGTCCTTAGGAACAGTAAAGAAGAGAGCTTCAACATCATAATGAAGGCTTGTAGAATATCAGTTTGTAATTTTCAATAACATTTTGGTCTGCTTGGGAAAGGAGACTACCAGAGAGTAGAAGAAATTATTAAAAATAGGAAGATCGGTGATACATCAATTTGGAATGTTCTGACTTGGAGAAGAAGAATGGAAAGGTGAAGGTATTTCTATCTTCTTAAAATGGTATATCTGATTCTAACCACTATACCTCTCTGCCTTAAACAGCATTCACGTTTCTACCTTGGATTTTTTTTCTTCAAAAAATCTGCAGATAATAAAGCAGAAAATGGCAAAACACTGAGAACCATACGCTGAAAGATCACTTCCAAATATACTGAGGGTCTCTTAGCTTTTTAAGACTGGGAGTTATTGACAGAGATGGGTTTTATAGCACAAAAGTATCAATATACCTCTTTTTCCTCTGGACAATAGAGGGGCCCTGTAGGGTGTAAAATGGCAAAAATTTCTGCCTACTTGAAAGACTGTACACAAGAAAAATATATATTGGAATGGAGGAAGTGGATTGATTATATTCAAAATAAGTATCAGATTAAAAAATATCAATTAGTTTTTGAGTGAAGTTAGGAATTATTATGTATTAGTTTAAGAAAGAAGGGAATTGATAGTGTGATGGTGTGAAATGGAATATGTTTTATGTTATATTTTAGATTATGTTTGTTAGTTACAATACCCTGTATTCTGTTCTGGGAAGTCTCGGGGAAGGAGGCGGGAAGGGAAGACTATAAATTGATTGGTTGCCATTGTACAGGAATAATGGTAGAATTAAACAAGTTGGAATGGTGTAATGTCGGGACTGCTCGGCAAACACTCCCGAAGGAAAGGGTAAGGAAAGAGGAGTAAAGAAGGAAGAAAGTAGGTAGGTAGGTGGGTAGGGAGGAAAGAAGGAGGAGAAGAAAGGATAGGAGGAGGAGAAGGAGAAGATAGAGGGTTAGAAAGGATGGTAGTGAGAAGTGGGAAAGAGGAGGGGAAGTAGGAAAGCGAGGAGAAGGTGGTGGGGGAAGTTTAAGAAGGATGAGAAGGGAAGAAAGGATTAAAGGGGGGAGTGGCAGTCGAGCAGCCCTGACTGAGTATAATTTGAGTATAGGACTGATTGTTGGATAAGTGATTGTATTGTACACTGGTCAAATTGTGGGAATTATTATGGAAAAATAAAAAATTTTTGCAAAAAAAAAAAAAAAGAAAGAAAAAGACTGGGAGTTATTGACAGAGATGGGTTTTATAGCACAAAAGTATCAATATACCTCTTTTTCCTCTGGACAATAGAGGGGCCCTGTAGGGTGTAAAACTGCTTTCTGTGCATAATAAAACAATTCAGATATGTTCTTCAAATTCTTTGCTGAGCACTAGGGAAAAAAAATTGAGAACAGTTTTGAAACCCTTGCCACAATATGGAAGAAAAAGGCTTCATATATAGCTATTGAATTGAAAGTCTATTCATCCAAGCATTTGCATATGCTGCTTATGGTGTCATGATGGAAGAGATTTTTTTGTACCATATCAAATCACAATTTTTTTATCTCATTTAGTGTTTAAAGTTTCAGTTTGGAAACCTACTGTTATCTTGATCTCATTTTACCATATGCAATAGTTTTATTTTTATTTTTAGCTGCTTCGATTTTATTTTTAGATGCAAATCCTTGAAATTAATTAAAATGGAAAATGATTTCAGAATACCTGGGCAGTAAAAACAGTTACATTACTATTTCCTTTAATTATATTTTAATCTAATTTCCAAATAAATACTCTTCCCCAAAGCAGCTTATGTTTTAAAAAACCTGCTGATTTACAATCTGGAAAGACATTTTAAAAAAACAAATGGTTGCTAAAAATGGCATTTGTATTCAGTTGTGAACAGATTTCTTTTTTTGCTGTTGCTAGTGATTCTGGGGAAAAGGAGTTCCCTGTATCTGCCTTTTTCTGATCAATACAGATAGTCCTCAACATATGATCACAATCGAGCCCAAAATTTCTGTTGTTAAGTGAGACATTTATTAAGTGAGTGTTGCCCCGTTTTACAACCTTTCTCACCACACTTAACTGAATCGCTGCAGTTGATTAGTTAGTGATCCGGTTGTGAAGTGAATCTGGTTTCCCCATTGACTTTGCTTGTCAGAAGGTTGCAAAAGCGGATCACGTGATCCTGGGACACAGCAACGGTCATAAGTAAGAACCAGTTGCCAAGCATCTGAATTTTGATCATATGATCATCAGGATGCTGCAAAGGTCATAACTGTGAAAAATGGTCACAAGTCACTTTTTTTAGTGCCATCATAAATTTGCACGGTCACTAAATGAACTGTTGTAAGTCAAGGACTACACCTGTAGCCAAAGCACAGCTGTTCTCTTGGTATTTTCGAGACACAACCTCCCAACAGTCCCTTATTCCCCCAGTTGGTACAGCAGGTGCTTCCCTCTACTACTGCAATCCTAGATTTATTTAAAACTAGAATTCTGATTTCCATGAAATAACTATGAATACCCACAAACATGTTTTTTAATACCTCTACACAAGTTTCAATCTCTGTGTACTGGTTCATGATGGGAAGGATGGTTTCCATGCTACTGTATTCAACCAGGTCTGACTTGTTTCCAACCAATATAAGCGGAAGCCTGAAAAAAAAAATTAGAAGTTCTCACACTGAAAAATTGAAACAAATTTAGATAGCTCATAAGAATACAGCAAGAAAAACTATTATTTGCTGTTCAAATTGGTATTCAAATTCTAGCCCCAATATTATACCATAGTAAGGGAAGATAATTTCTGAAGTGATAGGAACATCTCTCAAATCAACAACGTGTAGTTTTAGCCTTTTAATACTGTAAGCTGCCCAGAGTTACCCTGTAATAAAATAGATGGCCAATAAATAAATAAATATGTGAAATTGAAATTTCTGGTTTCTTTGGCCATAAAACACAATAGTTTTAACTAAGAAATTGGTTATATGGCTGGTTTGCAGGCTATGAATTTAAATACCTTATACCGTACAAAAGAATGCCACACAGCATTTCAATTATGTTTCAAATGTAACTTTAGCATCTAATACTGGTAGTTTAAGTGTATTTAAGTTTAAAATTATCACCTGGATTAGACTATATATATGTATGTATGTATGGATGTATGTATTTTCACTGAATTACCCAAATTCCCTTACTGATTTCAAACCATGTGCAAACTCTCACAGCCAGTGGAGCATAATGATTATTAGTGCTGTAGGACTAGACTGGAAAGCTGAATTAAAGTCCTCCCATAGCCATGGAAGCTCACTGGATAACTCTGGGTCATTCTTTCTCAGCCCAATCAACTTCAGAGTCTTATGGTTGTAAGGAAAATTACAGGAGAATGCTATGTACACTACTTTGAACTCCTGGATGAAAAGCTAGATATAAATCTAACATAAAATAAATACAATTATTTTTTAAACTTCAATTCCAGATATCTAAGCAATTCCCAACAGTGCTGTAGCAAGCAAGCTAATGAAAAGCTTAAGAAATGCACCTTGAGCTTATCAATAATCTTCCTCTAAAATGTAATTATAATTGGAGTCTCAATCTTAATAATATTTAATATTTCACTATTTGAGCTTAAAACAGATCTTAATGTGCACCTGCTGTCTTTGTCTGTTCTTTCATTGATGAGAGGGATCCATCGGCTTGTTACCTAAAGCAATAAATCAATATTCCCTTTTAAAAGTTAAGCTACACTGTTCACTTCATTATATATTTCTATTTTGCTATTAGTTTTCTGAATGTTTAAATTCATTTGAAGAAGAGTGAAAGTGCAACAGGTTTGAACAAATAGGCAGTACAAGGTAATCCTTATGGCTGTTACAAAAATTAAGTTTGCTTTCCTTCACTAATAATTGTGAAGTGATACATTCTAGTGTCAAATGAAGGGGGTAAAAATAGAACAAAACCCCCATTCAGCATAACTATATGCCCAGAAAATAAATAATCTGCTAGGTAGGAACTGCACATTGTCCTCGCTGATATCCACTAATACTACAATCATTTTCCCCCACCCCAAAATGAGTGCAACTTTCTAAATAATTGGATTTTTTTCAAATTCTAACATGATTATCTCATGCAACATCCACTGAATTCAAACTACTTTTTCATTCCATGCCTAAATATCAATGTATCAACACTAATAATATAGATAAGTTATTCTAAAAAAAATATCAGAAGATTGTATCAGAGAAACTAACAACACTCTGGAGTTCTTGGTGCTCTCTAAGATTCACTGTTTGCTGCAGATGTTTCATTACCCAACTAGGTAATGCTAATGAGTATTGGATTTCCTCCCTGTTTATATATATTAGCTTGCTCTGCCAGTATTGGTGGGAATGTAGTTTTCTCCTTAGCAGTTCCATCAGTGTTTTTCTTGTTTCTCTGGTTTGCTTGGCATTCAGCCAAATTCAAAAATGCTAGGGAATTCAGGCAATCAGCCATTAATAACACATAGAAATAAACCATATTTGAACACCGTTTACAAAGAGACAACAAAAAGCTAAGGAGACCAAAAAAACAGGACCTATTACTCCCCAACAGCCAATATCCAGATAAGCAGGGATTAATCAAGACACTCAGATAATCAAGCAGAAAACAATGTCTAATCAAGGAACTATGTCACAATCAACACTGGCAGGGCAAATTACTGTGTGTATACAGGACCAAACCTCACACTGGCCTTGATGTTAGTTTTGATGATGTTACCTAATAGGGTAATGAAATGTCTAGAAACAAATAACCAGAGAGCATCAAGGACTCCACAATTCAATCATAAGCTACATACGTCCTACTCAAACTAAAAAAATGGTATTCTGTGGCATTTAAACTTTATTTAAATTACTTTAGAGATGGGATCCCTAGTTTTTTCATCTGAATCATTCAATATGTTAAATTTAAAAAAACAGCAAAGTATGCTCTTTCATTAGACAATTGCAGTGAAAGGGCCACACTTTGTCTATCAAGAAAACAAAGCAATTCTGCCACACCTTTTAGGACTAAATAAGAAAATATCCATTTGGATTGTAGAAAATTAAGAAAGACAAATTCATCATATCTTTCAAAATGGCAAAACAAACATATTCAAGGTCAAGAAATATGTTATATTAATATCTGGACAAAATAAAAAGTGCTTTCCTCATACCTTATCAATTGAATTCTTGTTGTTAACTGCATATACTATGCAAATTACATTTGCCTGGGACAAAGAAGAAACAAATGGTTTATAACTGTAAGGTTTTCCTAGCAAATATCTTAAAAGACATTATGAAAAGCCATTTGATAGTTTCTACTGATATTCAATAAATATGAGATATTATAATTGTGAAGCAGCAATTTGCTGGTAGGTTTTGTACCGTGGGCATAAAGAATAAAAATACAAATAAATACATCTATTTTTAAAAATTGAAACTTAAATGTAATTTAGTGAATCTAGTTTGGTGTTTGTTTGGTGAAGATTAGAAAAATCATAAATGGATTTGCGAGGATATAAAATCATATGTTTCAAAGAGAACTATACTCGCAAACAAATTCACTGACTTTCCCACCAAAATTTATCAGTAAAAGTTTCAGCATCTGAAAAAAGCAGCCTATTATTTCAACAGAAACTCTTCTGCTTGTGCAAAGGGCATTTTTTTCTCCATCTTTTTCCTTTCTTATTCTTTCATTGTTCCATGGGATGAGTGTTCAGAGGTTAGATTGAAAAAATTTCAATCCATAAAAGGAAGTCTGCTCATTATTCATCAAATCAAGACAAAGATCCGTTAGTTTATTTTTAAATCATCTTGTACGCCCATTCTAGTCCAAGAAAGGCTGCCTGTGATCATTCATGCCTTAGTCACTTCCCAATTGGATTACTGCAATATATTCTACAGTGATATCCTTGAAAAATGTCCAGAAGCTTCAACTGATCCATATCCAATTCTGAGTGCATTGGATGCAGTTTGTATTATTCCTGTGTTTCCCTGCTATTGTGGGTGCTACACTGGGCCCCGGTACAATTCTGGATATAATTCAATGTACCATACTTTTCGGAATATAAGACAAACCTTTTCCCCCTCTAAAAGAGGGTGGAAATGTTGATGTGTCTTACACACTGAATTCAGCCATTTTTGGCCTCCCGAAGCCCTGCCCCACATGTCCTGTTTTTGCAAAAAACTGGCCTGTTTTTCGCAAAAACGGGGCGCACAGAGGCTTTGGGAGGCCTGCAGAGTGCTCCTGTGGGCTGGGGAGGGCAAAACCCTTTTTTTTTCTTCCTTACCTCTTTGAAATCTTGGTGCATCTTATTTTATAGTCCGAAAAATCGGTAGTTATTGCCTTTAAAGCCTTGCACAGCACAGAATTAAATGACTTATGAAACTGCACCTCCCCAAAGGTTGCAGTTTTCCAACCCGATCTGATAAAGTGGGCATGCTCCAGGTCCCACCTATTAAACGTCATCTGATGGGACCTAGGAGACATGCCCATTCTGTTGTAGTGCCTGTCATGCATAATAATTTCCTCAAGATCAGAAATATCCCAACATTCCAGGTGTTCGGGAAGGTCATAAAGACCTGGGTCTTCCCTCAGTTGCTGGGATGTTAGTTGTGCCCATCAGCTGCATTGTGAGTTTGTTCAGGCGCCTGCCTATGGTATTATGGCTATTTTTTAACTTAGTTTGTATTTGTGTTTTGAGGTTTTATTGTATATTTTTGGTGAATTGTTGTTAGAAACCCAGGGTTAGGTATTTAAAATTGATGGCCGTGTAAAAATTTCTAAATGAATTTATAGAAAATATTTTTGCTTAAGTTTTTCCCCCTCACCATTTTGGCATGGAGGACTTTGAAAACCTGGGCCGGTTCTTGACAATCACACAGCTGCAAGGATATACTTTACTAAACAGTTAAGACATTTCAACTGACAGTCTAATGGGAAGAAGGGAGAGTGAGGATGTTTTATAGCCCGAGGATAAATTCATCATGGTACAGGCTTTCCTCATTCCTACATTAGGACTCAGATAAATCATGTCTTTTAAAAGATGATGTTGAAAATCTGGCTCCTTTAAAGCAACCAAATCACTCTGAAGCTGTAACATAAATGTATTAAGCCTGCAAACAAACAAAAAAAACTGTGTACACTGGGCTCCCAGCACAGCACTTGCAGCTTACAAAGTAGCCTTGGGCAAAAACAGAATCAGAGCTTATATATCTTTGACCTACTGTATTTCAAAGACAAGACAAAGAAAAAGGCAGACCCAGTGTAAATTACAGCATGATACTGGAATGCTTTTGAAAATCCCATCTGGAAGGCCTTCTCCTTATTTATCCTGTCTTACTAGGTAGCATGTCAGTTGAGAAGTTGAGAAGAGTTAAATTTGAGAAGAGGTAAAGAGAAGAGAAGTTGAGAAGAGTTAAAGTTGAGAAGAGGTAAATATAAACCATTCGGTTTACTGGATCTCTGGTTCCTGTCTGATTTTTTCCTGTCAGGGTCAATCCAGCTTGTTGGGAATATTTCACTATAAGGGTACTTTAAGTAATTCACATATAAGGGTGGATGAGGCAGGCAATGGGTAGGTTTGGTAGTGAACCCAGCTCACATGTGTAAGGAGAGGAGGTACTTTTTATCACACGGTCATTTCATAATAATCGGAATGATTCTGGCTTTTCTTGTGGAAAGAAATTTACCTGGGAACCAAGTTACACAAAACAGGTAAATCACAACTATTTCAGGACAGAAAACACATTCCACTCACCTGAGATATTTCATGATGGAGCTGTTCATCGCTTTGCTCATATTCTGCATTGAATAGAATGTCACAATTATTATTGATCTAAATGATCAAAGAAAGGCCACTAAGTACAGTTAAATAGTAAGAGACAAAACGTTTGCCACTCCTAATCTGACTTTTGGTTGCAAAGGCATTATCTCAAGTGCAAATTCTTTTTTATTTTGTACTTTGTAGTATTCACAAACAAGTAAAGCAAGAATACAATAGAATGTATTTATTCACTACAGCATTAAAATGTGCCTTTTTTCTCTTCAAACACATATTTTAATGTTTTTAGCAATTTCTGCACCCTCATTTTCTAAAAAAACCTAATTCTACAGGTTATAGTGTACTGTATCGACTGTAAGCAGATGCTCCCCAGGACTGCAAAGCAATTTGCAATAGTGTTTGGTTACTCACTTGGCAATTGCTTTTGAAAATAGCTCTGAATATACATAAAACCACAGACATGTGGCCATAGATTAAAATCACATTAAATCTGCAATAAAATATTGAATGCTATATTCACTGTTAACAACTGATTTTCAAGATGCTCCATTACACATTGCCCTAAGCATTTGCACACAAGTTGGGTTATAAAATAAATAAATTTCCACATACTATTCTAACTTTTTGTCACCAAGCACATTCCCAAGCCATGTGATCTGCTATTCTACTTGTACTTTCTATCAACCTATTAAAAGCCAACTAGGAAGTCCTTGTCTTTGGCTGATCTCATTTTGACTAGACAAACACTAGCATTCTACAGCCAGAGAAAACAAAGATCATTTAAACATGCAGGTTCAATGTATTGGAAAAATAATGTCTTAAGTTATTCTTTTGATTGTGCAACGTAAGACAGTCCTTGATCAATTATTTATTTTCCAGTCTCCCAAGTAAAGTTAGATAAAATGGGAAATAATAAAAAAGAGAATGGGGAATACATTAAAAGCTTGAGGAGGAGGTAGTATTTGTTAAATGTGAATGTCCTTTATATTTCAATGTGCATCACTTGCACAACGTGACATAACATAACAGCAAAATTATGTAATCAAGTAAGTTATGCCTGCACTGAATTCAGATCTAGGAGACTTATCCACTAAATGAGGTTAGACTGTCTGCTAAATTGGGGTGATATCTGGATTAAAATGTTGCGTGCTAAATGTAAAATCTGTTAAATCAAGCACCGTAAAAACCATGGTTTTATAACAAAGTGTCACAATAAAGAATTATCAGAGTGAGGATAACAAATAAACTTCCACCACTAATTCTTGCTTCTAATCTTAAAAATTATTTGACAAATGGGAACTTTCTGCATTTACTACAGCTTATAAACGAATTTAATAGAAAAAAAAATACAAGGTCACTTCTAAGAAAGTGATGTTTGGTAAAGTAGTGCTTCCCCCATTGACTTTTCCAGCTTCTCCCTTTGCTTGTCGGAAGCCGGCTGGGATGGTTATAAATGGTGATCATATGACCCCAGGACAGTTCAACTGTCATAAATACATGCTAGTTGCCAAGTGCCTGAATTTTGATCACATGACGATGGGGATGCTGCAACAGCCATAAGTATGAAAACCAGTCATAAGTCACTTTTTTCAATGGCATTGTAACTTCAAATGGCCACTAAACGAATGGTTGTTAAGTCAAGGACAACCTTTATACTTTCCAATTTTCAATTCAATATCTCAGTTTTCAAGAAAATTTTTGAAGTGCGCTGATACGTTGTATGGCAATGCACATATGTAAGATTAAAGAAACAAGCTGGGATTTCTCTTCATGCCAAGTAGTATCCTAAATGAATGTATTGATATTAATTTGGATGTTTCTCCAGACTAAAAAGTAGAGAATATTTATCAATATTCAACAAAATGTATGAAGCACCATATGGATGCAGATTATTATAATAGGCAATTCTAAGTTTGTGTTACATTGGGTGGAGTCTAAATTCCCTAACTAGAACCCTAAATACCTAGTGCTTTATAGTTACAAACAGGTGACAGACAGGCACCTGGCTATTTTATAGTTATTTCATAATTCAGCTGCCATGCATCTTCTCCATTATCTTCCTATCTTAAAAAAAAATATATCCCCATTTCATCTGCTTCATGACATCTAGAAAGCTGCCAGAAAATACTGGCTCTGTTGGGAAAATGTCAGAGGAAATGGATCCATTTAACAGAAGTAGATCTTATAAACCTGGCTTGTCAAAAACGGATCATGCCAGACTAATATTGCATTCTTTGATAAAGTGACAAAATTAGTGGACCAGAGGAATTGTCAATATAATTTACGTGGACTTCAGTAAGGGATTTGACAAAGTAGACCATAACCTACTACTAGATAAAGTAGAAAGTAGAAAAATATGGGTAAGACAGCATCACCACCAGATGGATTTGTAACTGGCTGACCAACCACCTACAACATGTAGTCCTCAATGGAACTACATCTACATGGAGGGAAGTATGCAGGGGAGTACCCCAAGGTTCTGTTTTAGGCCCAGTACTCTTCAACATCTTCATCAATGATTTGGATGAGGGGATAGATGGGGAATTCATCAAATTTGCAAATGACACCAAGCTGGCAGGAATAGCCAACGCTCCAGAAGATAGGCTTAAGATACAGAAAGATCTTGACAGACTTGAGCATGGGGCGCTATCTAAAAAAAAATGAAATTCAATGGTGAAAAAAGTAGAGTTCTACATTTAGGCAAGAAAAACAAAATGTACACGTATAGTTATGCGGTGCCTTGCTCAATAGTAGTAACTATGAGAGGGATCTTGGAGTCCTAGTGGACAACCATTTAAATATGAGCCAGCAGCGTGCAGCAGCTGCCAAAAAAGCCAACACAGTTCTAGGCTACATAAACCGAGGGATAAAATCAAGATCGCGTGAAGTGTTAATTCAACTTTATAATGCCTTGATAAGGCCAGACATGGAATACTGCATCCAGGTTTGGTCGCCACAATGTAAAAAAAAAATGTGGAGACTCTAGAAAGAGTGCAGAGAAGAGCAACAAAGATGATTAGGGGCTTGGAGGCTAAAACATATGAAGAATGGTTGCAGGAACTGGGTATGTCTAGTTCAGGGGTGTCCAAAGTGTTTTGAGTGAGGGCCAAATACAGAAAAATAAGCAAAGGCCTGGGCCACGGGGGAGGGGGGGGGATTTTTGTACCAGTTCTGTGGGCGTGGCTTATTTTGGGGTGTGGCTTGGTGGTCATGTGACTGGTGGGCGTGGCTAACTCCTCATGTGACTGAGTGGATGTGGCTATGGGCATAGAAACCTAAATACATAGAGACCTAAATACTGACAGCGGCTACCAGTAATCCTCGGCTTGCAACCACTCATTTAGCGACCAATACAACAGCACTGAAAAAAGTGACTTACCACCAGTCTTTGCATTTATGACCTTCGCAGCATCCCCAGTTACATCAAAAGTCAAGCTTTTGGCAACCAGCATGTATTTACTCGGGGTTTTCCGTCCGTCGCGAACTCTCTTCCCACTGAGGGAGACACAGCAGCCAATGGAGGGACTCCGGGGAGGCCCAGGCGAGGCCCGCACCGCTTCCTCGCAGCCACTCAGGTGTGCCACGCGGCTCCCACCCAGGCCAGAAAGGGACGGGGCTAACTAGGGGGCGAGAGTGGGCGGGCACCGGCCCCTCCTCTGAACGCCGAGTGGTGGCGGGCGCGCGGCGCTGCCGGCGGCGGCGGCAAATGGGAGCAGGCGAGCCCGGCCATGTCACGGGCCGGCACACGGGCCCGCGGCTGAGGAAAAGCGGAGCGTGTGGCGGGCGCGCGGCGCTGCCGGCGGCGCATGGAGGCGATGCCTTGCCGCGACCGGCGTGGTGGGCCGGCGGGGCAGAGGCGGGATGCGGCGGCGGCGGCGGCGGGCCTCGGCAGCTGCGCCGCCGCCCCGGGCCCGGGCAGCGGTGACAGCCTGAGCCCGGACAGCAGCAGCAGCAGCGCCGACGGCAGCCGATGCTGCTGCGCTGGCGGGAACGGCTGCTGTGCGGGCGACGGGGGCGCCGAGGAGGCCACGGCCACGTCGGCGGCGGCGGCGCGTCACGACTGGCCGGGGTCGGCGGCGGGCCCGCTCCAACTCCTGCCCATGAACGACCAGATCCGGGAGCTGCAGACCATCATCCGCGACAAGTAAGCGCCCCCTGAGCGCGTGCAGAGCGCCGCGCCCGGAGAGGATCCCGCGCGGGGCTGGGAAGCAGAGCGCCTCGCCCGCCTGGCTTCCGGGGCTGCAGCCCCGCGTGGGGACGATGGGCGTCGCCGCCCGCCCGCCTCTTCCTCTGTCTGGTGGGCCGGGCTGGAGCCATGGGCGTCCTGGGCGCCCCCTACAGCCCAGTGGCGGAATGGCCGGCCCGCAGCCCCAGGTGGGCGGGGATCGCCTCAGCGGAGCCACTCCGCATCTGCAACCGGGCGAGCGGCGGCTTCCTTGGGGGCCAGGACGGGGGCCGCACCCCACTGTCCACCGAGAATTTGCTGCGGGCCAATAAAAACTGACCCGCGGGCCGCAGTTGGCCCGCGGGCCGTAGTTTGGACACCCCTGGTCTAGTTTAATGAAAAGGAGTAGGGGAGACACGATAGCAATGTTCCAATTATCTCAGGGGCTGCCACAAATAAGAGGGAGTCAAGCTATTCTCCAAAGCACCTGAGGGCAGGGCAGGAAGCAATGAGTGGAAACTAATCAAGGAGAGAAGCAACTTAGAACTAAAGAGAAATTTTCTGACAGTTAGAACAATTAATCAGTGGGCCAACTTGCCTCCAGAAGTTGTGAATACTCCAACATTGGAAGTTTTTAAGAAGATGTTGGATAACCATTTGTCTGAAGTGGTGTAGGGTTTCCTGCCTAAGCAGGGAATTGTTCTTCAATGCCTCCATTCCCAGAGCAGCCAAACCATAATGTATGTCTCTTTTTTAATTTGTAAAAACAGAGGCATTACCTGAATAATCCACTATATGGGTTGGCACTCTTTCTGGGGTAACATCAGCTGGGATAGTGATTTCTTCAGCTCGTGGAGGGACCTTGGTGTATGAAAAAGAGAAATCTTAGTTAAATGCTCAATTATTACATAAATTGCAAAGTTTGTAACCTGTAATAGCAGAAACTAAGCAATTATCTATGATACATCCCCCCCACTTAATCAGGAAACTACAAACCCAGTTAAATAATATAAGGTTTTACCATTTGCCACCTTATTTGGTTTCGCCAGTCTCCGTTACGGAAATTCAACATTGCACATTTCTTACCATAAAAAATCTAGTTTGTTCCAAAGTCATTTTATGACTGCTACATAAATTGCTATTTCTAACAATTCCAAGTACTTCTGCTACACAACTTTCTAATCAATGAATCCCATGACTAATAAGGTTTGATATGAAATGATAGCAAACAGCTAGAACACTATATTCCTTATTATTGATTTTTTTTCACAGAACATAATGGATAACAATGGAACTCTTACAGTTCTCCATTCCATTCTCAGATGTTCAGTGATTTTTATCCAGTCATTCATCACAGTAGCCAGTCTCATATACTGGCATATTTTAGCCTAATGGAAATTATGGCAATAAAATCTTGCATGCTAATGGTCAAAAATATATTGTTATACTGTGGGAAACTTTGTTTTTCATAATATCAACTACAAATAGAAATGGCAGCAATATATCCTAGTGGTTGAACTGTTAAATAACTTGTATGTATTAAACTTGCAAATTTCTTTACATAATTTCACAGATTTTTGAAAGCTTATAAAGAAATCACTCTTTTGTGTATCTAGAAAAAAAGAGCATAAAATATATACTTTTAGAAGCAAATATTTATTTTAGACTCCAAGCTTATGCTTTTGGAGTTTTTGTATTTCTATTAAGGGCTTTAAAAATATAGTGAAACATGAACAGATTAACCAGGGGACGCATATCTGTTTCTAATGAACACCTGGCATATTGACAAGTATGCAACTATTGTGATTTTATATAATTTACAATTATATAATATACAATTCATGTAAAGATACCCTTTACAGATGATGGCAATGATGTACTGTAATTTGCATCAAACATCATTAGCAAATGTAACTCACAGCAGAATGCTGTCCACTGTATGTGTAATCTGGTACGTCAAAGTCCAGCAAACTGAAATTTAATTTCACAAGGATTTTTTAAAAATCAAGTGAAAACTTACCTCTTCAGGAAATTCTTCACTGACAAGAGACATGATAAGTGATGTCTTCCCAACTCTGGCTGTGAAATTGAGAAGATGAACATTCCTGAAGGATTTCCATAGGTAATTCTTGGCCAGGGTGGGGGTGGGGGGACGAGGGATGGTGTCAAAATTAGTACCAGCAATAGTACTGCTAACCAGCAATACAGCAATACAACTGTAGGCAAAGCCTTCTAAAAAAAGAGCAATGGTTCTTTGAAATGACAAATATAAAAGTAAGGCAAGTACAATCAATAGGTGAGTCCTACAAAGCTTTCTCACTTTTTAAAAAGAAAATCTTAATATAGGTCAGCTAATAGGACAAAAATATCTTTGCATGAATATACAGCAGTGGTCCCCAACCTTTTTGTTATCAGGGACCGGTTCTGTGGAAAACAATTTTTCCACTGACTGGAGGGGGAGGGAGAGATGGTTTTGCACGCTACCTAGATCTCAACATGCGTTGACAAAGCTTCACTCCTTGTGCAGCCCAGTTCCTAACAGGGCATAGACTGGTATTGGTCCATGGACCAGAGGGCTGGGGACTCCTGATATACAATAACTCCTTTTCAAACAAGATTAAAACTACAACATCCTCATAATAAAGAATTGTGGGGTTCAATTTTAACAAATGAGATTTCGTCAAATTACTGTACTGATCAACGCTTTTGAAGATTACTGGATTACTACATACCAGGATAGCAATTGATTGTGATTTTCTTTCTGCAACACATTTAATTAGTTCAGTTGTAGATTGGTTACAACAGGGATGTCCAAACTTGAAGAGTGGTGGACTTCAACTCTCAGAATTTCCCAGCCAGCAACTTGCTCTTATTTATAGCTCATGCTGGCTGGGGAATTCTGGGAGTTGAAGTCCACCACTCTTCAAGGGGACAAGTTTGGACATCCCTGGGTTACAATATCTGGGGAAACATCATAACCAGATCAACTGATCTAGTCAACTAATTCCAGGTGGTCAAACATAGCCGAAATCATACCTAGTGTTGCACTGAGTCAAATTAATTACATCTAATCAGTTGTGATATAAATACGCACAAATTAATAATATTAGATTGCTGTAGTAGCCCAACAATGCTTGCTGCTGGCAGCTCCATCAGGAAAAAGCGAGGAATCAGTTCAAGGCTCATGGAATTGATGGAAAAGGAGTTCGGGTCACATGTAATTCCAAAATGGGAACTTTTGGCCCACTTTTTGTGATTATGCTCCACTTTAATTTTTAATGAAATCTGACAAGATTAGTGTCTGGATAGGTTACAAGTGTTGCGGAAACAGAGCTTAGATTTATATATATTATTTTTGAATGAAAAACAAATTGTATTTACTAGATTGAGAATAAATTAAGAAGTCTCAGAAGAAACACCACAAATAATGGCCCAGAATTCTCACTACAAGTAGTCCTTGATTTACAACCATTTGTTTAATGACTGTTTGAAGTTACAATGGCACTGAAAAAAGTGACTTATGACCATTTTTCAAACTTATGACCATTTGTAGCATTCCCACAGTCACATGATCAAAATTCAGATGCTTGGCAACTGACTCATATTTACGGTTGCTGCAGTGTCCCAGGGTCATGTGATCACCTGTTGCGAACTTCCAACAAGCAAAATCAATGGGGAAACTAGATTCACTTAACAATTACTAACTTAACAACTGCAGTGATTTGTTTAATAATTGTGTCAAGGAAATTTGTAAAATGAGGCAAAACTCACTTAACAAATGTTTTACTCAGCAACAGAAATTTTGGGCGCAATTGTAGTTGTAAGTCAAGGACTATCTGTATTTAACTATGAACCAACTGGTGGATACCATGTGACATTGTCATTTAAACCAAAAACTGTCATTTCAATGGAACAGAATGACATACATATTCTACGTCAATTAAGTAAGAAAGAATAGGAGAAAGCTAACTTCTTTCTGAGGGACGTGGTGGCTCAGGGGCTAGGACGTTGAGCTTGTTGATCGAAAGGTCGGCAGCTCGGCGGTTCGAATCCCTAGTGCTGCCGTTACTTGTCCCAGCTTTTGCCAACCTAGCAGTTTCGAAAGCACATAAAAATGCAAGTAGAAAAAATAGGGACCACCTTTGGTGGGAAGGTAACAGCGTTCTGTGTGCCTTTGACGCTGAGTCATGCCGGCCACATGACCACGGAGATGTCTTCAGACAGCGCTGGCTCTTTGGCTTTGAAACGGAGATGAGCACCGCCCCCTAGAGTCGACAACGACTAGCATGTAATGTGCGAGGGGAACCTTTACTTTTATCTTTTAACTTCTTTCTGAGCCAAGAAAACTTTTGATGCTACAGCTTTGGAAGATTTTTTTAAAAAGCCTTTTAAAGTCTTTGTCTGACAGGAAGAACTGAATGAGCATAATGACTTCATGAAAAATGACTGTTGGCCAAATAGGATATTCAAATGACCGTGAGTTTCCTAAAGTTAGGTCTTGTTGAATCTTCCTATCAGAAATAAAAGTGCTATTAATACTCTTAAAACTGGTAGAGCACTGAATCTTCTTGCAGATGGGCATATAGTTCCCTAGGAGATATGGACATCTTTTTTCATGTTTGGTTTGTATACAACTGGAATAAAAAATTAATAATGATAATATCTTGACTTGAGCTTGGCACTGCAAGCTTACTTTTACTATCCAGAATCATAATAGAGGAACATGTCCTTTTGCCTGTGAAGACTGGATTAGATTAATTTTCCTTTCTTTTTAAAAAAATTCCTTTATTTTCTGTTCATATATCAGCCTGGACAAAATCAACCAATAAAAACCCAGCAAGTAGACATGTTCAGCTTAGTAATGACTTTTTGTGGCATAAGTCAAAAGCATTATGGGAACAGCTTTGTGGAAAAGCAGAATTTTAATTCCTATTTACTGCATATAAAGACACATCTTTATGTGGTGTATATGTAAGCCCATACATGAAAATCATCTCAAATTTGAAGCAACTGCAGAAGAAGTGAGTAATCAATCTTCCATTAACATTTGTTCCGCTATCACCAAACCCATCATTCTTGTGATTTAAATTTATTCACTAAATTTATTTGTAATCAAAAAACATAAATGGGCACAACCTTGCTATATTTTAAAAAATATGGATTTGTAAAGTTCGGTTGAGAATTTTCAACAAATGAAAACTGTACAATTGCTTTAGAAATCTAAATTTAGAGACACATTGATGTATGCAGCTGTAGACATGAGTGCAACTACCACCACATATCAATCCAAAGGACTTCAATATCATCAAACAGTATTTTTCTATGGTAGCAAGGCACTTGTTCAGATTCAAGCCAAGTACCCAGAAAGGATGTGATTTAGCTTTCCACACTTCACAGCTTTAATAAAAATTATTAAAAATTGTCCAAAGGCTCTGTTATGCAAAAGTTTACGGTGAGATATTTTAGCTTTCCAAAATGTTAAACTGGCTGTAATGTTGCTGATATTTCCCGAAAGTAGCTAATATCCTAATTCTGTTTTCAAAAAACATGAGTTGCCCACATAAGTAAACTTCAAATGCGTCATAGCACACAACTAAAAATACAGTTTAACAATTGGTATATTTCTAGTATCATTTCATGCCCGAATCTTAAAACATTGACAATTACACGTAGTCCTCAGCCTACAACCACAACTGAGTCCCACATTTCTGTTGTTAAGTGAGATATTTATTAAGTGAGTTTTACCCCATTTTACGACCTTTCCTGCCACACTTGTTAAGTGACTCACTGTAGTTGATAAATTAGAAACATGGTTGTTAAGTAAATCTGTCTTCCCTGTTGATTTTACTTGTCAAAAGGTTGCAAAAGTTGATAACATGACCTTGGGACAGAGCAACTGTCATAAATGAGTCAGTTGCCAAGCATCTGAGTTTTGATCACGTGACCATGGGGACGCTGCAACAGTCATAAGTGTGAAAAATGGTCATAAGTCACTTTTTTCAGTGTTGTAACTTTGAACGGTCACTAAATGAACTGTTATAAGTCGAGGATTACCTGTATATTAGCAGACTAACCTCTGTATCTCTCAATGTGTGATCCTTCACTGCTATGTTTCAATTTTATACTGAATTTATGGAAAATGGCAGGGAATGCACTCAGGAACATTTAAATTAGTGATGTGCAAAGTATTTCAAATAAAAAAGATCCTCTACATTCAAATTCAGTTCTGATCGTTCTGGAAACATTCCAAAACAATTTCAGCTAAAGTATTTCCAGAACTGTCAGTCTCCTAAATAAAAAACTGATCTTGATATGAAAGGACTTGGGAAGAGAGGAATTATGTACTACATATTATGGGAATTATAAAAAAAATTACATCAACATTTATATCTGTCAATTGCAGAGAAGCAAACCCGTTTTTCTAGAATCGAATTATGCTATGGAAATTTATGAAACCAATTTCGCTCTAAGAGTACACAGTTCTATAACAATGTCAGAATGCAAGTTTTTTTAAAATATTATTTTCAGACTATAGAGTAAAAATTAAATAATACATTCTAAAGATAAGTATGTATGACCCTACTCCTGTCGAAGAATGCTTTAGGGTTTTTTTTTTTCCCCTGGCAAACAACATTTCCCTAAATAATAATTCTGTTTTCTAAATTTAGGCTCCCAATTTCAACAGTCACTAGATAAATCACAGCACAGCTAAAGGACAGCTTGAAGATTTTGGTCTCAGACCAATCTTCTGAACAGTAACAGTCTTGTCATATATATGAACCATATGCACTAATATGAAGAAGCATCTCTGACAGTACCATTCCCAGAGGTGAAAACTCCCTCTGAGAGAGTCAATTTGGTGTTGTGGTTAAGTCACTGGGCCAGAACCCAGGAGAACATGAATTCTAGTCCTGATTTAGATACAAAATCAGCTGGGTGGTCTTGGTCCAGTCATTCTATTTCAGCCCTAGGAAGAAAGCAATAGCAAACTATTTCTGCAATCTTGCCAAGAAAACTGCAGGAATCTGTCCAGACAATCACCAGGAGTCAACACTGACTCTAAGGCAAACACATACAAACACAAACACACACCCACAGAGTCCTTGAGAATTCCACTTGCAGCCTACATTCAGATGATTTTAAATTCAGCTTCTTCATGCTTAGTCAGATAGCAATGTAGTCTATTATCTAATCAACAGAATTGTAGGAGAAGATATGCGTTTGGATTTGATCTGAAGACAACACACTTCGTCTCAAATTGTACTTTATTGTCAGCAGGCTGTCCATTACCAGCTTTTCTGATTTTATAAGTTGTTTGCAATCTGCATAAAATGAATAGTCAACCAGTTCAAAATGCCAACCTATCTATGGCTTTTACGATGCAAATCCCAATCCTTGCTTTTTGGAAACATTTTTCAAGATCACACAACCAACCAATAAGTCAGGAGACAGGATAATAATCTCTTAAACAAATCATTATTTAAGTGTTCCAAGAAGATAAAACACACTCTCCATGGCTGAATTCTCACAGATTATTTTTAACACCATTGACCTGGAAATTGAAACTAAACACAAATGAACTAATAACTAAATATGTGTAAATTCTCAGTGCAAGACTATGTCACCCTGCATACCCAAATAAATGACCTAATGCCCTCTGGAGGTTTTGGACTTTATCTTCTATCAGTCTCCCTATAGTGGCTAGTAGCAAAAAATATAATTGGATGAGATCAAAATCTCTGGAATGCATCAGGTTGCTATCCTGAGAAGAAAACATTGGTTTGAAGAACAGGAACTCCTTCTGATTTATAAATATTTCACAGTATCTGGCAGGTACTTATGCAACAGTTTTCTAAGTAATTTAAAAGAAAAAAAATGATGGGGTCAAAAGAGAAAATAAGCACAACAGAATTATTATTCTCAATTCCCACCCAAAATCTCATCAAGGCACTAACAAAGCTTTAAGGAAAAGTCCAAACTCTCAATTCTTGAACTACTCTAAATACAGCAAATCAATCAAAACTATTTTAATTAATTAATCCCTCAAATTTCAACAATAATTCATAATTGCTGGATTCACAAGACATCAGTCATTAATATTCAGAGCAATCTTGGTGACTTTACACAATATTACAGTAGCAGCCAGTCATCTATTTTCTGACACTATTCACACATCATTCTTCGTTAACATACAACCCAAAAAAGCACATTTAATGACACACTCATCAGAAAATAAATCTTCCCCAACTTGTTACGCAAATTAGGTTGCTGCTCATTCTGTAATGAATATGCATTCACAAAGACTTCAACCTATAAGTATCATGCCACATATTTAAAATACGGACCTAATAGTCTGTATTCCATATACAGTACAGAACACTTAATAGCCAAGCATAATGTGCATGCCAGAGGACAGATTATCAAAGACATGGTGTAGTTAAGTAAATAGCTAGATCTGAATTAACTGTAGCCTGTGAGTACCAGATATTTTGCTCTATAACTTCAATAAGCCCCAAACAGAATGACCAGTAATCACGGATTGAACAATTTATAAGTCAAAAGATCTGGAATCTAATATATTTCTGAGGTGCCCTGTCAGTTTACTTATGTAAGAGCATACTTTCGACAAATATATTTTCTCAGTGGAAAATAGAACTCTGTGTATAATCATTTAGCTGTAAAATACATTATTAGGACATCTGCTGAGGGAGCATACAGTACTTTGGACATTCTTGTCCAAAACCCTGTTTTGAAAACCATATTTAGAACCAAGATGAGTCAAAAAGCCTTAGGCCCAGATCTCCAGTAAGGTTATGTTTAAATAATCAATGAAAAACTAGCAAGAGCAGCTGGGTTTGGGTTTTGTTTTTGGTTTTTTTTGTGAGGGGGAGGGGCAGAGAAAACTTTGTGAGTCTTATTTTGAGGAAGGACAGCTGGTGCCCTTGTGACACCAACTTGCTACTGTATAAAAAAAACCACACAAACACAACAGCTTTGATCCAAAATATAAAAGCAGATGATGAGCTGGCCCTGACAAAAGATGGAAAGGAAAGGAAAGCACCTTTTCCAGATGAAGAGATTAAATTAACTTGCACATTTCTATATCCTCATCTGTCCTCCAAAGAATAGGCAAGCCCCAAAATTAAAATAAACCTAACCCCGTATGAAACCAGGGTCCCCATCAAAATAGGAGTTTGGATGAGATTACCTAGCGTATGCCCTCCTCAGCAGGTGACCTAGTAAGTGTATTTTAGAGCAAACTTCATCCTTATACCCAAAGAGTTCGGTTTTCCCCTGAGATAAAAATACGTTTGCAGAATATACCTTTATCTCTTCAGTTTTGCTCTTCCACTGCCCTTCTCTACACCCCCTTCTCAAATTTCTGCATCTCCTAAAACTAGTTTCCCTCTCCCTCTTCTTCAGCCTGTTTCTCCCTCCCTCTCCCCAAGGTCCTATTAAAATCCCATTACTGCACTCTTAATCCTCTGTTTTCTTCTTGCTTTCTAATACCCAGCCCGGCTGTCCTTTCCCTCTCCTACTTTCGCTTAAATCCCCGCACCTGGTTCTCCGCCCCAACACTTTCTCCTTCTTCTCCCCAGCCACCTTTCGGCCAAGTCCACCCGAAACGCTCCCTCCCCTTTACACACCCACACCTCCGTCCGTTCCAGTGAAAAAGGAAGACGTTAAAACGAGACCCACGTGCGGTCTGTCTTACCTTTCGCAAACGTCGTCCTCCCCATCGAAGCCCAAAGCCAGCCAGCCAAACAGCCTCTGCTCTCACCCGGTTCATTCAGCGGGGCGAGCCGGCTTCTCATCTCTCCGGCCCAGTCCCCCTTCCTTCCTTCCTTCCTCCTCCCTCCCTTCCATGCTGACCTTCCCAGCCGCTCCCTCCCTTTCCCTTCCCTCCCCTCACTCACGTTCTCCCACCAGCAGGATCCTCACGTCCTTCTTCATCGTGCTCTGCCTCCGCCTTCTGGGTCCGGCGGTCCGGCTCACATCAGGGCTTCGGCCAAGGCGAGTGGTGGTGGTAGGGGGGGAAGAGGGAGAGGGAGGGGGGAAGAGCCACGGCCTACTACGCTCGGCCCGCTCGCGCCGTCCCGCCTCCCAACAGCCGGCGCGCGCTGGCTGGGTCGCTCCCTCCCTACCTCCCTCCCTCCCTCGCGCGCGCGCCCGCCCCTCCGAGCGCCCGTTCGCAACCTTTCCCTCCGCCGACCATAGACGGGAGGCTAGAAAGGACGGGCGGCTTTGAACTTCCGGAGCTAAGTTCGCAGCCCTTCAACAGCAGGGAAAGCGCTCGCTCTCTTTCTCTCTCTCTCTCTCTCTCTCTCTCTCTCTCCCCCCCCAGGTTGCTCTATGAGCGCTCGGCGTTTCCGGATCGTCGAATCGGAGAGGCAGTCTGATGGGGAGCAAACCGGAAGTGTAATCCATGCGTATTCTAGAGCAGGGGGTCTCCAACCTTGGTCCCTTTAAGACTTGTGGACTTCAACTCCCAGAGTTCAACTCTGGGAGTTGAAGTCCACAAGTCTTAAAGGGACCAAAGTTGGAGACCCCCTGCTCTAGAGTTTAATTTTTTTTTTAAAAAAAAGCACGCGCTCAGGAGCACAGAAGCACCTTGGGGTTTTTCTTCCCTCTTCTGTAATTGTAATATGATTTATATTATGGTAGTATAGCCTTTATTGTCCTTGTACATCATGTATACAACCAAAATACAGACAACATAAATAGTATAAAGAATAATCCCTATGCAAGTAATTAGGTGGGGGAGAAAGAAAAAGAAAAACTAGTCATACGTTTAATTTGGAAAATAATACGAAACTAACATGCAAGTATTTAGGGGTACAATATACACCTGGCATTTAACGGACTGGGAGAAATGGGTTGCTGGAGAGCTGGTGATAGATTTATCGTTGGTATCGCTAGAGTTATTTGTTGCATAGTTTAAGAGATGTGTGTTCAAAATTCATTTTAATTTCATCTGTTTTTGAAATGTCTGTGCTGCCCTACAGAATTAAATTTTCTTAGAATTACAACTACTGCAATTATTGTACAACATAAACCCGGAGAAAGAACATCTCTGGTTTTTGTTAACTTTTTTGCCCTCCACTAGTGTTAAAATCTTGTGTTCAAAATGTTTTTATCTACCCAGATGTAATTTATTGGCTTGATATATTTGATGTGATACTGTGTGGGTACATAAAAGTCAACCAGGTAACTGTCAATCATTGACTGAAAGATCTAACCCTTTTGATGGAGGAAAACTGGCACAAGGCCACTGAAATAAGCAGACATAAATCCATTGGTGCTTGAAACTCACTAGTGTAAAAAAAGAGAACAAGAACCTGGATGCTATTTATTTTAGCTTCCAAGATAGGGAGTTTTCCTGTAAAATCCATTACAGCTTTTAAGTAAGATCCTCTAAATCAGAGGTCTTCAACCTTGGCAACTTTAAGACCACAAGTCTTAAAGTTGCCAAGGTTGGAGACCCCTGCTCTAAATCACTTCTTTTTGATGGGTTTCTCAAAATATTTAAATAGCCTTGTTCTTCTGATTATGTATCTCAAAATGAGGTGTTAAAAGATGGAAATATGTATTTGCCTAGTACATTATCCAAAAACTAATTTGGACAAAATCTCAACTTACAACTCTGCAAAATTATGTGTTTAAGCAGATGATGCTCTTTCTTCTTTTGCTCTGCCTTTGATCATATCAATCATATTGTGCTGGTTCAATATGTGCGGCATCAGGGCATCTGGTCTGAAGGCAGGGGGGGAGGGGTTCGTTCCAGGATTAGAGGGTTGTTCCATCTGTACGGTAAGTGGGAGAGGCAGATATGGCAGAGGGGGGGGCCCATATCGAGTGTTGGGAGCACGTGCTCGCTGCTTGAAAGCGATCACGTGCTCCGGCCCCTCAGTCCCTACCCGTTCCTTGGGCGGCCGTGATCCTCAGAGCTTGGATCTTCGGTTGATGTTATGTAATGCCCGGTCCGTGGTTAATAAAGCTCCCCTGATTTGTGATCTTATTCAGGGGGAGTCCGCGGACCTTATGGGCATTACGGAGACCTGGTTGGGCCCAGAGGGGTGGGTTCCCCTTGTCGAGCTGTGCCCCCCGGGTTTCCCAGCATTTCATCAACCGAGGGCCCAAGGTAGGGGTGGGGGGGTGGCGGTTGTCATTAAGGAGGATCTAGAGCCGAGGGAGGCCACTGTTCCTCAGATTGCCGGCTGTGAATCCCTCTATGTGAGGTGGGGCCATAGGAATCAGTTGGGCTTGTTGATCGCGTACCTGGCTCCTTGCTGCGTGAACACAGCCCTGCCCGAGCTGTTGGAGGTACTTGCCGGTGTGGCGGTTGAGACCCCCAGACTTATGGTTATGGGGGATTTCAACCTGCCATCAGCTGGCTTGTCATCGACTGCAGCTCGGGAGTTCCAGGCTTCCATGACGGCCTTGGACCTGATTCGAGTAAATGATGGCCCTACACACATGGGAGGAGGCACGCTGGATCTAATTTATATCTCTGGACAGTGGTTAAATGATCTGGAATTAGATGATTTAGTAACAGAACCGTTGTCATGGACAGATCATTTTCTCCTTCGCCTAGACCTCCGAACCGCCACCCACCATCGCAGGGAGACGGAACCTATACGTTGGTTCCGTCCCAGGCGCCTGATGGACCCTGAGAGGTCCTTATGGAGCTTGGGCCAATTCCTGAGGATCTGGCCCATGGCTCGACTGAGGAACTAGTTGCGGCCTGGGAACAGGCCGCGGCTGGGGCCTTGGACCGGGTCGTGCCTTTGCGGCCTCTGACCCGGCGCAGGTCTCATCCGGCCCCTTGGTTCTCCGAGGGGCTGAGGGAGATGAAATGCCGGAGAAGATGCCTAGAGAGCGCCTGGACGGCCAGTTGTTCCGAAGCTGATCGGACACTAGTTAGGTCCTATTCTAGGACCTACCTAGTGGCAATGGGGGAGGCGAGGCGCTCCTACGCCTCCACCCTCATTGCGTCGGCAGATAACCGCCCGGCCGCCCTGTTTCGGGTGACCCGCTCCCTCCTTCATCAGGAGGTGCGGGATGACCCTTTGCAGGGACGTGCCGAGGAGTTTAGTGGTTATCTATACGATAAAATCGCTCAGCTCCGGGATGGTCTGGACCGAAATTGGGATGATCCAAGCGGGGGAGAGGAGGCACATCTTGTCGAGTCTGTTTGGGATGAGTTTGACCCTGTGGCTCCCGAGGACGTGGACAGGTTGTTGGGAGGCTTCACGCCACTACATGTTTACTGGACCCGTGTCCTTCCTGGCTGGTGCTGGCCACTCAGGAAGTGACACGAGGCTGGCTCCAGGGGATTATCAACGCTTCTTTGTTGGAAGGGGTTTTCCCTGCCGCCTTGAAAGAGGCGGTGGTGAGACCCCTCCTCAAGAAGCCCTCCTGGACCCAGCTATTTTGGATAATTATCGTCCGGTCTCCAACCTTCGCTTCGTTGCGAAGGTTGTAGAGAGTGCTGTGGCGCGACAGCTACCCCAATACCTGGATGAAGCCGTCTATCTAGACCCGTTCCAGTCCGGCCTCCGACCTGGATACAGCACGGAGACAGCTTTGGTCGCATTGGTGGATGATCTCTGGAGGGCCAGGGACAGGGGTTATTCCTCTGCCCTGGTCCTATTAGATCTCTCAGCGGCTTTTGATACCATCGACCATGGTATCTTGCTGCGCCGGTTGGGGATTGGGAGTGGAGGCACCGTATCGGTGGTTCTCCTCCTATCTCTCTGACCGGTCGCAGACGGTGTTGACAGGGGGCAGAGGTCACCGCGAGGGGCCTCACTTGTGGGGTGCCGCGGGGTCGATCCCCTCACCCCTTCTGTTCAACATCTATATGAAGCCGTTGGGTGAGATCATCAGTGGCTTTGGGGTGAGATACCAGCTGTACGCTGATGACACTCAGCTGTACTTTTCCACCCCGGGCCACCCCAATGAAGCTGTTGAAGTGCTGTCCCGGTGTTTGGAGGCCGTACGGGTCTGGATGGGGAGAAACAGGCTCAAGCTCAATCCCTCCAAGACGGAGTGGCTGTGGATGCCGGCACCCCGATTCAGTCAGCTGCAGCCGCAGCTGACTGTTGGAGGCGAGTTATTGGCCCCAAAGGATAGGGTGCGCAACTTAGGTGTCCTCCTGGATGAACGGCTGTCATTTGAAGATCATTTGACGGCCGTCTCCAGGAGGGCCTTCCACCAGGTTCGCCTGGTTCGGCAGTTGCGCCCCTTCCTTGATCGGGATGCCTTGTGCACAGTCACTCATGCGCTCGTTACCTCTCGCTTGGATTATTGTAATGCTCTCTACATGGGGCTCCCCTTGAGGTGCACTCGGAGGCTTCAGTTAGTCCAGAATGCAGCTGCGCGGGTGATAGAGGGAGCTTCGCGTAGCTCCCGCGTAACACCGCTCCTGCGCAGACTGCACTGGCTACCTGTGGCCTTTCGGGTGCACTTTAAGGTTTTGGTTACTACCTTTAAAGCGCTCCATGGCTTAGGGCCTGGGTACTTACGGGACCGCCTGCTGTTACTGCATGCCTCCCACCGACCCGTACGCTCTCACAGAGAGGGACTTCTCAGGGTGCCGTCCGCCAAGCAATGTCGGCTGGCGGCCCCCAGGGGAAGGTCCTTCTCTGTGGGGGCTCCCACACTCTGGAATGAGCTTCCCCCGGGTTTACGCCAAATACCTGACCTTCGGACCTTCCGCCGCGAACTGAAGACACATCTTTTCATTCGCGCGGGGCTGGCTTAAATTTTATCGATTTTAAATTTTCTATTATTAATTTTAATGGGGTTTTAGTTTTATATATTTTAAAGTTTTTAGGCCAATTATAAAATAAGTTTTTTAATTTGTATTTTAAATTGTATATTGTATTGTCTGTTTTTTACTTTTGGCTGTACACCGCCCTGAGTCCTTCGGGAGAAGGGCGGTATAAAAATCGAATTAAATAAATAAATAATAAATAAATAATTGCAATCCTGATGGCAGATCTGTAGGCCTTGAATGAGTTCTTAGTAAAAGTCAGGTCATTTAATGGAAGAATGTCCATTATAAATAACATCCCCTAAGTTTACCAATCTGGACTTACCTGTTTACAGTATTTTGAAATTTGGTTATATGGAGAGGATAAACTCCAATTTTTAAGAGCTCATGAGGAGATCTTGGAAATTATATGCCTGTAAGCTTAACATCTGTTAAGATAGTGAAGTGCTATTAAAGTCAGGCCTTGTTGAAGGATATTCAACATAGTTTCAGTAGGTGTAGGTGTTTTGAGAATGTTAATAAAAATGTGAATGGCAGTAGACATCATCTACTTAGATTTTCAAAAGGCTTTTAATGAAGTCTCTCATCAAAGACTGCTCAGTAAATTCAACAGACATAGAATAAAATGATAGATCTTCTTGTGGAAAAACAATTAACTAAAAAATAAACAGTAGGTGTAAATAGACATTTCTCACAATGGATGTAACTACTGTGATCCCCTAGGGGTTCTATTTTCACTTTAACTATTTATATATTATCTGGAATTGGGCATGACTAGAAATTTACTTCCGTTTTCGGCAAAACTGGTACATTTAACAACTGTGGCATTCGTTTAACAATCACTGCAAAAAAGGTTGCAAAATTGGGTCAGTCAAATGGTGACCCATTGTATGACTTACAACTATAATGGGCAGGCTCCAGTATGATCATAAATTGAGAACTACCTGTATTTCCATTTTGGGATTTAGTACCACAAGTTGTGGTGCTGGCTACCAACTTGGCTGATTTCAAAGCCAATTGGGCCAATTCATCTGTTGGGCCAATTCATGGAAATTGTATGAATCAATTGCTATTAGCCTGGATGGTAGTCAAACTGCCGCTAAAGGTCATCTGCTGAAGAAGCTACTTGGATAAGCAGCAAAATGTTTCAAGCCAACAGGGAAAGAAAAGAAGTCCAGGTGCTCTGATTCAACTTCCAGACAACTCACTCTGGATGAATGAGAATCTTCATTGATAATTCTGGTAGCAGTTGATGGGATCTTATCTATCTCCTGAAGGGATTTTCTTCTTGGCTTTTGTCCTGCTTATTAAGTGCCTGCTTAATTTTTAGGTATGGTAGCTTCATCCTAGTCCCAAACTATCAGGATGCCAAAACATGGCCAAATCTCAATATTAAAATCAACACAGATTAGCACAGCATACTCAACACCACGTCGTGTTCAGTTTCAAGCTTAGCAAAAAAAAAAAAAAAAGAAAAGGAAAAATCAGCAATAACTCTTTTTATGGACAGATTATTGTCTATTTCAGATGGAATTTAAAGCAGGGAACAATATATTGCCCATGGGGACTTATCCTCTGGCCTGCTGGGAATCCAACTAAGTTGACTTTAATTAAAAAAAGTTTTAGTTAAAAAAAAATCAAAGGAGACTGATGGATGCCCCCCAAAAGGGGAATCAGTTTCCAGCACAGAGGAGCATTAAAACCAGGTTACTTAAGTCTTTCACTGATTATTAGGTGTCTTGCTCTCAGAATAGCTATCTAAGAGTAGAAGAGCAGGTTTTTTTCATTCCCTCTGTTATAGAACTCCTTTATGTGTTTTTTTTTAATTTTGCTTATGCTTGTTCACTAATTCTTAAGTAGAGAGCATCCCTGAGTGAGTTCATATTTTATTGCAGGTTTCAAAATGGTTTTAAAAAACTCTTTTAAACCATTAAATCATTTTAAGCCATTAAAACAATTAAGATAAAATGCAAAAATACCAGAGATCTTGCAAGATTGGGCTTTGGGATGTTAGCCTAAGGCTCAGCTGGTTTCTGTTTTCCCATCATTAATGACCAATAAGTCATGCTTGAAGCAAGGAAGGCAACTTTCAGCTGTTTGTTTATGCAGAAATAGAGAACCTCATACTTGGGACAGAAGCCTAAATCAAGCCTAGCTCCAAGTAAAACCTAGCTCAGATCTTTATACAAAATATTTCTCTGTTGTTTTATATGTTATTTCTGTCACAAGGTTAGTGTTTATATTTGGTTGATTACATTTGTTCTGTTTGTTACAAGATTACATTTGCTGTAGTGTAGAAGATAATGAAATTTTCCCAATCCTATTATTGTCAAGAGTTTTCTGCTACATGTCTGTAGTTTCTCAGTTTTGCAAGGAAGCTGACAAAGAGAAGGGGAACTTAAAGACAGTCTGGTGGGTAATTTAATCAGTTCTAATGTTTCTACATAATTTCATCAATTCCTGGATGACTTGGGGTTGAAAACATTATTTGAGACATTTTCTTATGAATGGGATTCCTTTTTCATAAAAGTGATAACTTCTATCAAGGGTTTAAAGAGGACTTTCTCTATTTGAAGGATTCCAATATTTTTATATTCTTCATCATTTTATGTTCTTAAACTGCCATCAAGCTATTAAGGGGAACCTTTTAAAAATCCCTGATATTGTTTTATATTTTGGACTTGTAATGTATTACTGTAAGTTTAGGCGGGAAATATCTCGTTCCTGATTGGTTGCAGCCTCAGGCTGAAGTGTATATAAGGAGAGGTTTTTCTCCAGAGTTTTGCTGGGTCACACTATATTAAAGAGCTGTTGTCACTAACCTGGTCTCCTGCCTCGTCAATACCCCAACTTAACATTGGCGGCGAGGTGGGATTTTGAGCCAGAGCACCAGAACAGAGCTGAACTCACTACGAGAATCAAACCCAGCAAGGTGATAGCGAATGCAGCGATGACCGGCTACACGCCACCCACTCCGTTTGACCCTGCCCAGGAAACATGGGGAATATATATGACCCGTTTCGAAAGTTTCCTGGAGGCAAACGAGCTACAGGGAGTCTCCGACAACCGCAAACGGGCTTACTTCATAAGCCACTGTGGGTCCGCAGTCATCGCCGTCGCAGAAGCCCTGGCGGAGCCAACACCGCTACACTCCGTGTCGTGGCAGACCCTTCAGACCCTCCTGAAGAATCACTTCGCACCGGCCCCGTCCAAATACGTTCGACAGTGCGAGTTTGGGGCGCAGGCAACAAGAAGGCGAGTCTATCAGCGACTACATGGCAGCCCTGAGACAAGCCTCCAAGCATTGCAGTACCGCGATCTGGACGAAGAGCTGCTGGAACAACTTATACGGGGGTCAGAGACATCCGTTTGAGGAGACGGTTGCTAGCCAAGAGCAACCTGACATTGGCAAACGCCTGGACGAAGCCAGAGCCCATGAGATGTCCAACCATGCAGCAGACACCTTGCAAAAGCGACTCACGCCGATGGCGGGCGCAAAGCCGAGCACAGTCCACCACGAAGAAACCTATCGTGAGTCAACCAGCGAAGAGGAGGAAGAAGTCCACTACACCGGAAAATCGACAAGGAAGACCCGGAGGAATGCGGAAGTTGCGGGCGACATCAGCGCCAAAGATGTAAGTTCAGGGCGCCATTTGCGGCGGTGTGAAAGGAAGGGCACCTGGCCCAAGTCTGCCGAGCACCCCAACCTTCCGCGAAAATTCAAATCGGCCAATCAGAGCGGCTCTGAGTCAGAGATGCAAACCCACATTCCGAAATTTCAAACCAGCCAATCAGGCGCGAGATCGGCGAGGCGACCCGATTGGCCAGGAAAGAAAGAGCGAAGTCAAACCGAATGACTGTTACCATAGACCACGCAGCTACCCGCATCGAAGAAAAGATCTTCACAAACCCGACAATTGAAGGCGTACCGTGCCGGCTGGAAGTAGACACAGGATCCGCCATCACAATCATGTCCTGGGACACTTTTGTGAAAGCCTTGCCGCACATCGCAAAGCGCAAGCTACAGAAACAACGGCTCCGGGTGCAGGATTACCAGGGCAACCGCATCCCTGTTCGTGGGACAACGACCGTCGAGGTCAAGTACGGGACATACGAAAAGACCCTGCCCATCACGTTAGTCGAGGGAACCTTGCCAAGTTTGCTGGGGCTAGACTGGTTCCGGGCGTTGGGAATGGGGGTGACTGGCGTCCACCGGAGCGGATGCAACCTGCAAAACGCCCTAATGGAGGAATTCGCAGACGTATTCGAGGACCGTTTAGGCAAGTACAAGGGGACCCCTATCTCCTTCAATTTAGACCCCCAAATAGCTCCCATTAGGTTAAAGGCAAGGAGGGTTCCTTTTGCACTCAAACCTAAAATCGACAAAGAGTTAGATAAATTAGTCAGCCAGGGGATACTAGTGCCAGTTGACCATGCCAAATGGGAGACGCCAATCGTCACCCCTATAAAACCAGACGGGTCCATAAGAATTTGTGCTGATTACAAGGCTACCTTGAACAAAGCATTGCAAAAGAGCGCCTACCCAGTTCCAGTAGTGCAACACTTATTGCACTCACTAGGGCACGGACAAGTTTTCGCCAAATTAGACTTGGCACAAGCTACCAACAGCTACCCGTAGATGCTAGCACAGCTGAAGCCCAGACCATTGTAACGCACCGGGTGCCTTTAAGTGCACCGGTTACAGTTTGGGGTGAGTGTGGCCCGGGCTATTCCAAAATTTGATGGGCGGCTCCTACAAGGGTTACCGGAGTCGTGCCCTATTTCGATGATGTGTTGGTATCAGGGAAGATTTAAGAGAACTGGGGAAGCGATTAAGGAAAGTTTTGGCCATTTTAGGTCGGCAGGATTAAAAGTCAAAGCAAGCAAGTGTCAGATAGGGGTCGAATCTGTTGAATTTTGGGCTATAGAATAGACAAAAAGGATTCACCCACTGTGAGCAAAGTCAAGGCGATAAAGAGAGCCCCAGCACCCAAAAACAAGACAGAACTCCAGGCTTTCCTGGGTCTGGTAAACTTTTACGCCGTGTTTTTAAAAGACAAGGCAACCGTTGCTGAACCGCTGCATAAATTGCTTGGAAAAAACACTGTTTGGTCGTGGGGGAAGTCAGAGAATAGGGCATTTGAGGCAGTAAAAAGTTTGCTATCAAGCGATAGCCTGTTAATACAATACAACAACAGACTGCCATTAGTATTGGTTTGTGATCCGTCCCCTATGGAGTAGGAGCTGTACTTAGCCACAGACTCCCAAACGGCACTGAAGCCCTATAGCGTTCTATTCACGAGCGATGTCCCGGCTGAGAGGAATTACAGCCAGCTAGATAGGGAGGCTCTCGCAATAGTGTCAGGGTGAAAAATTTCACGAATACGTTTTGGGAGACTTTGAAATTATCACTGACCACAGACCGCTATTGGGCTTACTGGCTGGCGACCGCCCAACGCCAGTGGCACTATCACCCAGCTGACCAGATGGACTATTTTTTGGCCGCCTACTCTTACAAACTGCAGCATCGACCTGGAAAGAGCTGGGGCATGCGGACGCACTGAGCAGATGCCCATTGCCGGGAAATCGAGGACCCTACTCCGGGCACCCCGTTCTACTAATTGACTCTTGGGACTCTGGGCCAGTCACATCGCAGGAAGTGGCTCGGGCCTCCTACCGGGACGTTGTTTTAAGAACTGTAATCGGTTGGGTTCAAAGGGATGGCCGCTCGCCGGGCGACCGTTTTAGAATTTGTAAAGAAAGAGGGAATTGTCTGTGCAAGGGGTGCCTGCTCTGGGGGATAGGGTGGTAGTTCCAGAGAAGCTGAGGAAAAAGTCCTGGAACTACTGCATGAGGGTCACCCAGGAATTGTAAGGATGAAGGGCTAGCCAGGAGCTATGTCTGGTGGCCCCTAATGGACAGGAAATCGGTGACAGGGTTGGCGATGCCAGGTATGTCAGGAATCCAGACCACTACCACCCACGGCCCCAGTGTTGGAGTGGGAGAAACCCCAAGGCCCTTGGTCCCGCATTCACATTGATTTTGCGGCCCTTCCACGGCCAAACATTTCTAATTGTGGTGGATGCATTCTCCAAATGGCTGGAGATCATCCTAATGAAATCCACAACCGCGGAGCTGTCATTTCAGCACTAAAACACCTTTTCGCCACGCACGGGCTACCGGACACCCTCGTGTCCGATAACGCCCACAGTTCACTGCAGCATTATTTGAAGGGTACCTGGCTGAAGAGGGCATCCGACATGCCCTCTCAGCGCCGTTCCACCCTCGTCGAGCGGCCTTGCTGAACGCTTTTGTTCGGAGTGCGAAGAAGCGCTATCACGAAGCAGCCCCGGAGACTGGCAGGCACAAATCGACGCATTCCTAACCGTCCAACACAGGACCCCTGTGTGGCCACCGCCGCAGCCCAGCCGAGCTATTAATGGGCGGAAGCTACGGTGCCCGCTAGACCGGCTACACCGAACTACGTGCAGGACGGGTTCAAAACAAAACCAGATAGACTCCGGGAATTAAACATAGGAGACTCAGTGTGGGCCCATAATTACAGCGACGGCCCAAACTGGAAGAGGGGATAGTCATAGACAAACGGGCCCCAAATCGTATCTAGTGGAAATAGACGATGGCAGAGTTTGGAGGCGCCACATAGATCAATTAAGAAACAGATTGAGCGATAAGGCAGAATTAGGCGAGACCAGCCCTGACTATGATTTAATTAACCCCACAGCTGACTGGAGCCGAGAACAAACAGAAAGCATAGAACCAAACAGAGACTTATCTGAGTCAGGCGAGGTCCAGCGACACCCTCAGGCCCCTCGAGAGGACAGCAGGTCCGAGCCGGCGAATAATCCAGGGCCGGATGGCGGGAGGAGGAGCTCAGAGGAACGAAAAGTCCCTCCGGCAAGCTCGACTCAACTCCAGAAAGTGAACTGCGAGGTCCGGGAGAGTCAGGAGACGCCCACGACCTGCAGGACTACGAGAGAAGTAATATGCAAATATTGGCAAAGTGCCTTCTGGGAGGGAAGGAGTGTAATGTATTACTGTAAGTTTTGGCGGGAGTTTTAGGCGGAAATATCTCGCTCTGATTGGTTGCAGCCTCAGGCTGAAGTGTATATAAGGAGAGGTTTTTCTCCAGAGTTTTGCTGGGTCACACTATATTAAAGAGCTGTTGTCACTAACCTGGTCTCCTGCCTCGTCAATACCCGAACTTAACAGGACTTAACTTCCATTTAGGGGCATAGTGGATCCCAACTAACCAATGACCAGCTTATATTTTCAGTGCAGGTCTTTAAAAATGAATCATTTAAACTTGCCTTTCCCAAATAGGTAATTAATAGGTGTCACATTCATCACATGTGACATCTGGTTGAATTTCCAAATCATACATACTGGTATTGCTAAGCCCAGTTTGTTGAATAAGCCCCCAAGGGAAAATGAAATAAAATATTAAACTATGATTTACAAACCACAGTAAATTCATGCAATTTAACTAAGCCAAAATAAAACAAACCACACAGTGCAGTATATAGAACCCAGCTTTTATTGCTGGAAAGTGGTTATTAAACATATATTTATAAAAACATATACAGATAAATTATAACTAAATAACAACTTTACTAATCAAGCAAAATTATGTTTGTAAGCTGGCTACTTTCAAATATACTATGCAGAAAAAGCAGGATGAAATTCAATAAAACAAGGGACACAGTATTGTTTTATTTATTCACATCTATCTCTATTCCTATAAAAGTTCTTACTGAATTTCTTCATATGTGAGTTACAGGACTGAACAAAGTACCACATGTGAGGGTTCTCCCAGAAATTTGTTATTTTTATTTTTCTAATTTTTTCTTTTGTCATTGTTATCAAGTTATGGGTCCATTTATTTTAAAAGTATTTCAATAACTCTTCATATACTCTGAAATAATTGACTCTGAAGTATATTCCTTTGCAAATACTGTATATAATGCTACATCTGCTCAATATCCCCCACATTGTTATCTATCATAATGCTTCTATTCTGATTTTCATCAGATGGCGCACGTGGAACCTCTCTCAATCCTAAACAGTATCTGGGTTGAATATAAATAATAGGAAAAATTAGTCTCTGAATTTCATGTTTAGAGGAGAAGTGGGGTCTCCTTAGTCTCTCTACTTTTTTATTTCCTTCAAAACTATGTTATATGGATTCTCAATTATGTTGTGAAGAAAAACTAGAAGCTGGAAAACTTTAATTATTGGATTACCTGCTGGCCCTCTGTAACAATAGTGAAGTTATTATTCTTACAAAAGGACAGGAAATTGTACTGAATACAGCACTGAAAGTAATTTGAGAAAATTGATGACATTTCATAAATTACTGGAAGTGTAAGATTGTAAAGTATTAAAATCTAGATCATACTGCATACTACATACTAGAGATCTAGTAGTAATACCACATACATATTAGGTGTAAAATTTAGGTGACATCGAACTGCCTGATTTTTCCATCCAATTTCATAGATAATTGTTTGCTACTAAGTGTTTCTGTAAGCCCCATTGTCAATCATGATTCTAGTACTACAAGGATAAAGTCATTTGAATGTACAATAGGTAGTCCTCAACTTATGATAACAATTGGGATCTGAATTTTCATCACTAAGCAATGCAGTCATAAAGGCAACAGCATCTCTATAGTCCTGGTTGCTGTTGTTAACTGTACCCCATGATTGTTAGGTGAGGCAACTTCTTGCTGGCTTCCTACAACCAAAATCAGTAGGGAATCCAGCAGGAAGTTGCAAGTTCCAGGCCAGCAGGAAAATAAGTGGAATTTTTTCTGGATGAGGGAGCTCGTGAGAGGTAGATTGAGGAGTGGTGCATGGTGAGGGTCAAAAAGTATATGGAGTGCAGTGCAGGTTGTGGTGTAGGTTGGGGAGGGTGCATAGCAAGGGTGAAATCTTAAAAAATTTCCCTACCGGTTCGGTGGGCATGGCTTAATTGGTGGGCATGGCTTGGTCAGGTGATGGTGGGTGTGGCCAGTAACAATAAATAATAAAAATAATAAAGTACACAAAACAATAAGAGGTACCAAAAACCAACTTTCACACTTTACACACACACACCACAACACAACTGACTCACACACAATGTAAAAGCAGCTGCACTTCACCCAACATGGCTCCTGCAACAAGCAGGAACCTCACATAGCCACAAAAAGCTCAAAAACCAACTTTCACATTTTACACACACACAACGCAACACAACACAACACAACTGACACACACACACACAAAATGCCACATACAACTTTGAGAGATTTTGTGTGTTTGTGTAGTTAGAGTGAAACACTACAGAAATACACCAAATCTCAGAAAGCTGCACAAATATTTTATTTTATTTATATTTTTAGATAAAATTTAAATTTAGATAAATTTAAAACTTCCTTAACTTTAAATTGCTATGCCAAAAAAAAACAAACCCTAAAAAAACCCCAATTAACTATTTTTTTAAAGCTCCCTCCCCTTCCTTACTTACCAAATTGCAGGCTGAATAAGTTGTAAAAAATGCTTTTAAAAGTAAAAAAAAAGACTAACGATCGCGTGGCTCGGCTGTGATCGTCAGAGCCTTTTTTTTATGTTTTAAAAGCATTTTTTAAAAAGAAGTAGCAAACGGGTGACCGGGTAATTAGGGGGGCATGGGTGGGGGGGGACAGGGATTTTTGCTACTGGTTCTCCGAATCACCAGCCGCCATTGCTACAGGATGGGGTGATCCAGTCTGAACCGGGAGCATTTCTGGATCATAGGATGTTTGGCAAGTGGTCATTAGCTCAAATGGATTGCCAAGTCCCCAGATTATGATCATATGACCATAGGGGTGCTGCTATGGCCATAATTTTGGGCACCAGTTGTAAATCCTCTGCTCAGCATTGCCATAACTTCAAATGGATTCTGAACAAACTATTGTATGTCAAGGGCAATCTGTAACTGGCTATGCAGGGATTATGATAGATGGCAATATTTATGCATCCCAAACCCAAACCTTCTTTTGAAACTCTGCATTTTCTAACCTCCGTCCAGTGACAGTGCAAGCTTCCAACATGCTCACCCTGTGTAAGACTCATTTCCATTCAGAAAGCAGGAAAAGATGATGCACTTCATAATTCAAATAGCAAAACATCAGAATCTTAAAGAGTCTTTAGAGGGCAAATGCTTATTAAGACAATATACAATTGTGGCGTAAAGTTAATTCCTAGTAATATCATTTATAGTTAAACTCTCACCAACCCTTAAACCATAAATCCAAAAAGCAGGGTAAACAGGGTAAGCTGCATTGATTTCAAACTTGTGTAAGCACGTTTCTTTATCCGTGATAGAATAAAAAGACAAACTTTTTGTTGGAAAGTCAAGGAAAACTCCAACCCGCAAAGGCCTATCTTGGTCAATGTTGATTTCTTGATTGTTGTGCCATGCCGAGATACGTTGAATATTGCATTCTATGCACCAGGATAATTCATTTCTCCCTAGTCGGTCGCTTCTGCCAATGTCCCCACTGGCAACACCAATGGCCCATAGAGAAGATTCCTCGGTGTTTATTTCCCAGTAATGGCAGCCCTCAGAGAAACCCGGAGAACCCAGCACCTGACTGTTGCGGAATCTCTTCGTGGAACGTTCATATTCTTTGCGACTACGAGACACTCTCACTTTTCTTTTATTGCCTGTGAGCTCAAGACTGCAACCAACTCTTTCATCATCAAAAGTAACCATGGACATCCCTAAGTGAAGTAAAATTAAAGACATACAGATCTCTAGGAGCCTTAAATCAGGGAGATATGTTCACAGTTCAAAACCCATCTTCTCTACCTGCAACCCTTTTGCCTTAATTGCCAATGAGTCTGGATAATGCAGCTTACTTTAACCAGCGAGTTGAAATTTATTGATTGATTGGTAGATTTTGATTGATTCATTCATTGACCAAATTGGGCCAAGTACATAAATTAATAACCCCCCATGCATTAAACTAGTTTATAGGAAATTAAAACTGCCTGATCATATTGGATATATAAACATGCTGGTGAAGCAAGTTATATCCAACACAAGTTTTGTGAATAGCTTCGTATATATCCAATTATCCCTGTCAGCGTGTTTCCGGTTTTTATTTTTTTTCTTGAGAAAATAGCATAGCACTTAGACTTATATACCAGAGGTGGGTTCTACTTACCTTTACTACCGATTTGCAGCAGAAGCGCACGCACTCTTCTGCGCATGCGCAGAAGCTTCTGTGCATGCGCAGATGACCCATGATGATGTTGTGGCAGGTGGGCGGAGCCTCCCGCCGGTTTTACTATATTTCTATAGAACCGGATAGAATTGTGAGCAACCCACCACTGTTATATACCGCTTCCCAGTGCTTCCCAGCCCTCTCTAAGCAGTTTACAGAGTCAGCATATTGACCCAAACAATCTGGATCTCATTTTACCGACCTTGGAAGGATGGAAGGCTGAGTTAACTTTAAGCCGGTCAGGATCGAACTCCTGGCAGTGAGCAGTGAGTCAGCCTGCAATACTGCATTCTAACCACTGCGCCACCATGGCTCTTATGGGCATTAGAAGAAATGGACAGTACTTAACCAATGTTCTAGTCTTTCCTAACCTGGAGTCTTTCAAAATGTGTGGACTTCAGCTTCCCAAATCACCCAGTCCTCATGGGCATTGTGTAGGATGCCATGGGGATGGCCCTGAAGGAACTATACAGATGTCATTAAAACTCCAGAAGCCAGGTGCAAGTCTGCTTGTGTTTTCCCATCCCTCCCTCATATCCCCAGGGAGTCAGGAAGAACCAGTTTCAGTCTAATACTCCCCACTTCCCTGATGTCAGCCATATAGGGAAGACCAGATCAGGAAACTGACTCCATAGGAAGACTACAGGTAGTCCTTGATTTATAGCAGTTCATTTAGTGACCATGTTACAACAGCACTGAAAAAAAGGACATGATCATTTTTCACACTTAAAATCATTGCAGCATGCTCATGATCATATGATCAAAATGCAGACCCTTGGGCAACTGACTCATATTTATGACACTTGCAATGTCCCAGGATCACGTGATCCCCTTTTGAGACCTTCTGACAAGCAAAGTCAATGGGAAAAGTCAGTTTCACTTAACAACCATGTTATTAACTTAGCTAACAGCAGTGATTCACTTAACAATTGACCAAAAAAAAAATGCTGTAAAATGGGGGAAAATTACTGCTATCTTGCTTAGCAACAGAAATTTTGGACTCTATGGATATATCATTGGTTCAGGTTTTCTTAGGCCTCACAGCCGGGAGAACTTGATTTGACTTTTTTCAGTGCTACATGACAGACATGATTCCCTGAATTAAGTTTCTATTCCGCCTAACCTTCTCTGAGTTAGATGCATAGTATTGCTCTCCCTGATTTGGGCCCCTAGCCTTCCCTGAGATAAGCTTCTAGTTTTGCATTCCTTAAGTTGAGTTTCTATTCAGGTAAAACGCATGATTTCCTGAAAAACACGTGGTATTTTGCTAATACGTATACTCTAAACGCTTGCTGATTGGTGATGTTAAGTTTCTATATGCTAAATTCCCTCATTGCTGTAGTTACCCCTCCCTGCTAAAACTGCATAATAAAAGAGACTGTTGCGATCTAAGGGGGATCTTTTTACAACATTCCTTTTACAACCCCTTTCTTCGTGCTATCTCATTTTGAAGAACTCCTGGTGTGGTGTCTTTTATTTGGCTTCTTTCGTCCTTGCGAGGACCCACTAAATTGTCTCAGCGAGGGCTGAGACCCGTTCCTGCGGGAACCCAGGACAACATTAACAGGGAACCTAGGACAACAAATAAGTGTTGCAGACCAACAGCAACATCTGGGGGCTCGTCCTGACCTGTTGTGTTGTCCAGAGGCGTGATCGTTGTCTAGCGGTGCGTCACCTTCACCCTCATTGCTTACCCGTCCGGGACGCGACACATGCATACGTAAGTAATGAGCTCCTCGAACTCGAAAGTCTCATCATGGCATAGGAATGAGCTTTACTCTCTGGTGAAGAAGGCTAATTGTTTGCAAAAAGTTAATGGCACCACTGTCTATCCTCTTTCTAAGAAATCTCTTACCTCTTCTCTATCCTAATTCTCCTACTGATTCGCCTGCTCCGCTCTCTTCTACTACGGATGAAAAGTCTCCACCTCCGTATGAATCTTCTTCTGTCTCTGTAGCTGCCTCTGCTCCCCCTGCAGACACAGCTCTTTCTCCTTCTGCAGCGTCTCCCCCCCCTTCGGAGGATACAGACTTAGCTGCAGGCACTCTCTCTGCCTTGGTTGCTCTTTCTTCTCTTTCTCTAAGAACTGAACCCCCGATATCGGCTTACCCTTTAAACCTCAATCCACCAGGAGGGGGACAGCCGATACATGACAACATCAATGTACGGGTGCTTAAAAATTTAAAAGAAGCTGTTACTTCCTACGGCATTCACTCTCTTTTAGTTCCTCTGCCTGCTCATTCCTTTCCCTCCTCCTCCCTTTCCCCCCACTCTGAACCTTCAAAGCATATTGAGCTAGAAAGCGTATTGTACCAAATGCCTGTTTCTTCCATCCCTGCTTTGAAAACTGCCTCCTTTCCCCTGCCTGCCTCCCTTCCCCCAGAGCACCCCTCCCTTTCCCCCATGGGTGATCAGCAACTGATTTGGTTTAATTGCTTCTCTATATCTGGAAACAATCTGGAAAAGAATTTGCTCACAGCGACTACATGGGAAACATTGGGAACTTTTTTCCATGAAAGTCCAAGAGCCCCTGTAAAAATTCTGTACATCTGGCACATGATCTTTGAATGCCTCATTTTACTTGCAGACGTCACTTAGAGAATCAGGACCTCTGCCTTATCAAAAATGACTTAAAAGGATCCACAATCACAGTCATGATTTAAACTGCTGAGTTTTCTCAGACAAGTTCCCCAGGTCTGTAAATGTTGTTTGATGATGTGTGTGCTTGTGTATGTATGTATGTGATCATTTTCAGACCTGCATAAGAATTGTAGAGATAATTGTGATGCTTGATTTGCATGGAATGTGTGTATGTGCAAAACTCATTGAGAAGGTGTGAAATTTCTGTGTTGTTTTTTGGATTTGCAAGAAATGTGTGCATGTGTGAGAAATTGTCTCTGCATGTGTGTGTGTGTGTGTGTGTATCTGTCTGCATAAATTCCGTATGCAAGCAGCCAGGTACTTTTGGAAAAGAAATAAAACATTTTTCTTTCCTTTTGCAAGCAAGTGAGTTACTTTTGGACATTTTTTTTTTCTCTTCATATGCATGAGAGTGTCTTTCCAGTGAGTTACTTTTAACTTTTTTTCTCTGCCCTCTGGCTTATCTTAACTACCCCCCCCTTTTGTTCCTTGCTGTGCCAGGGAAAAGGGCGGGCTACGGGGGAGAACCATTCACCCCCACTCCATTTTTTTTTCTTCTCTCTCTTCTTTCTTGTCTGAGAAGGGAGGGACAATTAGGCTCTCTGGAAGCATTGCTTTTGTAAAAAGCTATGTAAAAAACTATGCAGATATATTTTCTTTTTCACCATGAAAACAATTTTGATTTTAATTTTCAACCCTGAAAACACTTTTGATTTTTTGCTTTTAATTTTTATTTTTTATCTTTTCTGGAACTTTTTGAGGTTTAACCTGCCTGATTAAACCTATACCTTTATAAATGTTTTCGAAGCACTGAGTTGACTAAAAATGTTTCATTTAGCTTTGTATTTTTGCAGCTGTTCACATACATCATTAAAGTTGGAAGGGACCCTTGGAGGTCTTCTAGTCCAACCCCCTGCCCAGGCAGGAAACCCTATGGCTATCTTCTTATGTATGGATGCATTTTTTTAAAGCGTAAATCTGTTTTTTGGAAAATGCACTTAGGTTTTCCACATAAACAGACTCACCCTAAAGCTTCCGCCATGTTTTTCTTTTTTGAATCAGACTCAGTGTGCCCCTTATTTGCTGTTTGTGTTTCTTTTTCTTTTTTAGCAGCACAATATGTGCCCTGTTTTAGGAACTATTTCAGAGATGAGTTAGAAAGTTATAGGATGTGATAAGTTAGAAGGTTACAGAATGTGAAGAGAGAGTTACTAGTGCTGAGAAGGTTTTAAGTTAGAAAAGTAAAGTAAGACGGATGGTGATTTTGCTAAGAATGTGGTTTGTTTTTGGAAGTTTTTGATAGCATGGATTTGTTAGTGACCAACTTCCACACATGAATAAAAAGGGTGGGAGTTGGGTTTTTATTGATTGATTGTCTTTTTCTCTGTCTTCCACATAGTATGTTACTCAAATAGTAAAAACTATTTTTCAATCTTACTTGTCCCCTTCTCTTGATTCTAATCTCACTTCTCTTTTCACAACTTTATGTAGCAGACGCTGCGGCCTCTGCCTCCTCTCTTTTGACACTTTCTCCTGTCTCTCCTTGGGACAGTCACTCCTATTTTCATCAAAACAAAAAGGCGCTCATGAAACAATTTGGCTTCACGGCTGCTGAGGCATCTGATCATACATCAATGCCCTACTTGCAGCCGCCAAGGTATACATATTCAGGTTTCATCATGGCAACCTTGCAAAGGGGTGAAACCGCAAAACAAGTTATTAATCATTGTATTCGGACTTTCGTAACGTTGGGATGTCCAAAAACTCTAAAAACTGACAATGGACCAGCCTATACGAGCTCTGCCTTTGCACAATTTTGCCATCGCTGGTCAATAATCCATAAATTCGGCATTCCTTTCAATAGCCAGGGCCAGGCCATTATAGAGAGAGCGAATTTGACTCTTAAACAGGCCTTGGACAGACACTTGGGGTCAAAAGGCATCAGCCCCGACACTCGGCGTTGCAAAATGTATTAAATGTTTGCTTGTATTCATTGAATTTTCTTAATCTAACTGGATCTCCTGCCTCCACTGCTGCCTCGAGACAGTTTTCCTCCTCCCTCCCTCTTCTCGTCCTCTGGTACATTATAGGCATCTTCCGGATCCAGCTTGGAAAGGTCCAGCTCAATTGATTACCTGGGGAAAAGGCTACGCTGCAGTTCAATTGCCTGATCGAGTCCTGTGGGTTCCAGCTCGCTGTGTTCGCCCCTGTCATCTCAATCAACCAAAAAGAAAGATGAAGATCCTTCTGATCCTATCACTGATCTCTCTGCCTTGGTTGCTCTTTCTTCTCTTTCTCTAAGAACTGAACCCCGATATCGGCTTACCCTTTAAACCTCAATCCACCAGGAGGGGGACAGCCGATACATGACAACATCAATGTACGGGTGCTTAAAAATTTAAAAGAAGCTGTTACTTCCTACGGCATTCACTCTCTTTTAGTTCCTCTGCCTGCTCATTCCTTTCCCTCCTCCTCCCTTTCCCCCCACTCTGAACCTTCAAAGCATATTGAGCTAGAAAGCGTATTGTACCAAATGCCTGTTTCTTCCATCCCTGCTTTGAAAACTGCCTCCTTTCCCCTGCCTGCCTCCCTTCCCCCAGAGCACCCCTCCCTTTCCCCCATGGGTGATCAGCAACTGATTTGGTTTAATTGCTTCTCTATATCTGGAAACAATCTGGAAAAGAATTTGCTCACAGCGACTACATGGGAAACATTGGGAACTTTTTTCCATGAAAGTCCAAGAGCCCCTGTAAAAATTCTGTACATCTGGCACATGATCTTTGAATGCCTCATTTTACTTGCAGACGTCACTTAGAGAATCAGGACCTCTGCCTTATCAAAAATGACTTAAAAGGATCCACAATCACAGTCATGATTTAAACTGCTGAGTTTTCTCAGACAAGTTCCCCAGGTCTGTAAATGTTGTTTGATGATGTGTGTGCTTGTGTATGTATGTATGTGATCATTTTCAGACCTGCATAAGAATTGTAGAGATAATTGTGATGCTTGATTTGCATGGAATGTGTGTATGTGCAAAACTCATTGAAAAGGTGTGAAATTTCTGTGTTGTCTTTGCAAGAAATGTGTGCATGTGTGAGAAATTGTCTCTGCATGTGTGTGTGTGTGTGTGTGTATCTGTCTGCATAAATTCCGTATGCAAGCAGCCAGGTACTTTTGGAAAAGAAATAAAACATTTTTTTTCCTTTTGCAAGCAAGTGAGTTACTTTTGGACATTTTTTTTTTCTTCATATGCATGAGAGTGTCTTTCCAGTGAGTTACTTTTAACTTTTTTTCTCTGCCCTCTGGCTTATCTAAACTACCCCCCCCCTTTTTGTTCCTTGCTGTGCCAGGGAAAAGGGCGGGCTACGGGGGATAACCATCCACCCCCACTCCATTTTTTTTTCTTCTCTCTCTTCTTTCTTGTCTGAGAAGGGAGGGACAATTAGGCTCTCTGGAAGCATTGCTTTTGTAAAAAGCTATGTAAAAAACTATGCAGATATATTTTCTTTTTCACCATGAAAACAATTTTGATTTTAATTTTCAACCCTGAAAACACTTTTGATTTTTTGCTTTTAATTTTTATTTTTTATCTTTTCTGGAACTTTTTGAGGTTTAACCTGCCTGATTAAACCTATACCTTTATAAATGTTTTCAAAGCACTGAGTTGACTAAAAATGTTTCATTTAGCTTTGTATTTTTGCAGCTGTTAACATACATAATAAGAGTTGGAAGGGACCCTTGGAGGTCTTCTAGTCCAACCCCCTGCCCAGGCAGGAAACCCTACAGCATTTCAGACACATGGCTATCTTCTTATGTATGGATGCATTTTTTTTAAGCGTAAATCTGTTTTTTGGAAAATGCATTTAGGTTTTCCACATAAACAGACTCACCCTAAGCTTCCGCCATGTTTTTCTTTTTTGAATCAGACTCAGTGTGCCCCTTATTTGCTGTTTGTATTGTTTCTTTTTCTTTTTTAGCAGCACAATATGTGCCCTGTTTTAGGAACTATTTCAGAGATGAGTTAGAAAGTTATAGGATGTGATAAGTTAGAAGGTTACAGAATGTGAAGAGAGTTACTAGTGCTGAGAAGGTTTAAGTTAGAAAAGTAAAGTAAGACGGATGGTGATTTTGCTAAGAATGTGGTTTGTTTTGGAAGTTTTTGATAGCATGGATTTGTTAGTGACCAACTTCCACACATGAATAAAAAGGGTGGGAGTTGGGTTTTATTGATTGATTGTCTTTTCTCTGTCTTCCACATAGTATGTTACTCAAATAGTAAAACTATTTTTCAATCTTACTTGTCCCCTTCTCTTGATTCTAATCTCACTTCTCTTTTCACAACTTTACAGTCTCTCATTTACAAAACATCCCTATTTTGTTATGTAGCACTCTCTTTTGACACTTTCTCCTGTCTCTCCTTGGGACAGTCACTCCTATTTTCATCAAAACAAAAGGCGCTCATGAAACAATTTGGCTTCACGGCTGCTGAGGCATCTGATCATACATCAATGCCCTACTTGCAGCCGCCAAGGTATACATATTCAGGTTTCATCATGGCAACCTTGCAAAGGGGTGAAACCGCAAAACAAGTAATTAATCATTGTATTCGGACTTTCGTAACGTTGGGATGTCCAAAAACTCTAAAAACTGACAATGGACCAGCCTATACGAGCTCTGCCTTTGCACAATTTTGCCATCGCTGGTCAATAATCCATAAATTCGGCATTCCTTTCAATAGCCAGGGCCAGGCCATTATAGAGAGAGCGAATTTGACTCTTAAACAGGCCTTGGACAGACACTTGGGGTCAAAAGGCATCAGCCCCCGACACTCCCGGCGTTGCAAAATGTATTAAATGTTTGCTTGTATTCATTGAATTTTCTTAATCTAACCGGATCTCCTGCCTCCACTGCCGCCTCGAGACAGTTTTCCACTCCTCCCCTCCCCTCTTCTCGTCCTCTGGTATATTATAGGCATCTTCCGGATCCAGCTTGGAAAGGTCCAGCTCAATTGATTACCTGGGGAAAAGGCTACGCTGCAGTTCAACTGCCTGATCGAGTCCTGTGGGTTCCAGCTCGCTGTGTTCGCCCCTGTCATCTCAATCAACCAAAAAAGAAAGATGAAGATCCTTCTGATCCTATCACTGATCTCTCTTGCCTCTTCTGTCTCTAAAATTTCCCTTCTCTCTGCTACTCATTTTTCCCCTGGCGTATCTCGCTTCTTGCCCTCTTCCCACGTTTTTACCCCTGCAGCTCTCCGTTTGCAGCGCTCCTTATCCGGAGCACAGCAGAACCTGCATCGTCCCGCAAATTATACTTGGACTATTTTGGACTTCCAAGGAAGCGTCCTTCATTCCATCTCTAATCGAACTTTGTGGCCTTGGTTTCCTGCACTCTACTTTGACTTTGCTGAAATGCTGGTCGGCGCCCATGGATTTAAACATAAAACAAAATGTAATCCTTCCCCTCGGGACGTCTGGGCAATTGGTCCAGGCCTGTATATCTGCCCAGGACATCTTACTGATCTCTCCCACCTAGATGAATGTGGGACCATCTCTGATTGGTATTGCAAGTCCTGGCAATGTGTGTCAACCGGAAAGATTTGGTGGACTGCTCCCTATACTACTGACTATATCAAAGCTATACTAGGCCCTGATAACAATTTGCCTTGGAAATCCTGCTCCAATTGGGCCTGCTGCGGCGTTCGCCTCAATCCTATGACTGTTACTTTTACATCTCATGGAAGGAGTCTTCCGATTACTGAATGGATTAAAGGGAAAAGATGGGGGGGAAGGTCGAGAGATAATTCCGATTACAGACATCCAGGAAATATATTCATAATTCGTCTTACCATGTCCTTAGAAACATCCCCACCTGTGGGCCCAAACAAACAAGTCAATTCGCCCTTTTTACAGCCCTTGATTAAAAGCAACAATCCATTGGTGTCCTTGGTCTCCTCTGCGCATGATGCCCTTGTGGCAGCCCGTACTTTTCCTAACAATGATAGTAGGTGTTGGCTGTGTCTGTCTTCTCAACCCCCTTTTTATGAGGCCATAGGTTCCGCCCTACCTTTTACCAATAGCACCTCAGATACGGTTGTAGGTGGTCTAACTCTTCTATAACGGTATCCTCAATTGAAGGTCAAGGTTGTTGCCTTGGGTATGTACCCTCTAACTTTTCTCACTATTGTATCAATGCCTCCTCGGATGCCTATACTTCCTGCACAATATACTTGTCCAAAGAAAGGCTAGGACTTGACACTGGAGGGTGGACTATACTACACTACTCTATCAACTGCAGATCTTTCCAAAGCGTTTAAATGGTCAGTTTTTATTCCTTCCAATGGCTCTATTTGGGCCTGCTCTACGGTGCTACTGCGTGTGTCAGTGGAGACATTTTACACACCAAACACGCTTTTTGCATTCAGGTTTATCTTCTCCCTAAAATGTCTGTTTTTTCCAATAATGAGTTCTTTTCTCGCATGGAAACACCCCAATACCTTCCACGAACCAAACGGGAGGTGGTTACTACTATGACTTTGGCCCTTCTCCTGGGCCTAGGAGCCACTGGTGCTGCAACTGGAATCGCAGGAATGGTTGTGGCTGACAAAAACATCCGCAGGCTCAGTATTGAAATAGATGCTGATCTCAAACGCATTGAGCAATCTATGGTTGCCCTCCAAAATTCCCTGACCTCTCTCCGAGGTTGTATTACAAAATAGAAGGGGTTTGGACTTGCTATTCTTAAAACAGGGCGGTCTGTGTGTAGCTTTGAAAGAAGAATGTTGTTTTTACACTGAAAGTTCTGGTGTTGTGCTTGACTCTATGGCAGAATTAAATACCCGATTGAAAGATAGGGAAAAAGAGCGTTCTCTATCCCATACGTGGTATCAGGGAATGTTCAATCTCTCTCCCTGGTTGACCACCCTCCTCTCTGCCCTAGCCGGTCCTCTGATTTTGTTGCTCCTTGCATGTACAATTGGCCCATGTGTTATGGGGAGAGTTCTAGCATTTTTGAAACAAAGACTAAACAGTATTGGAGATGATGTCCTCTTGCTAAGGAACACTGTTGAAAATGAATATAAACAACCACTTTTAGAATTAGCCTCTGAGGCTGATGAAGACTCTGAATCGGGAACCATTCCTTTGAAAAGTGTACTGACTCCTGCGGGTCTCCCGGAGGGATCCACTGGGATGTCATAGCTTTAGAAGAATATTACCCATCTTAAAAATAAAAACAGAGGACATATGGATATATCATTGGTTCAGGTTTTCTTAGGCCTCACAGCCGGAGAACTTGACTTGACTTTTTCAGTGCTACATGACAGACATGATTCCCTGAATTAAGTTTCTATTCCGCCTAACCTTCTCTGAGTTAGATGCATAGTATTGCTCTCCCTGATTTGGGCCCCTAGCCTTCCCTGAGATAAGCTTCTAGTTTTGCATTCCTTAAGTTGAGTTTCTATTCAGGTAAAACGCATGATTTCCTGAAAAACACGTGGTATTTTGCTAATACGTATACTCTAAACGCTTGCTGATTGGTGATGTTAAGTTTCTATATGCTAAATTCCCTCATTGCTGTAGTTACCCCTCCCTGCTAAAACTGCATAATAAAAGAGACTGTTGCGATCTAAGGGGGATCTTTTTACAACATTCCTTTTACAACCCCTTTCTTCGTGCTATCTCATTTTGAAGAACTCCTGGTGTGGTGTCTTTTATTTGGCTTCTTTCGTCCTTGCGAGGACCCACTAAATTGTCTCAGCGAGGGCTGAGACCCGTTCCTGCGGGAACCCAGGACAACATTAACAGGGAACCTAGGACAACAAATAAGTGTTGCAGACCAACAGCAACAGGACTCAATTGTGGCCATAAGTCAAGGACTACCTGTAGTCCTTCCTGACTCCTTGGGCGCAACACTTGCTTCTGGATCTGCTGTCTTAGTGACTTCTGAATAATTTTTCTAAGGTCATCTCCATGGCTCCTCACACCACTGAGTTGAATATTTTACTGAGGGGGGGGGGCATTGCCAAGGTCGTCTTTGGTAATTCATTAAGGTTTAAGTTTTCCCTTTTGATCTGATGAGGCGGAGGTAAGATACGCTTTTGGATTACAATTAGGATCATTAAAGGATGTAGCAGAAAAAGCATCCATTTGTGTCAGTATATTAAAAGAAATAGAGCATTAGTCGGAATCCTGTGGTTTTGTTTTTAGTAAAATAAATAAATACATAAATAGAATGAGAATCAATAAGGAATAAAACACTAGATACATGGCTGGGTTAACGGTACTATTAGTTGTCCATACCATTTTCATTTGTTTTACAATTTACAAGACTATGTGAAGTCATATATCGAAAGCAAAGGGTGTGCTCTGCAGACCAGTGTTTAACATACACAACTTACTGTGTATGTACATAACTCATGCTGGTTGCAGAATTCTGGGAGTTGAAGTTCACATATTTTAAAGTTGCTAAGGGTGAGAAATACTGCCATGGACTATGGAATAACAGATAAGGGATGCCATTTACGGGTGTCAGTTTCATGGGGAAAAATGGAGGTTGAACCAGTGGTGGGATTCAGCCAGTTTGCACCACTTCGGGATAACCGGTTGTTAACTTTCTGAGCAGTTTGGTAAACTGGTTGTTGGAAGAAATTATTAGGGCAGAGAACCGGTTGTTAAACTACTTGAATCCCACCACTGGGTTGAACCAATACCTTTGTCCAAGTCTATAGGGTGATAGTTTTGGGAATGATTCTAGATTAGAAAAGGGTACAGTCTCAAGATACCCATCTGATATTTCTCCAGCACAGGGAAAAAAATTGTTATAAAAGTCCACACCATTTTGAAAAACCTGCCACTACCATGTGCTACAAAACCAAATAAATTATTGCCCAAGAGCGCTGAAAGCTAACCTCATTTTGTTTCATTAACACTAGAACATTTATTTAATAGATACTATATAGCGTTATTTCTAAAGAAAGCAAAATAAAATGCTGTGCTCTTCAAGGGAATATAAATTATCTTGTTCCAGAAAAAAAAACCTAGTTTGAAATATCAATTCAACAGCTAGTTTTCAAATTATTTTTGAAAGGGAAAGTTTGTGTGTTTCATCTGTAGATCTCAATATCACACTTGTCTGTGCAGCAATGAACATACTTACACTGAGAAAATCTACTTGAAATCATCCGCAATTCTCTGTCCCTAGGAGATGATGTTGATGATGAACAAATGCTTGCTTCCTGGCCGGAATCATTCCTTGGTACTGTAAAAAATATTCAATTTTTTTGCAATGTTTTGCAACTCATATTAACTTAAATAGAGGTAGACAACATGCTAGCCATGGTCACTGCCCTCGGCAGAGGTGACAATTCTCTCCTGTCTTAATTACAATAAAATTAAATGAGAAACTGGCATCCTGCTAAGTGTCAGTCTCTAGAATCATTTTAATTTCAAAGAACAGCAGTTGGTATCACATGGATCCCACAGGCAGCCTTAGAAAATTAAAACGACACCACTTTTTTGCCTTTTCATGGGCAGGAATAATCTAGATCAGTGATGGTAAACCTTTTGGATTTGGTGTATCCAAAATTCAGAAAATGCCTACCTTGTTTGTTGGCATGACACTCACACACACACACACACACACACCATATCCTGGACAAAAGTGGCCTCTCTGGACCTCCTATCCTCTGGACTCTCTTCTCTAGATTCTCTGGAAGACATGCATTTTCTGGAGCCTCCGAAAATTTTGCAAGAATGATTGTGCAATTTTCAGATGCCTCAGGGGCTGCACAAGAGTAAGGTCTTCTAACGCAACTTTCAGAGGGTCCAGAGCACGGGTGTCAAACTCACCATGTCATGTTGAAGTTACATGATGTGACATTTTTTTTTGTCTTCGCAGAGCTGGGGTGGGCATGGCCTGCGCGTGACGCATCCAGCCCACAGGCCGCCAGTTTGACATCCCTGGACTATAGAGGCCTGACTTGTCACCATAAATGACATGGCTTGTCACCTGTGACACCAGCGTCATAGGTTTGACATCACTGATCTAAATGTTTTTTCATCCATGCCAATTGGGAGGCCAGTTGTGCAGGTGCCAACCAGGGGACCCGTTGATAGATTCCAGGATATTATAACTGGAGAAATCCCCAAAGGATTGTTTAGAGTGGTTAGTGACAGAGCCAGGCAAACAGATATGGTAAGAGCCCTATAAACCATGGTAAGAGCCCTATAAACCATGTAACAATCAGGAGATGACCAGACAAATAAGTGATTAAGACTACTCTTATTATTTTTACTCCACAATACTTGTGCTAAGCATTTTGATTCCTGTATATTAATCCCATATTATTCCTGTCATTGTGATTTGAGCTAAGTGCAAAACTACACAAATTTGTGCTTTCATCTGTAACAATTTGTACCCTTAAAAAAAGAGCTAGTAAGTGTTTTTGTTTTGCTCAATCAAACCAGGAATGTCACAATATCAGAACAACATGGATAAGCAGCGGAATGTGGAAAATGATTCCCTGATGCAATAATGAGTATGATTTCCCCAAAAATCAATTAAAGTTAATAAACCACCTACAGGAATCACTGGAAAGGATCATTTCTTCTGCTCCATCAGCTGCAGCTTCACTATTGTTGCTGGTTCCTGGAGAAGGCTCTACAGTAAAAAAAATTTTTAAAAATTCAGGCTGTTAAAACACTGAGACTAGAAATTGGCATGGCAGAACACAAGTAGCTGCGTTTAAGATGGCACAGTGGTTAGAGTGCAGTACTGCAGGCTACTTCCGCTGACTGCCGGCTAACTGCAATTTGGCAGATTTAATCTCACCAGGCTCAAGGTTGACTCAGCCTTCCATCCTTCTGAAGTCAGTAAAATGAGGACGAGATTGTTGGGGGCAATATGCTGACTCTGTAAACCGCTTAGAGCAGGGGTCTCCAATCTTGGTCCCTTTAAGACTTTGTGGACTTCAACTCCCAGAGTCCCTCAGCCAGTAAAGCTGGCTGAGGAACTCTGGGAGTTGAAGTCCACAAATCTTAAGGGGACCAAGGTTGGAGACCCCTGGCTTAGAGCTGTAAACTACTGTGAAATGGTATATCAGTCTAAGTGCTATTGCTGTTATGTTTCAGCTTCAATCTCAGTTTAAGAAGATCTCCATGATCCATTTTAAGAGGGTCCCATATCACTTTGATCAGCACTTCATTTCTGAGAAAGGTCATTTTCACAGGAAATGGGACCACCCATATGTTTTCGATTCAAACTGAATGAGGGAGCTAATGGCTGTCAACAGGTTGTATAAAAACAACACCTATTATACACAGCCAATGGCAAGGAATGAGGGGCCTTGTGGTTCAATAGCATTCACAGCCACTTATTCTACCTAAAAAAAAGAGTTTTGGAGATATAGCAACTATTGCTTAAGGAGACAAATTCACGTCTAGACTTGGCAGCTGCTAATTCCTATTGCAAGGATAAGATGTTGAAAAGCATTCAGCAAAAAAGAAGGCATCATGGAATGATGATTTGTCTCACTGGAATTCCTCAAACTGAGTATACTATACAGGACTTCCATATGCTGAGTATAAAGTCTACAGCTGGCAATCGGATCAAACCTGTGCTGACCTCTCACTGACCAATTGAAATTTAAATACATTTTCCCTATAGGATATATTTCTTTAAAATATTATAAGATTTTTTTAAAAGCTTGTGTATCATAATAGAAGGTACTATTCATTGCTAAACAGCAAAGTTCTTTTATTTGTAAAGTTTCTAGTACCTACAGTAATAATGTCCCAAAGGTGCTTTTTCAAGAGGCAACTGGACTTTCTGGTTTTTCTTTGAAGCCGTTTGTGACCTTAATGACTTGCTAAAAGGATGCAAATGACCAGCTGTCTGCAAGGAGTATAATTCCTTCCATTCCCCACCATCCAGTCAGAGCTAAAGAAGCTTCTTGGATGAGAAGCAAAACGTCTTCAAAGAAAAACAAAGTCCAGTTGCCTCTTGAAAAAGCACCTTTGTGGCACCATGACCTGGATGACTGAGACTCTCCATAGACATCTATAGTAATAATCAACTTGACCATAAAGAAAAGCAAAACTCTATCAAAGAGATTCCATGTCCATATTGCCAGTGAGTTCAACATACTGCCAAAGCTAGAAAAAGTACCTGCTAAACAACAGACAAAGAACACACTTTAGGGAGGCTAATGGGTGAGGTCTGTTATTACCTTTTAACCATGGATATAAAGGATCAGAGGAAGAAACAAAATAAGTTTCAGTAACCAAAAACAAAAACAGTGGCATGTTCAAAGACTTACAAAGAACAATTTATAAGGACTTCTGCCTTGGGCAGGAGGTTGGGCTAGAAGACATCCAAGCCCTATTATTTTATTTCCATCACACCCTACTTATTCACTACCCAGAAGAATTTGGTAGCTACAGAACACCAGTCATGGTAAGATCTAATCCAACCATGCCATCTTTCTCATGTTTAGCATCAGATTAGAATACCTATGCCAGACCATAGTAGTTTTATTTCCCTAGTGATATTCAAAGCTTTATAATAAGTCAGCACATGTTTAGTTTTAATGTAAGAGGGGAATGAAAATTCCACCAACTCTGAGATGGCTGCGCTGGGAAATTCCTCAAAATTGCTGCTTCCAGCTGTCTCCTTAACTCTTCAACAGCACCGGCAATATTGCTGATCTTCTCAATGGGATCGCCAGTATAAGCTTCTTGTCCTGATGACGTTTTCTAACAATTAAAAAATAAATCAAGAATTAAACAAGGCACCAGCAAGATTTCAGTTCAATTCTGTAATTGAACTGAAATTCAGTTCTCTCAATTTCTCTCAATTCTGTAATTAGAATCTGAATAATATAATTTTTTTTTCTTCCCAGTGTTTCCCTGCAAGCAGTCTGCTGGTTGGGTTTTTGTTTTTGTTTTTTTTGGACCTAGTATTGATTGATTGGTTGTGACAGGAACCGACCAACTGGCTTGTCACCAGAATCCAACGTTGTGGGCTCAGCGAGAGTGACTGGCCTTAGTCACCCAGTCAACTGTTGAACCCAAAACTCAGAGTTTCCTGGTTTCTAGCCTGATGCTTTAACCACTACACTAACCAACTAATAATAGAGCAGATGAGGGAGAAAAAATTAAATTATTTCCCCAAGAAGGTGGAGGTTCTGTAGACAAGGAGAGGATTAGATTTTGAGTTTCAAATTAATCATGTTTTAGATGGAGTTGTACTCCTCTAGCTTTGCAGTTTGGGAGTACTTCTGGAACATCACACCTGCTAGTTGGATTTACAGATTATGAGTGTTGTAAATCTTTGGCAAGTAATGTACCAACTCCCTCAGTTAGTTGGACTTAGTGACAGTTGGAACTGATCTTGATCACTTCTGTGGGCTTTATTATGGAGCTACCCCTAAAAATGTCTGCTAAAGTAGTCTCAGAATAAAGTAGAACTAGATCACCTGATCGTGCTTCCTCATCTGATCTATCTGGGAAGGCTGATATCAGTCTTGAAGTTTAATAGTACAAATCTCCCAAGGTCATTCTCACATACCATCATACATGATCACAATTTGGGCCATGGCAACTTCTGACAATTATGTTGCAGCGTCCTTCAGTCACCTAATTGTCATTTGTAACCTTCATTGCTGGCTTCTAACAAGTCAATGGGGAAGCCAGCAGGAGGTCAAAAATGTAATCACATAACATCACACCCAAAGATCACATGGGATTCACCTAAAGACAGCAATTGGGACTGCCTGAATTGCCATAAGTCAATACCTGCAGCATGGAGAAAAGGAGATTTTAATACTGTATTTGTTGCATATACTCAGAAGTCATCAAAAAAAGGAAAAAAAAGAGGAGAAGCAAAACTGGTAACAGCCTGTGATCTATAGTACAGAGTATTCAGAACTCCCTCCAGGTAGGGCTGGAGGGAAAAACACCCCTAGAATACTATAAAGAGGAGCCAACCCAATATAACTATATACTTCTATACATACAGGTATCTATTGTTTGAAATCATGACATATCTGTCCATTAATACCAGTCAGAATGCCTTCCAAATTATATTTTTAGGATCATCAAATGTAATAACTAAAAATCAACCTATTCTGCAATGAAAGGTCCACCAAATCACATTAGTACCCCACTCCTACTCTTGTTTGTTCAGCAATAGTTCTTTCAGTGTTTTAAATATGTTTACCCAGTTTTGTAAGATGAGTGGCCATGTAAATAGGATACATTAATAAATAAAATAGATCTTTATAGTGTCATTAATGCAATGGTTTACCGTCATCACTTCTTCAAATTTATTCTGCAAATCCAAAACGTTGTGAATTTTTCCATTGAGCTGCTTGTCAGTGGAGTCTGTTATTTGTTGAGCCACTTTCCATTCTTCTTCAATGATCCTTAGCACCATTTCCTCTTGATCACAAATGCACTTTTTCATAAAACGGAAGGCTTCTGAAATAGAGCTTCTGGTTTGAAATATATAATCCTAAAATCAGAAGAGACTGTTGCTGATGAAAGACCTCTATACAGAAATCTGAACGTTTTCAACATTTAATTTTTTCCCTTTACAATTCCAACAGAGAGCTTCAACGGTCTGAGCACTAAACCAACTCCTCTCACAATCCAGCATTCCCATTACTGCTTAAAAGTAGGTAGTACTTTTTTTGAATCAAACTCCAAGTTGGACTCAAACTCAGCTCTTGCTGACTTCACAATTGCATCTATGTAGTTTCTGGGCACACCTTTCAGAAATGGTTTCAATTCCTAGTCTGTTGCTACAGTTTCCTACCCATACACTAAATAGGCCCAGCCCCTACTGAGTTTTCTGAGATCAGCCAAGAGCAAGTAGGTGGCTTCAGCTGGCATCTCTGTCTCCTTCTACTTTGCTTCTAAAAGTGAAACTAGCCAGTTCACAACTGTCTCTCTTCTTTTAACGACTGTTCTTCCAGGAAATGCAGAAAAAGCAGTTCAGGGAAAGTCAAGAGGAACAAACTAGTAACAGAAAGAGAAAAAGAAATAAATATTGGGCAAGGTCCACCCAGAGTGTCTGTACTCTTTCAACTACTAGCCCGAGTCTCTCTGGGTCCATTTCTCAAGCATCTCCTGAATAGTAGCCTTGTCTAGTGCCACATAGATCTCACTGCTCTGCAGGACAGCCTCCCGCTTGTGATGAAACACAGGGTCTGGGTAACTCCTCATGCCATCAGGGCTGTTTTTCTGGAGGGCGACCGTTAGTGTCAGCTGGAACTTGACTCTTCTGAGAGCCTGAACTACTTCTGTGAATTTCTGGTAGATCTGGGGATGCACACCCTACAAGTCAACTAACTATTCTTGGGTTCCCAACCTTTTTTTTTGGCCATGCCCCACCTAAGCATCCCTAAAATCCTGATGCCCTCCCTCCCCCGGTGACACGTAATTCTTACTATTCAAAAAGTGAACTCCTACTCACGCGGAGGAAGCCTAAAAGGCCATTAACTTGGTTGAAACAAGGTTCCAAAGAACACGGCATCCATGAAAGAGAAAAATAAAAAAAACAAAAGACAATAGTAGTACTGAGGAACTTAAAAATAATAGTACGGCAGGATATGAAAAAACAGCAAATAAAGTTTCAAAACACATAATAGAGAACTGAACTGCATAAATATAAAATACTTTTAATGAAAGCTTTTTCTGTAATACTTTGATCATATTAATTACTATACATATTAAAATAAAGGTACCTAACAAATTCAAACACTGTCAAACTATCTACTAAATCTGCACTACTATTAATCTTCTCATTGTTCCCATCACCCATCTCCTTCCACTTATGACTGTATGACTGTAACTTTGTTGCTGGCAATCCTTACGATTTATACTGATATTGTTTCCTAATTGCTTTTTTTTAGCCTATGACTATCATTAAGTGTTGTATCATTAAGTGTTAAATTTGTACCCTATGACTATCATTAAGTTTTGTAAGTGTTGTACTTTGATGAAGGTATCTTTTCTTTTATGTACACTGAGAGTATATGCACCAAGACAAATTCCTTGTGTGTCCAATTACACTTGGCCAATAAAATATTCTATTCTATTCTATTCTATTCTATTCTATTCCATTCCATTCCATTCTAAATACAATTTGAGCTCACCTCAAGATCATATTTACAATGCAATTCTATGCATGTCTACTTAGAAATAAGTACCATTGTCTTCAATGGGGCTTACTCCTGGGAAAATGTTGTAGGATTGCAGCTTTAGTCTACTTAAGTTAATGAGATCCTTGTACTTGATGCCTGCTGCAGAGAGATTTTATATTAGGTTCCAATTTAGTCAGCTTTGTCATGAACGAAAGGGGGGTTGTAACCTATGACCCCCCTACTTGCCCACTCGGTTTGAACCTGCAGCTTAGTGGGGAAATGCTTTGGTAGTTCAGTAGGTGGAGGTGAATCCCACAGGCCTGGCAAGGCCTAAGCAGGCGTGGCCCAGCCCCAAATTGCTCTGAGAGGAAAAGCCTTGTAAAACACGGCCTGGGAAAACACAGACTAAAAATAACTGTAAATCTAACAATTTCTTATTTAAACTTGGGTCCTGGTTCTGTATCCTGACTGCTGGGCTTCCCCCAGCAGCCACCCACTCTGTCTCCGCACAGAGCAGCTCTCCCTGTAACCACCCAGCATCAAAGCCCACAGGAGAAGGAGAGAGAGAGAGGGAGAGACTCTGCCAATCCCAATGTCAGCGTTCCAGAAAACCCGCTCCTGCAGAAAGACTCCGAAACCAATATCTTTCAAAGTTCTTTTATTAGCATAGGTAAACTGGCACAACTGGATAAAATCCGAATCTGGGGATCCAGGCTCCTCCCTCAGTAATACAAACCCCAAAATCTCCACCCTCATGACCCCTCTGCCGATCACATGCTCCAATCCTCAACCATCCCATGTCGAAGCATCACTCCAGCCACACCTTCTCCAGATGCGAACCCAGCCTGACCTTGACCGGCAGAAAAATGTTATTATGTCTAATCATCCCTTGCACTACCACCCTCCTCCCCTCCTTTCCCACAGAGGAGAGTTGTGGCCGTGCATGGAAGCCTTCGGCCTAGTATGGCTTCCAAAGCTGACACCCATGATCTTTAGTGGAACACATCTGATTAGCTGGCAGTTGCTCCCTCCTGCCCCCAGTTAGGATATCCTTTTCAGACTAGGCCCGAGGAAATGCACTTTAACAAAGACAACAAATAGGTAAATGAAACAGCTGTTTCATCACAAATATGTAAGAACAATTAGTGGGCTTTCAAAAATTCAGTTAATAGCTCATTTTTGAATTTTTGAATAGCTCATTAAGAATCAAATTGTCCCCCTCTGGGGCATGGGCCCCACATTGGGAACCACTGGTCTACATTGAATGGGTGGCCTTGATAGACATCCATCTGCCAACCCCACAGGTAGTTCCCTATTACCCATTGCATATGCCTGAAGACAAGCTTGCTTCTCTTCTTTTGTTTTTGTTCCAGATTGAACAGATCCAGGAACTCCTTCCGATACATCTGGGTAGTTCAGATCATTTTGGAGGGAGGGATTGTGGGTCAAACACCTCTTGAATGGCCTTCCTTCTCCTCTTCTTCTTCATACATGGAGGAGCAGAAGGCCAATATTTCCTCAGAAGCAGTGGCTTGATGAGGTGTGATGCAAGTTCGCCTCCTCGTGGTGCACCCTGGATAGCATGGTAGTGTCAACCAAACAACTAGGAACAACTGGCAGCCAGACTACATTGAAGAATTGGCAGTTAACAACAGCTGGCAGCCAGACATCTTTGTAGAATTCCTGGTTCTCTAAATACATGGCAACGGATAAAAAGAACTGATAAAAGGACATTGCTGTGTTCATCGATCGAAGTGGGGTCTTGTCTTTTCCCCTCAGTGTGATTGTGGTGCTCCTCAACAAAATATCCACCACACTGTGTCCAACTGTCCACCAAGAACTTACACTGGCCCAATGTCTGATATTAACATTTGTACTACTATATGTCCATGTATTTGCCATACGCTAAATAAATAAATAGTGGCTTGATTGCTCCACTATTTTGGCTTGATGAGCCTCCACCACGGGGGCTCATCAAGATGTTGTGAACATCACTGGAGTGCTCCCATGTTAGCATTTCAGCCAACAGCTGGTCAATGTAGTCATCCATATTCACCATGCTGCAGATGGATATACCTAATCCTAAAATGTCTCTAATTGGAAAGTTCAGAATGGATCAGTTGCAACCAGACGGCGGAACTCAACCTGAAAAATCCTTTTGCTTTTTTGCCAGGCCTTGACCATCTCATTTACATACCCAAAGCCCTGACACAGTGAGAAACGGTTTATCACACCTACTCCACACCTGATGCAGGGCTTTGTGCCACTGACCCTCTGCCACTAACCCTAACTGTTGATTATAACAAATCATGTGGTGATCCACTGTCTCATAAAAAATAATTTGCATTCTATTATAATACAAACAATGCAGAAATGGTTGCACAAATGTTGCAGAATGTAAGGACTTATGGCAAAAATGCTGAAAATATTTTACTGATTCTGGGTCCTTAAATCAAATACAACTTTTAAGAAAACCAGGCACACCATTTTCACACATATATCCAGCTAAAGTATTTGAATCCCTCAAAGCTAAATACTTTATTGCATCATAAATCTCTTTAAATCATCATAAGTCTCTTTAAAAGAGCCCAAATCAAATACAGTTTGACAGCTGATACTTCAAAGCCATAAAAGAAGACATAAATGATTGAAAAAAGTTGGAAGCAAGTAGCTGGTTGGTGAACAGAAGACACATGGGAGAAACCATTTATTTGCTTTTTGATTATTTGTTTACTAAGGAGGAAGGTTTTCAAACATACTTCAGGAGTCATCAATGCAGAAGATCCCAGGTTCAAATTTAAGCCCTGAATGGGATATCCAGAGCATTCCCTGGGGAATTGTACTGTATGTTTGCCTCTAGATCACACCTAAGGAGCCACAAAGTGACTCTTTCCAGAAGTATGATAGCTAGAAAGGATGGAAGCAGTTTTCCATCCTGAAAGATAAAGGCTAGGAAAGGTTACTTACACTTAGGCTTAAACTTTAGAGTTTAGACAGTACTAAGGCTCCAAGGCACACACTTTGCAACAAACCTGTTAGAGTATCGGAGGAGTAACCTTTCCTTTATCCAAAAATGCCCATCCTATCAACGGCAAGCTGTTTCCTTAGAGTGCATCTGTGTATACTTATACATATACACACCTATACATACACGGAGAAATTTAAAATGTGTCGCAGACCTAATAATTCTTTCCCAACCAATTTAAATCTGCATTTCATACTGCAGATAGAAGGGAGAGACTGGCTTGTCTGGAAGCTCAGAATAATACTGACAGGACCGAGACCAAAAGGCACCCAGCTGGTCAACCCCCGAAGAATCACAGCTAGACCCCGATCCTTTAGACCAAGGGTCTGCAAACTTGGCTCTTTTAAGATTTGTGGACTTCAACTCCCAGAGTTCCTCAGCCAGCAAAGCAAAGCAAAGCTGGCTGAAGAACTCTGGGAGTTGAAGTCCACAAGTCTTAAAAGAGCCAAGTTTGCAGACCCCTGCTTTAGACACGCTCTTCTCACCTGATAACCTTGCCTGGCAAGGGAGAAGTCCCGCTTGCGTTTTTCCCCGTCTGGGAAGCCCGGCTCCGCTAGACGCGAGGTCCCCGTGGGAAGCGGGTCGCTGGAAGCTAGGCAGTTATACTTTTCCAAGATCAAGTTCAGCAAGACGGTGCGTTCGGGCAACTTGTTGCCCACACAGCTCTTGCAGATGGGACATTCGCTGTTTCCGTGCTGGCCCTTCAGCCATTTTCGGATGCAGCCCAGGCAGAAGCTGTGGCCGCACTCCACCGTGGCCGGGTTGCTGAGCAGATCCAGGCAGATGGAGCACTGCAGGTCCTCCCCTGTCAGCCACACGGGCATCGTCGGTTCCTGGAAAGCAGAAGCCATAGCTAGAGCCTCCGCCAACTGCGCCCCGGGACCACGGAGTTTATCCACCCCGTGTTGATCCCGCCCCCTGGGCCGCTTTTCCCGGAGGGCGGAGCGGTGCGAGAAACAAAACAAAAACCGGCGGCTCAGGCGGAAGTCACCGCGGCTGGCTCCAAACAGAACCGAAAGGACGCGGCTCGCGTTATTCTTCTCCCTCCTGCCAGGCTGTTTTGCGTGGTCATTTAATGCCGCGTAAAACTATCGTTGTCGCCGAGATGGAAGACAAAGACCTGCCATGCCTGGCTGCCTGCCTTCTGGCCAATTTTTGACTCCTGACAACTTCCAGGTCTGATGATCCCTGCAGTTTTCCGGGCAAGTCCCAAAGATGGTTTCTCAAGAGGCAACTGGACCTTCTGGGTTTTTTTTTTCTTTGAAGACATTTCCCTTCTCCAAGTTTCTTCTCATCCAAGAAGTTTCTTGGATGAGAAGGGAAATGTCTTCAAAGAAAGACAAATCAGAAAGTCCAGTTGCCTCTTGAAAAAACAATTTTTGGGACAACCATGACCCAGATGACTGAGAATCTCCATAGACATTTTCCTGGCAAGTTTTTTGGAAGTGATCAGAAATGGTATAGGGTCTCTTGCTTGAGCAGGGGGTTGGACTAGATGACCTAGAACAGGGGTCACCAACTGGTGGTCCGTGGACCACTGGTGGTCCACAAGAAAATTTTGGTGGTCCACAGAAAAATTATTTGCATTCTTTATATTGCACTAAATCAGGGGTCCTCAAACTATGGCCCCTGGGCTGGATAAGTGCAATGAATGTTTGTGTTGCTGCAGAGAGTCTCCCCCTTTGGGGTCTTCTTGTGTGGGTCGGAGGGGGACAGAAATTCCAACTTGGGGTCTGCTTCAGCCTCCTGGTGTGGGGCTTTGGGCGAAGGCTGGAGGGAAGTGCCGCTGGTGGCGAAGAGCCAGAGGGCCTCGTTCCAGTGGGACTTAATTATAGCCTAAAACTGGCTGACCATCTCAGCCCGTGAACCTTCAGGCACGGGTACCTGGCCTTGCTCTCCCACAGGTCTTCCCTCTGTTTGGAAAGCCTATGGTAGTAGTCCTCAATGAGGTGTTTCTGCTGAGCCTCCTTCCCAGTCAGATCCAATTTGAATTGAGCTGTTTTGCCAACTCTTTCTCATGGTGGCTGCTTAGCTCCAGCAACTGCTTCTTGTTGGGGCCCCAAGGAGCCCGGGCGGGCAGGCGAGGAGTAGCAAGTAGAGGCTGGCAAGGCGCCCCTCAACATGACTGACATCGAGTTGGCCACGCCCACCCAGTCACATGAAAACTTTGCCAAACCCACCCAACTGGTCATTAGGCAGATCATAATAGTGGTCCGCAGGATTTAAAATTATGAATTTAGTGGTCCTTGAGATCCAAAAGGTTGGTGACCCCTGACCTAGAAGATCCCTTTCAATTCTGTTGTTCTATTTTTCTAACTGGTTTGCCAATGCCTCCTTTTTAGGGCTGAGAGAAAGTGACAACTCAGGTCACCCCTAAGGCAGAATTAGAACTCGCAGCTTAAGTACAATAAATACTGCTAGAAGAGGATATTTGTAGCTCAGGCTTGAAACTTTACAGTAAGAAAAGCATTTATCAAGTGTACCGATTCAACAGAAAATTTGGGCTCAGTTGTGATTGTAAGTCGAGGGCTATTGGAATGCCAATAATGTATTTTTCTATTGTGTGGTTCATCTTGGAAAATTTATAGATGAAATTAAAAGGGCAGCATACAGAGAAAATAATTGATTTTCCAGCTGGAGCTGTTTATCAAGACATTTCTTTTTTGTTACTGCTACTTCTAGGGAAAATGTGACATGGAGGAGGCTCCTTCCCAGGGGACAAATCATGGTTTCCTGTTATTTTAGTATGACAACATCCACTCTATTTCATTTAATAGGTGGGGTAGAACAAGGAGAAATTTCCCAAAAAAATAACTCAAAACACACAGACATTTGGAACATAGCTATACATATGCCTATAGTGCCAGATTGAGAAACATTTGTTCCTCAAAAAACTCAAATCCATGATTCCCAGACACTTTAGAAATTTTTGTTGTACGTTTCAGCCAAGAATTCACAATTTCAATTTTCTGTCCTCTTCCACATTCACAGTACCAACTGAAGATGGCTTGTATGTATACTTTTCATTTTAAAATACCTTCTGAATCAGGCTTCCTCAACCTGGTGCCCTCTGCGTGCATTACAGATTTCACATGGCTGCTGAGTGGGAATTTTTGGAAGCTGGGATCTCAGTCGGGCATATGCATAAATATGGTATTCTGTGCATTTCTTTGAAGACAAAAGAGAGTTAGTTCGAGCATGTGCAGTATAACCCATCAGGAATTGGAAGAAGAGAAAACAAATCAAGTTTTGATTTTGGGATTTTAGGATTAGATCTGATTTGATTAGATAATTATTCTGGATTCTTAATTATATGATTATGATTTATAGTTGGTAGGTTTGTTATATGTTAAGACTAATGTTGAATTAAAAGCATATGAACATTGGAGTTTTGTGAGCATTGATGTTTTAAGTGTTTTCAGGTATTTATATTATTTAATTAACTTTAGGCAGAGGTTGTCGTATTGTATTATATAAAATAATATATAATAAAATAAGAAAGTAAGAGGGCCAGTTTGGTTTAGGAGTGAAGGCAGCAGGCTAGAAAGTGGGAGACCCTGAGTTCAAGTCTTAGCCATGCAAGGCAGCTGGTGACTTTAGGCCAGTCACTCTCTTTTGGACCAAGCCAATTTATAGGGTTGTTGTTGGAAAATAGGAGGAAGATGTGTTGGTTATGTTTGCCACCTTATCTGTAAAATAATAAAGGTGGGATACAAACAGACAAAATTGTCTCCAAAAGTTGGAGATCACCTTTATTGTTTTACTTGTTTTAGGTATTTTGCTCACTTTGTAACTTTATCCTTATATTCCCTTTCCCTTTTATGTTAGATTGTACTGTATTTTAATATATTTTGGTGCTCTGGGGGACAACGGGCAAAACTGTCTTTGCAGCCTATAACTTGTTGCTTAAGCAGAAATGCCAGGGAGTCACAAACTTTACAATTGCCCTTTTCAACAAAACGGGTTGTAGGACTCGTAGGCAAACACAGGCATTCTGTTTCAGCAAAGATGTCAAATGCGAGCCTGAGGAAAAAAGATTCTACTTTATACAAATTTAGGAGTAAACTAGTCCCAGTGCTCAGAAACATGAGTTAAGGTGTGGAAGGGCGCAAGAAGAACACGTCATCTTGTTACATTGTCCAAGGAACCGTGGTCTTTAGCCAGGCTTCTCAAGGTTTCTTTCTTTCTTTCTTTCTTTCGTCGAGTACATATTAGATAATATATATAAGTATAAGCATGAATTGAATACATAAAATGAATACAATTAAAGGGAACATTAGGATAGGGATGGTAGGCACGCTGGTGCTCTTATGCACGCCCCTTACAGACCTCTTAGGAATGGGGTGAGGTCTACATTAGACAGTCTTAGGTTAAAGCTTTGGGGATTTTGGGAAGAGACCACGGAGTCTGGTAGTGCATTCCAGGCATTAACAACTCTGTTACTGAAGTCATATTTTCTGCAATCGAGTTTGGAGCGTTACTCCGGGCCGTCTCGCCTCAGTGTTTCCCAGTGATTTAACGACTGAGGGACGGGGCGGGGAGGGAGGAGGGAAGAATTGCTTTCCGCAGAGCCTTTGCTCCGAAGCCCCTCTTTCGAGGGATTTGCGTAGCCCCTTCCTCATACAATCCGGCAAAGAGAGAGAGAGCGAGCAGAGGAGCCTTTTCCCCGCTGGGGCCGGAACTATCCACGTGAGCTTTCAGTGCAGCCGGCACTTTGCTTTTGGGGAACCTGGCAAACAGGATACAGGGGAGAAGAGAAGAAAGCGCGTGGCGCCGGTTAGAAGAAGGCGAGGATGAGTCTGAAGCGGCTTCCCGGGCTCTTCTGGGGCGGTAAGAAAGCGGCATCGGGGATGCGGCTGCCCTCCGAGCGGCCGATTTTGCAGGCGTTGCTGGCGGAGGGCCAAGGGGAGTTTGCAGAGGGCCTCGCCTTTGAAAGCGGGGAAGCGAGTGTCGCCAAGCTTGAGCGATCAGAAAAATAACATTTTGTCCCTTTGCTGCAGCCCTGGAATTCTAAGTAAGGTTGGTTAGATGGATAAGGGAGGTGGTGATACCCATCATGCATTTGCATGCAGGCATCGGGGTTAGCGCCTGCCCTGTTAATTGCACGCTTGTAAAATATTACAGCGATCCCAGGAAACAAATGAAGATCTGCCAGGTTGTTGTTTTCAATTTACCGCGTGGGGCAATTTGTAATCCATCACAACTGGAGGACACCTTTGGAGAAAGCTCCATCGACCTATTTGGTCTAGTGCAGGGGTCTGCAAACTTGGCTCTTTTAAGACTTGTGGACTTCAGCTCCCAGAGTTCCTCAGCCAGCTTTGCTGGCTGAGGGATTCTGGGAGTTGAAGTCCACAAGTCTTAAAGTTGACACGGTTGGAGACTCCTTTTCTAACAGATCCCAGGGAGAATCTATTTTTACAAGGTATGATGGGCAGTCAACTTAAGAAAACTGGTGCTCCAGCGCTCCAGCGCCCACGGAGATCATCTGGCATCAGAAACCAGAAGAGCAGCTGGCAATGGCACACGGGCTCATTGTGCCATCTCTGGCATGGGTACCATAGGTTCGCCATCACAGCTTTAGAATATGTGAGTAATACTTTGAAGAATTCACATATGAAGTGAGAAAAGTGTCTTAGCATTTCTAGTAGCTCTAACTAGGAACCTGGCTTCATCAGTAAATGCTTGAACTAATGTTATTATTGATGCTAGTGGAATGATTGAAATCTACCTTTCATTTTCAGGAAGGAGATGCTTCCTTCAGGTTCTGCTTCCTTCATCTCAAGGTCTTTGGTATTGCAAGAAATCTACATGTGCCAGGAAACAGATTTCTCCATCAGGAACTGAAGCAAAAGATGCAATAGACACCTTGTTTTCTTCTGAACAGCAATCTGTTATTTTGCAGTTCCTCAATTCAGCATCCGAAGAAGAACTTTCTGCAGTTAAACTATTGCAAGGGAAAAAGTCTCTTAATGTAATGGAGTTTCGAAACAAGCATGGGCCATTTCAGGAATTACAAAGTTTACTGCAAGTGCCTTCTTTTCGGTATAAAACAGCGGTTAAAGTCTGCAACTTTATTCTCAACCCTCTACAAAAAGAAGAGAAAAAAACATGCAATCCTATGTCTGCCAGGAAATGCATCAGTCCTCCAATTAAAAGAAACAGGTTGAAGGTACGATTTTCAACAGGTCTCGGTGTTTCCCCCCACATCCTAATGTAGAGTTTATCTTTGTGTAATTGAGAGCTGCTCTTCCAACGTAGCTGCCTTTCCAAAGTTTAATAATTGAGTATTAAACTTTGTAGTAATGTGATTTATTTTCATGGGGAGAGAGCAGTGGAGGCTCAAACAGACTTGACTGTTACAAAAATGACTTGTGAATTATTTTGCATTTTGAGGTAGGTTGGTAATTTAGAAGGGGTTGGGCAAGATAAGAAAAGCTATGTAATTTACAGTGGTGAGTGAGCAGCCTTAAATAAAAAATGATGCCAAGGTAGAAGTGCTTACTAAGAAAGCTTGAAATTCCTTGACAGATGCTGAAAACTAAAAGCAAGCAGGATTCTCCAGCGTTCTTTTTAGCAAGTTCTGCTTAACACTTCCAGTTTTCCTTGCCTGCTTGTAAAATAACTCCTAACACTAAACTCCTAATACTTGAGATTGTAAGTCAATAATCACCAGGATGCATGCCAGATTTACAGTAGTCTTCAATTAAGAGTATGAGGTTTAAGAAAAAAAAATCTAGATTAGAAGTTCCTCTGCCATCCTTACCTGATGCATCTTAAGGGTTTTTGGCAAAATTATATGAAATGATAGGAACACAAAGAGCCATTCTAGAAGAATTGAGACTACTTTAATAATTTCTTTTATTTATTTAGAGAATTTTTTTTGGCTGCCACTTACTCTCAGTGACTGGATGGCTTACAAAAATATGACTGCTGTTTTTAGGCTTTTTCAGTAGATCCTTCGGTTTTAACAAGAATTTAAATTTCCATTCAAGAAATAGCTTATTCAATATATAGGCCAGCTATTAGAAGCATAAGCAAAAGTTCCTCAAATGTACAGTACAGAATCTTAGATCCTGTATCCTGATTCACAGCTAGTCCTTCAGGCTGGGAATTGTAGGAGTGATAATTGCAGTTCGGGAGTGTACAGGGTTAGGGGGTGCTACATCAAAAGTGGTGTGCCAAGTAGTATGGCTAAACAAATACACTTGATTTTAATGCATGGAAGTTCTCAGCCACCTGAGTTTAGGATTGATGACCATCTTTAGGATTCATATGCTTTGAAGATTAATAGCCATTCTGTCATTGCTTTGTATTTTAAAAAAGTCCAAATAAATGTATGCTGTTCCAATAATTTTCTACCTATGTTCTGTAGCAATTCCATGTTCTCTAGTAAGTGGAGGAAAAGAAATACAGGTAGTCCTTGACTTACAACCTTTCCTTTAATGACTGTTCAAAGTTACAATGGCAGCTAAAAGGGGCTTAGGAATCTTTTTCATGTTTATGACCGTTGCAACATCCCCATGGTCATGTGATCAAAATTTGGACACTTGGCATGTATTTGTGACAGCTGCAGTGTCCCAGGGTCACGTGATCACCTTATGCAACCTTGTGACAAGCAAAGATAATGGGGAAGCCAGAATCACTTTACAGCTGTGTTGCTAACTTAACAACTGCAGTGATTCACTTAACACCGGCGGCAAGAAAGATTGTAAAATGGAACAAATCTTGCTTACTAACTGTCTTGCTTAGCAACAGAAATTTTGGGCTCAAATGTGATCATACGTCGAGAACTACTTGTATTTTTACTTGCACCAGAAAACCTGGTGGCTGTAAATATTTAAATGCTGATAACTCTTTTTTTCGTTTTCTCCTTCAGGCTGCTAACAATATTGTATCTATTGTTTTTGGCGTGCATAAAATTTCATGGGCTCATGTTAACAGAGGTTTGGTTGTGCAGAACTGGCATTTGGAAAACTACCGACATAAGGACGAAACATTCACACCAGCAATGTACCTTGATACAGTAAGCCATCTTATCTTGCCTTGGTGGGATACCCTTTTTCATTCTTGAAGTGTTACATTTTTACAGCAGCTGGGTGGTCCGTATGTCAGACATGCGAACTCATGATGTTAGTTATAGCCACCCACAGTCTTACAGAATTGGCCTCCGATAAATAAACATAAGTATCATGTGTGAGGGACTTTTGTGAAGCGCTATATCATGATATTAGTCTGCTACCTGACGCAGGGAATGTTGGAAAGATTCTAAAAAATGAAGGAGAGTCTGGAAACACAATTGAGAACTGCAGGATGTATTGGGGGAGAAGCACTCCCATGTTTGTCCAGGGGGAAGTTGGAAAGGCTGGTTCCCTTGTGGTCTCATTTTACAGGGAGAAGAATAATCTGTTGAGGGTTAAAGGTGGATTAACCTGCCAGTCTCACCTTGTGCAGAGCAACCTCAGGCACCATTGGGTTTTCAAAGATTGGGAGAAAACACAGTGCAGCCAAGGCCTAGTGGGTGGGCAGACCTTCCAGCGCAAGCACTTGGTAGCATTGCCCTCAATTGAGATAAGATTTAGAACAGAACAGGCAAGTGGAATAGGTCACTGGAGTTAATTTATTGTATTGTGTGGTAGGATGGGAAAGGGGCTGTTAGTTTTGTTTGATTTATGTTGCTTCTGAAATGGTTTTAGTCCAGGCTGCCTCTGTTTTAATTTTTTTAATGGATTTTTAAAAATGTTGTACTCAGAATTTATTGGGAGTTGGGCAGCTACCGTGTTTCCCCGAAAATAAGACCCTGTCTTATATTTTTTGAACCCTGAAATAAGCACTTGGCCTTATTTTCGAGGAGGTCTTATTATTTTGGGGCGCTTGGAGCAAGACGGAGCTCCTCTTGCTATCTTACCTGATTTCCAGCTCTGCGTTTAAATATTTTTGGGGAGGACTTATTTTCAGGCGGAGGGTTATTTTCGCACATGTACTCGAAAGCCCGATTAGGCTTTTTTTCAGGGAAACAAGGTATAGACGTGAGATCGAACGACTAGCCTTGTGGTGCGACCATAACAATTTGGAACTGAACACACTCAAAACTGTAGAAATGGTGGTAGACTTTAGGAGAAACCCTTCCATACTTCCACCTCTCACAATACTAGACAACACAGTATCAACAGTAGAAACCTTCAAATTTCTAGGTTCTATCATATCGCAAGATCTAAAATGGACAGCTAACATCAAAAACATCATCAAAAAAGGACAACAAAGACTGTTCTTTCTGCACCAACTCAGAAAGCTCAAACTGCCCAAGGAGCTTCTGATCCAGTTCTACAGAGGAATTATTGAGTCTGTCATCTGCACCTCTATAACTGTCTGGTTTGATTCTGCAACCCATGCGGCATGGCTGGGCCGCATTGAGTGAAGAGGAATTGTCTTGGGAGGTGTATACTTTATATAGCTAATGTATATAAATAACAAACTTTATTGTATTATCTTGTAGGGCTACATTACTAGCTGTCCAGGGCCACGTGTGGCCCATATGTAGGGGATGGATATGCCTGATATAGATAAAAAGGTTTCATGGTTATGATTGAGGTGCAGGGAACTCAAAAGATTTTTGAGTGTCGATCTTCAACCCCAAATAATTCAAACTATGATGTTTCAGACTTGAGTTAGCATCATAGGCGTTTCACTATTGCTATGCAGGTACTCCTCAACTTAACAACAACAGAACCTGCATTGTTAAGTAAGGTGGTTGTGGTGTTATCCCTAATTTTACAATTATTTGCCATGGTTGTTACATGAATCCCTGCAGTTATTAAAGTGAATCATAGTTGTTAAGCAGATCTGGCTTCCTCGCTGACTTTGCTTGTGAAAGCAGGCTGGGAAGGCCAGAAATAGTGATCACATGACCCCGGGATGCTCCAACAGTCATAAATACACACTGGATGCCAAGTGCCCACATTTTGATCATGTGACCAGGGGGATGCTGTGATGATTGTAAGTGTAAGGTCTGGGTCGTAAGTCCTTGCACTTAGGACTGTCACAGCATCATGCCCTTTTTTCAATGCTGTTATAACCTTGGTCACTAAATGGATACTTGTAAGTTGAGGACTATCTGTAGCATGACATATTTTCTTGGAAAAAAATCAAAGAGAAAAGGGGAAAAAAATCCAAAAGAGGTTCATAAGGATTAATCAAAAATGTAACCTTTATAACTTTGCTTTGCGAAGGAAAATTCAAGAGCAAAATCAATAAAATAAATCAGTAAAGAAGTCTAAAGGCCAGCTTTCTGGAAGGACTGTCCTGTATAATCAAGCATGGATAGTTAGCTATATACTTCATCCCTTGGTTTCAATCTAAATGCTAATAAAACAGGAAAAGACGGAGATAATCCCAAGCACAGGTAATCAATTTACAACCATCCGTTTATTGACCATTCAAGGTTAAAATGGCACTGAAAAATTATGACCATTTTTCATACTTATGACCATTACAGCATCCCCATGGTCATGTGATCAAAATTCGGATGCTTGGTAACTGGTGTGGATTAATGGCGTTCGCCTAGTCATGTGATCACCGTTTGCAACTTTCTGATAATCGAAGTCAATGGAGAAGCCAGATTCACTTAACAACCGTTACTAACTTAACTGCAATGATTCACTAAACAACTGTGGCAAGAAAGGTTGGAAAATGGAGCAAAATTCACTTAACAATAATCTTGCTTCGCAACAAAAAAACTGGGCTCCATTGTGGTTGCACGTTGAGGACTACCTGTAGCTGTAATAATTCTATGGACATGATTATACATATGTGACTATTTTGCCAGGTTTTTGTTTTCTCCTTCTATCACCCACCTTTGTTCTAGAGCAGCGGTCCCTAACCTTTCTGGCTCCACAGACCGGCGGTGACAATGGCAGGGGAGAGGGGAGGGTTTTGCATGCACACCTGCTTCTTGTTGAAATGGAGCTTTGTGTGCTTGCATACTTGCCTGCCACTTGCACAGCCCGGTACCGGGGTGCAGTCTAGGGGTTGGGAACCCGTTCTAGAGTGCACCTAACCTTTTTGCAGGGACATGCACAAAAATAGCATCCAGTGTTCGGCTAGCAAAAATCTGGCACTGCTAGCAAAAATCTGTAGCCCACTTTTGAGTAGAATATTCCCATCTAGATAGCTATAGAGATTCTTAGTCATCCAGCTCATGGTTGTCCCAATGGTGCTTTTTCAAGAGGTAACTGGACTTTCTTGGTTTTTCTTTCTTTGAAGACATTTCGCTTCTCATCCAAGAAGCTTCTTCAGCTCTTGGATGAGAAGTTTCTTCTCAGAGCTAAAGAGGTTTTTTGGATGAGAAGCGAAAGAAAAACCAGAAAGTCCAGTTACCTCTTGAGTCCCATCTAGAGCAGGGGTGTCAAACTTGTGGCGTCATGTGACGTATCATAACATTCCCCCTTCGCTAAACCAGGCATTGGTGTGGCCAGTGCATGACGCATCTGGCCCATGGGTCGCGAGTTTGACACCCCTGATCTAGGTGAAGTTTTTAATAGACCAATCCGTTCTGTACAAAGTTAAATCATAAGTTTTATACTTACTCTTCAGGTTTAGGTTTAGGTTTATTTGATTTTTATACTGCCCTTCTCCCAAAGGACTCAGGGCGGTTTACAGCCAGGATAAAAACAACAAGATATAAAAATTAAGAACAGATTTAAAAAACAAATATTCGAATTGGCTAAAAACTCTAAAATCCAATAAAAAACCCCATTTAAAAAACCATTAGGCCAGTCCTGCACGATGGAATAAAAACGTTTTCAGCTCGCGTCGAAAGGTCCGGAGATCAGGGAGTTGGCGGATCCCTGGTGGTAGCTCATTCCAGAGGGTTGGAGCCCCCACAGAGAAGGTTCTCCCCCGGGGGTCGCCAGTCGACATTGCCTGGCCGATGGCACCCTGAGGAGACCCTCCCTATGGGAGTTCACTGGTCGATGGCAGGCTATCGGTGGCAGTAGGCGGTCCTGTAAATAACCCGGTCCTATGCCATGGAGCGCTTTAAAGGTGGTAACCAACACCTTGAATTGTTTTTTGAATTTTGAATTGAATTCAAAACTGCTTTTAAGGTACAGTTCAAAATAATTTCATTGTAGTATATACATTTCTAGTAGATTAATGTAACCAATGCATGCTTCAGGATTTGTGGTGCTGCATTATTCGAATTTGATAAAACTGACTTATACTTATTCGTTTCAGGTATCTACCATAATATCCAAGATTCCTGAAGCAGACTTTTACGTTTTGGAAAAAGTTGGACTTCCTCCCACAAATGCTGCCTTGTTTCCAGTAACGTTGCATCTTCGTATAATGGAAGCTGTACTTTATGCATTATTGCAAAAAAGTTTTGGAAAGGATGGACAACCCCAAGTGCTGAGCATCGCCCGGAATGCTGTAGGCAGATATTTTGGATTGATGTTGGGAGAGGCACGAATTAGTGGAGTGGACCTTGTAAAGCAGTTTCTGTTGGACTCTGCTACACAAACATGCCGTGTGAGCTTTGCAAACAATGTAGTTGCCAGGCATATGCATATAGTGTCAGGTAATACATGGAAAAGAGAGGAGGAACTATGTGATTCATTATTACAGGCAATAGCTTTTTATGAGCTTCTGGTATTGGACACCAATGAAATGTCTTAAGAATCAAATAAATTCATGATTGTGTGACTTCTGGATTGTACAATAATATATCTGTGACATTTGATGAAACATTACAAAAGTTGAAATAATCTTCAGGTGTTAGATTCCTGAGAACAGGAAATAATTTTGACATTACCTTAACGCTCTCTAATATTACATAACAATTGAAGACATTCAAAATGAAAGAATTATATAATTAACAGGTTTTGGATCAGTGACAAATAATAAATAAGCAACCTGTCAAATATTTCAAAGCCATATTGTATGTCTGGTAGAAGATGCTAAGTGCTTAACCACATGTTACCAAGAGGTTTTTAAAAAAAAACAAAAAACAAGAATGGTTTTAATAATTATTTTTCCACTTGGTCAACTGACATGCAATAGACTTCAGGAATTACTAAGTATGGAAATACTTTCTTTTATTCTAATCTAAACAACCTTCATTATTAGGGTTAAAAGTAGTACAGGAACATGGGAATTTTTTTAGGGAGAAATGATAGAAGAGCCCAAAATTTGTATTTTTACATCACAAAATCACTGCATAAAAAGTTACGCCTTTCCTTCCAGATATTTTACTTTATTGGAGGGATAGAAACTTTTAAAAAACAAGCGTTGGTACAATAATAAAATAGTATAAAATGATGTACAGAAATGCAGATAAACAGCTGCAAAGAGCTGTTAATGTAACAAAGGGATTTACAAAATTCACTGTTTTCCCTTATAGACTTTGTGCCTGCTAGGGACAAACATACAGGTCTGCATGTTTGCGGATGCATGCAACACACCAACCACTTGAATCTAAAGTAGGGTAATTGCTGAGTGTCACCTGTTAACATTTGGTTAATATGGATCTCTTGTTAGATCGATTTAAATAGAAGCTTTTTTTTAAAGTTTATCACTATATCAACAGATTGACTTGAAGAAAATGTGGCTTTCTGGTGTTACGATGTTTATTAACATTAGAGTCAATCACCTGATTGTATTGATAAGCTTAAAGCTGTTTTTTAAAAGCATCTATTTGAATTGATCTATTGTTATACAAATTAAAAGCTGACCTGGAAGTAACTAGTTGGTATATCTGCATCCTTCATAAATAAAAGATTAAAAATATAATTGTCTTTTGAATATACATTTCTATTTACAATATTATTCTGGGCCACTGTTTTAGGGAAAGTCAGCTGCCAGGCTGTTCAAAATTTCTTTGGGAAGATGAATCCCTTCCAGATAGTGGAGAAACCTGTTTGGGTGGGGTGGGGAGAAAAATAATAGTTTAGATTCAGTATCAAGATGTAAACTGATTGATCATTTTTAATCTGATTGCTTTATAATTTTGTCTGTCACTTCAGATACATGCATACATGGTATTTCAACACACCAGAAAGTAAATCCTTTTGAATTCAATGATTTACTTCTATAGAAGTCTGCCTAGAATGGAGCAACTTTAGACAACTTACCTCCTTTTTGTCTTCCCCTGTTGTTTCTGTTTCTCTGATTTACAAATGTTGCGAAGAATCGGCAGATATTCCATTACACTGGCTTGTCTGCTATTAAGACTTAAAGGTGTACTGGAAAACACATTTTTAATCAATTCTATCCTCTTCTGTGCATTATACTGAACACTGTAAAAAAGAAAGTACATAATATATTTTTAGAAGTGAACATTTACAGCAGATTGCCAAATTAGCATCTTAAGTTTCCTAATCTTTTCCTTGTACTCTGTAAGAAAGCTGAAGTATCCTTTTTTAAAAAATGGAAGTCTCAGGAATCATGTAATAAGCAGAGATTAAGACTGGCTATTAAATGTAAAAAACATACAAATGAATAATGCTAAATCTTCCATTCTCATTTTACTACTTCTAAACTCCTACGTTAGATGAGACATAGTATAAAGAGCAGCAGCTTGAATAAGTGTAAAATTTTTCTCCCGTATTAAAGAAGTTTACTTCTAAAATAATTCTGTTGATAAAACTGTTCTCTTCCACCTTATAAATTAATGTGACGATGTGATAATCTCTGCCTTTGTTGTCTTCAGTTTCAAAGTCAGCAAGAGAAATGAATATAGAATAGAATAGAATTTTTTATTGGCCAAGTGTGATTGGACATACAAGGAATTTGTCTTGGTGCGTATGCTCTCAGTGTACATAAAAGAAAAGATACGTTCATCAAGGTACAACATTTACAACACAATTGATGGTCAATATATCAATATAAATCATAAGGATTGCCAGCAACAAAGTTACAGTCATACAGTCATAAATGGAAAGAGATTGGTGATGGGAACGATGAGAAGATTACCGTATATACTCGAGTATAAGCCGAGTTTTTCAGCACGTTTTTTGTGCTGAAAAACGTCCCCTCGGCTTATACTCGAGTATATACGGCTTATACTCGAGTTTTTTTTTTTTTCCTTTTTTTCACATTATACCGGCCGGCGTGAACTTGGCGGGCTTTTGCTTTAGCGCGGGGAAGCCCTGCCGGTGCAGTGAGAGGGCGGGGCGGGGGAGCCGCCAGCCTTCTCGGCCAAGGGAGGGAGGGTTTCACAATTGATGGTCAATATATCAATATAAATCATAAGGATTGCCAGCAACAAAGTTACAGTCATACAGTCATAAATGGAAAGAGATTGGTGATGGATCGGCTTATATTCGAGTATATACGGTAATAGTAGTGCAGATTCAGTAAATAGTTTGACAGTGTTGATGGAATTATTTGTTTAGCAGAGTGATGGCCTTCGGGAAAAAACTGTCCTTGTGTCTAGTTGTTCTAGTGTGCAGTGCTCTATAGCGTCGTTTTGAGGGTAGGAGTTGAAACAATTTATATCCAGGCCTTAATCAAAATAATATAAGATCTTTGTCCTCTTTAGGGCTTCTGCTTTACATTACAGCTAAGGACACTCTTTTCCCCATTTCGTACTGTAAAATCTAAGAAAAAGTTTTTACTTTACCTGGAATTAGCTGCTGACCGGCCGAAGTATAAATCAACTTGTTCTTTTGAAACACAGAGAGTGAGTTCTTCAAGTTCATTCTTCCCGAGAGTTTTATTACAGTTCAAGCAACTTTCCATGATTTTTGAAATGCTCTTAGAGCATTTGTTACAACTTAATGCCTCCATTGTTGCTTTTAGTTCGCTAGAGCTTTGAGAACTCCACCAGTCAGTGTGCTCCGCACTGAATTCATCAGAGAGACCGTTTTTTATCTTCCCCTTAATCCAGATAAAATCTCCATATTTACCCGCCTGCTTTGATGACTCGGTGGGTTCAGTGAAACAACAATCCAAGAAAGACATATTATCCAGATATTCGGTTAAGGAATTTAAACACTGGGATACCAATACAGAATCTTTTGCACTGACAGATGCCCCATCCTTCGGGGCTACTGTGTCAACATTCATAGGTTCCGCAGGGCCCGTTTCTTCTAAGCGTAAAGTGCTTGTGTCAGGTGACAGTGTAACAAACCCAGAGTAATTTAATCCACTTTCAAATAAATCGCTATCGTCCAATACAGCCATTCTTTTCAGGCATTTTGATCGTTTAGCCTTTTTCACAGGAGGGGCTCCCTCCAGGTAGTCAGTCTCAATGCTCGTACTACTTGAAGCCTTTTCTGCAATAAAGCTGCACGCAGGACTGGCAATTTCAATTGCTTCTGGAATTATATCAAGAGGCAGCGATGAGATGATTTCAAGGTTGCTATAAGTAAAGTCTGTATTCCTCATCTGGAATTCTGTGAGCAGATGTATCAGTTTATTCCAGTCTTCTTTTGTTCTGAATTCATGCTGTAGAGAAATCATCAGTTCATGATCATTAACGAAAAGGAGATTTGGAGCCTACTTGATTTTTAAAGGCTGTCTTTAATCACGCCAGAAATCGTTAATAAAATCAGATACACGAAATCTGTCGGGAAAGGACATTTTGTGTTTTTAAAAAGTAATTCTCAAATGGGGTTACTTAACTCTGTAGAATTAAGTTTGTTATCATTTCCGTCTTTTAAATCAGGGGTCTCCAACCTTGGTCCCTTTTAAGACTTGTGGACTTCAACTCCCAGAGCCCCTCAGCCAGCAAAACTGGCTGAGGAACTCTGGGAGTTGAAGTCCACAAGTCTTAAAGGGACCAAGGTTGGAGATCCCTATTTTAAATCACCTTTTTATTCATAAAGGTAGCCATGGACTTACATCCATTCATTTAAACACCTTTAAAGTTATAACCGTGCTGAAAAATGACTTACAACCAGTCCTCACAGTTATGACTGTTGCAGTGTCCCAGGGTCGTGTGATTACTATTTGTGACCTTTCTGGGGGGCTCCCACCACCAAAAGTCAATGGAGGAAGCCAGATTTGCTTGGTAACCCTTAAATTCACTTAATGACTACAGCAAAAGGTCGTAAAATCAGGTGTGACCCAATGACCGTATCACTTAGCGATGGCAATTCCCATCTTAATTGTGGTTGTTAACTCAAGGACTACCCGTGCAAATATTCTACTGCTATCTATTTCATCTACTTTGATTAGAACTAATTTTGGAAAGTCCGATGGTTTGAAAAAGGGACATTATTCTAGATTTGATTTAAGACTGTAACCATTCATTGCACGCATTTTTTTTAACCTTCAAGTTTCTGCAAGAATGTTTTGTTAAAGGTATAATTTTTACCAAAGGAGTTATGTCATCCTGCATCAAATCCTGTAAATGCATAAAAATGCTGGTTTGGATTTGTGAGGTTGGGTGGGGATGGAAGAAAGCCAATGAATTAGAAAAAGATTTGTCTTTTACAAGTGACTCAAACCATTCTCCCCTGTAAGCGGAAGGAGCTTATTAGCAGACTAGCAAAAGAACAGCATTCCTCATCTTAAAAACTATTTGTTTGGTGACCGTTCAGTTACAACAGAGCTGAAAAAAGTGACTTGTGACCACACTTAACAACCGTCATTGTAGGATCTCCATGGTCACGTGATCAAAATTCAGACCCTTGGCAATTGACTCACATTTATGACGGCTGCAGTGTCCTGGGGTCATGTAATCCCCTTTTGCGACCTTCTGACAAAACAAAGTCAATATAGAAGCCAGATTCACTTAAGAATCGTTTTAATAACTTAACAATTGCAGTGACTCATTTAACAACTGTGGCAAGAAAGGTGGTAAGATGGGGAAAAAAATTGACTTAGCAACTGTCCTCCTTAGCAACAGAAATTTTGGGTTCAATTGTAGTCGTAAGTCAAGGACTACTTGTACTAAAGCTTGGGTAGATATATAGCACTTTTTTTTTAACCTAAGTCCAGTGAAGCTCTCTTGTTCACTGACCATGTAATACAGCAGAGGGAAAAATAAATCCAAGGACAAGGGAGACCAAATGGATGGGCCTAGTTGCTAGTTGTTGCAACATTTGGTTGAAGATTCATTTCTTATTAAACATTTCAGTAAATGTACCTTAAGAAATGAGAACAAATCTTCTGAAGGCAAAAATATGTTCTTAAGTCCAAGAAGATTCTCAGTGCAGCCAGTACTACATTTTGGAATATTCTCAAGAATAGGTTGCTTTGAATTCGAGTTCGTTGATTCTTCGATGGAAACGTTCTGTTGTACATTGATCTCTGTCCTGTTCCCTGTACAAAAGAGTTTTGTACCTCAATACTGAGCGCAGCAAAAGACCATCAATTTGCTTCAAATTCTAGACAGACTGGTATATCTGACCTTACTTAACTATGGCATCGTAAGTACATCAGAGCTAAATAAAAGATGTGCCGCCATTTTGACCTCCTGGTTTTGGAAAACTTTCTGGGGACTGATCCTGAAGGAACTACTTCAAAGTAACTGGAGGGGGATGGATGGTTTGCAGGCTTTATGGGATGACTGAAGTTCTATCTCTACTACCAGATTACTACTAGACCTGTAATCACATAGTCGGGTACATTCAACCAACCCACATAAGGAATAATCTGGCCTTCAGATTCACTGCTGTCAATAACATTGGCTAGAATTCTACCCTTCCACTTTGGTTATATATCAGTAATTCCATCTCGTATTCACACTGTTACATTTCTGCAAACCTCATTCTATTCCCTGATCTCTGCTTTTTCTCTTCTCATAATCTATTTAGAGGCCAACACAGTAACTTGTGTCTTATATATACTGTAGCAATAGACTTATAGTATATACCGCTTCAGTGTTTTTACAACCCTCTCTAAGCGGTTTACAGAGTCAGCATATTGCCCCCAATAATCCTCATCTCGGAAAAATGGGAAACTGAGTCAACCTTGAGCCAATCAGGATCGAACTGCTGGCAGTCAGTAGAATTAGCCTGCAATACTGCATTCTAACCACAGCACCACAATGACTCCACTTTGTATTGGAATTTGATACTATAACCAGAAGCGTCCTGTTCTGACTTAGGCATTCCCAAACCACGAAGCAGACTCCTTATCCCAAGAAAATTCCCTTTTTGTTAAGTTTCATGAATTTCTCACATTCACACTTAGAAGTCTTTCAAGGGAGAATTTACAGTCACAGACCTTATTTGGCTTGGAGAGCTGCCAGGCCAATATCTTCAAAACTTGGCAAGGAATCTCTGAGAGTCACAAACCAATTAGGCAAACTAATTGTCTCCTGCAAACTCCACTCCCCTTTCGCTCCTCTTTTACTCCCTCTGGGAGGGGCCATTCATCGTCCACCTGTGGCCTTACTCCCAAGTCGACCCTTGTTCTTTAGCTGTTTCCTTCGTCTGGCAACTGTGCATGAGCATTCTGGGAACAGGCTCCATCTGTTCGTCTGCCTCCCTGATGTCTGACTCTGAAGGCAGCTGATAGCTGGCATCCGGTCCTGGCCCCCTCTCTGCCTCCAACACAGAGCCCTCATCAGAGCCTTCCCCAGACTCCAGGACTGGCTCATGTTCCTCCCCAACCTCCTCACTGTCTGAATCTGCCGCCAGATCTGCTGGCCGGCCACAACACTTCCATCCCATAGCCCAAGGGTCACATGAGGCCCTGGATAGCTAGTAGTATGGCCCCCACAAGAAAATAAATCATATAATAATGTTAAAAGTTTATGCACTTTAACTATAGTATATATTTCATATGTAGCCCAAGACAATTCCTCTTCACTTAATCTGGCCCAGGCAAAGCAAAAGGCTTATTTAAGTTTCATTCAGTTTTAAATGAGTTGTAATTACGATAGATTGCCATACCTTTTTCTTTCAAGTAACCACCACCGCTCTGGACCCAAAACTGTAAGTATAGAATACTCTGCCTGATATCACAGTTATTCACAGTTAACAAGGCAGCAAAGTCTCTGATATCGGTTCTTAAATTCTCGGCCAAACACAGAACTTGGAGATAGCTAGCCACATTTATCTAAATACAAACAGATGAAAAGATTGACAACACTTGCCTTTAGTAAACATATCAAAGAATGCTCTATCGCAAGACTACAAATTATATTTATTTGCTAGTGTTGTTAAAAATAGGTACTAAGCCAATTAGAAAATGTGATGTTTGATATTCATTTCCATGTTTCTATAATTAACAATCTTGTCCTTATTATGCAATAGATAGTATATACTGTACATTATAATGAAAAATTGGAATATTTATGATATGTAGAGTGCTGAACATTACAATGCAGGTCAATAAAAGCTAATTTCATAGCACAAAAGATGCCTTTCATCTGGAAAACCAACTCAGAAAGACTTTTAAAGCAGTGGAGTATTAGGTTTTTTTGTTTTTTGCCTTGAAGGTCATACAAGTGACCAGTAAATTGAGGACCACCTATAAATATCTTCTGTAATGTAATCTCTGCCTTTATTTTACATCTATTGTAAAATAATAGATTATTGTGCAATTCTGAAGTACCAACTTTAAAAATGAACCCTAGCAGTGTGGAAAGCTGGAAGATAGAGCTCTCTGTCCCAACCTTCCGACGAGCAAAGTCAACAGGGAAACCAGGTTCACTTAACAATCAAGTCAGTAACTGAAAACTGCAGTGACAATAACTGTGGCAAAAAAGGTCATAAAATGGGACAAAACTGTCTTACTTAACAATAGAAATTTTGGGCTCAATTGTGGTCATAAATCAAGGACTATTTGCAAAAATAATCTATAATGTCTTTTTGCACATTAACTGAATAGATGACATTTTCTGGGTAGTGTCATAAAATGGTTATGTTAAATTGTAATTACAGTTTTACCTGATACAGGTTTATCATACTAAGAAACTATAATTAAGATTCCTGGAACTCCAGAATTGAAAAACTTACCAACGAAGGTACTCTGAAAGTGATTTGCTCAAAGCAGCCGTCAAATGTTTCACTGAACAATGGATCTACACAAAAGATTCATAATAAAGGCCTTTACCATTTTGTCATACAGAATTATTTTTATAAGAGAGATAGGAAAAAATTTGAAAGCTAGTATTAAAATATCCCCTTTACAGTGGTTATGTAGAAATATTCAGCACGTTTGAGAGCACTGAACTTTATTACTATTGTAATAAGAATACAGGCACCCAATAAATGGAAAAAGCGTAAGACACACAGCCATAACTGGTTAATATTGTCCATGTCATGTGAGCCGTGATCTTGACTGGCTCAAGGTTGACTCAGCCTTCCATCCTTCCGAGGTTGTTAAAACAAGGACCCAGATTGTTGGGGGCAATAGGCTGACTCTGTAAACTGCTTAAAGAGGGCTGTAAAGCACTGTGAAGCGGTATATAAATCTAAGTGCTATTGGTATCCTATGGTAAAATAGGATACATAGAAATCTCAGGCTTTTTGAATATACACTTCAGTGATGGGATTCAAAAATTTTTACTACTGGTTCTGTGGGTGTGGCTTGGTGAGCATGGCATGGCTTGGTGGGGGTGGCAGGGGAAGGAGACTGTAAAATCTATATTCCCTCCCCACTCCAGGGGAAGGTTACTGCAAAATCCCCGTTTCCTCCCTATCAGCTGGGACTTGGGAGGCAGAAAATAGATGGGGGTGGGGCCAGTCAGAATTTTTACTACCGGTTCTCCAAACTACTCAAAATTTCCGCTACCGGTTCTCCAGAACTGGTCAGAACCTCCTGAAACCCACCTCTGGCACACTTACCAGAATAAATATGTTTTCCATATACAAGCTTTTCGTTCAAATTTTCCTTACTTGGACATGCATACAAAAAGAAAATACCCATCTTTACCAATCCTTATCTGTATGGCCATACAGTACCATTTAGACTCGTGATATAGAGGAGGAAATCAGTTTGCTGATAAAGTTAAAATGGATTAGAAAATATTGAACAATCAATTTACCCTACAGCAAACTGCTTATTTCCCTGAAGTAGCCTTCACGAACATTAAAATTTCTGTTTTGGTCCTGATTAAGTCCCTTAGAACTGTACCTAGTAATGCACTCTCAGAATTTTGTACTATTTTTGAGGAGGAAAATACTTGATAATCAATACCATCTGGGGGACTGCAGACCCTCAACAAATACCACAGGATGTTTGTCACTGGTTCTCACACATACCGTGTGAAAACACTATTAGAGTCAACACAGGGATATATTCAGGGCAAATATCTCGTCTCCCTAAGTCTGCACTGACTTGTGCTTTTGAAAACGGCACTTACAAACTATTTCTCTGGACAACAACAAACAATATATTAGAAAGTTGGATTTCATTTTCCAATTGCAAAACATTGTGTGACAGTGACAAGTCTTACTTCCAACAACTCTTGATTTTTCTCAGACCAAACTATGTGAGATTAATAAAGGTTCACTTTGCTAGGATAAAGTAGTGGAGTCCTAAATAAATAAGGGAAGTGAATTAATTCTTTAACTTAGAAGTTAATGTCCATAAAAATTATGGTGCCTAACAGGAAATCTGTTCTTCAAAGATTCCTTGGAGCCCAAATGAAAATAGACAAAGGAAAAAAAAATCACAGATAAAAGGGCAAAAACTGCAAAAATCATCCAATCTAATGGTATTCTGGCACTCTTGTCCAAAATCTCAAAATATCTCATGAGGAAATTCCAACATGAAAGAACATTTTGCAAACGCTATAGTTATTTTGTAACTTATTTTTGGAACCCTGAAAATTGCTATGGGAGAAAGACAAGTTTATGCTCTGGCTGTTTACTTAAATTTATGACACTAGACTTCAAAATATATTGATGAAAGAAACTGGTGCCCTAAGGAACCATAATATTCCTTCAATGCACAAAACAGTAGCTAGGCAGTTTATTTTTGGAACTGTCCTCTTGATGTTAAAAGATTTCAAACAATAATATTAATTAAATCTTAAAACAGTGTCTTCAAAATGGATATTTAATGTAAGATTAAAGCAGCCAGACAGCTGAAGAATTACAGAAATAACATCTGCCTACCATTGGTGGTTAGAATGACAGGTCTCTTGGTAGTGCTCATGAAGGTCTTTACTGCATTTAGAAATCCAGTATCTTCATCAAATATTATGTCAACCTAGAAATAAAACACGTTTCTAATTGTTGTATACAGGCAGTCCTCAACTTGCAACAGTTTATTAAGGGACCGTTCAAAGTTACAACGGCACTGAAAAAAGTGATTTATGATCATGTTCACACTTATAACCATTGTATCATTCCCATGGTCATGTGATCAAAACTCAGATGCTTGCAACTGACTCATATTTATAACAATTGCAGTGTCCTGGGGTCATGTCAGTTAAACAATGTCGACTGACGGCCCCCAGGGGGAGGACCTTCTCTGTGGGGGCTCCTGCCCTCTGGAACGAGTTGCCTCCGGGGCTTCGTCAACTCCCCGACCTCCGGACCTTCCGCTGCGAGCTGAAGACTTTTTTATTACATCGAGCAGGGCTAGCCTAAAAATGTAGTTTTAATGGGGTTTTAGTTTTATTATTATTATTATTTATTATTATTTATTATATTTTTATACCGCCCTTCTCCCGAAGGACTCAGGGCGGTGTACAGCCAGAAATAAAAACAGTAAAAAAACAAAAATAAACAGTTAAAAAACTTATTAGAAAATTGGGCAAAAATTTAAAACGTATTAAAAATTTAAAACCCATTAAAATACATCCAAAAAATTAAAATTTAGAATTTAAAATTTAAGCCAGTCCGCTTGAATAAACAAATGCGTTTTCAGCTCACGTGAAAGGTCCGAAGGTCAGGCAATTGGCGCAAGCCAGGGGGAAGTTCGTTCCAGAGAGTAGGAGCCCCCACAGAGAAGGCTCTTCCCCTGGGCGCCGCCAGCCGACATTGCTTGGCGGACGGCACCCTAAGGAGTCCCTCTCTGTGTGAGCGTACGGGTCGATGGGAGGCATGTGGTAACAGCAGGCGGTCCCGTAAGTACCCAGGCCCTAAACCATGGAGCGCTTTAAAGGTAGTGACGAGCACCTTAAAGTGCACCCGAAAGGCCACAGGCAGCCAGTGCAGTCTGCGCAGGAGTGGTGCGCAGGAGTGGTTATTGTTATTGTTAGTTTTTAGTATTTTGGCCATAAATTATATTAATTTTATATTGTTTTTAACTTGTATTATATTGTGTTTTTAAACTGGCTCTTAACCGCCCTGAGTCCTTCGGGAGAAGGGCGGTATACAAATTCGATTATAAATAAATAAATAAATAAATGTGATCACCTTTTGTAACCTTGAGACAAACGTCAGTAGGGAAGCCAGATTCACTTAATAACCAGGTTAACTTAGTAACTGCAGTGGTTCACTTAACAACTGTGGCAAGAAAGGTGGCAAAATGGCCCAAAATTCGCTTAACAAATGTCTTACTTAGCCACATAAATTTTCGGCTCAGTTGTGGTCATAAGTCAAGGACTACCTGTATTATCTTAGTTTTATACAACATTTTATGGAGAGGGATTGATTTGAAAAGTAGAAAGGTACCTACTGTAATTTGGGAGTAAACAAAATTAGTGTTTTCAATTAAATATAGGACCTGAAAAGTGAATGGTAAGTACAACAGTGAATCAGTGTTTTATTTAGAATCACTAGGATTCTATTTATTGGAAATAACAAAAGTTGAGTTGAATTTACATTCTGAACTAATAAATATAAAATTATATTAATCATTATATTAATCATTAAATATGTTGTAAGCCACCCAAAGTGACTATATGAGAGTTGGGCGGCCATATATTTAGCAATTAATTAATTTTTAAAAATTGAGACAGACTTTGTCCTTTTCCCTTTATTCCCGATAGTAGCAGAGAGAATAGGAATTGCATTTAATATTACCTCTTCAAACAGAATGAGAGAAGTTGCACATTTATTACTGGATTCTTCTTCCTTGTTTCTCTTTTCTCCTGATTTTAACTCTGTTTTTTTTCCAGTTTTTAAGCTTTTCCTATTTTCTGTGAGAAGAAAACAGTACAATCGAATTTGTATCAGAAAGGAAAAAAAGTAATGCAATACTGGGATGTAAAACTTCCTTAAAATTAAATTACAAAACTATGGCTCCCCGGCATTTAAAGCTTAATTTTACAATTTGTGGATAGTTAAATTATCTGGAAATAAAATGCAGATAGTCCTTGACTTACAACAATTCATATAGTGACCATTCAAAGTTACAATAAAGAAAAGTAACTTAGGACCGTTTTTCACACGTATGACCAGAGCAGTATCTCCATGGTTACGTGATCAAAATATTGAAACATGGCAATTGACTCATATTTATGACATTTGCAGTGTCCCAGGGTCATGAGATCAACCTTTGGCAACATTCTGACAAGTAAGTCAATGGGGAAGCTAGATTCACTTAACAACCATGTTGCTAACTTAACAACTGCACTAATTCACTTAACACCATTGGCAAGAAGGGTGGTAAAATGGGACAAAACCAGGGGTGAAATGCTCCCGATTCGGACCGGATCGCCTGATCCCGCAGCGATGGCGGCGGGTGGTTCAGAGAACCGGTAGCAAAAATCCCTCCACCCCCCATTGCCCAGCTAAGCCGTTCGATCATCAGAGGTTTTTTTTTTAACTTTTAAAAGCATTTTTTCTTTGGCCGAAAAAATGCTTTTAAAAGTAAAAAAAAAAAAGTCTCTGATGATCGGGCGGCTCAGCTGGGATCATCAGAGCCATTTAAAAGCTTTTTTCTACAACCTCTTCGGCTTCGAAGAGGTTATAGAAAAAATGCTTTTAAAAGGCTCTGGAGATCCCAGCTGAGTTGCCTGATCGTCAGAGGCTTTTTTTTCTTTTAAAGGCAAAAAAAAAATGCTTTTAAAAGAAAAGAAAAGCCTCCGACGATCAGGCAACTCAGCTGGGATCGTCAGAGCCTTTTAAAAACATTTTTTTACAACCTCTTCGGCCGAAGAGGTTGTAGAAAAAATGCTTTTAAAAAGTAAAAAAAAAAAAGTTGGCCACGCCCACCCAGTCACATTACCCCCCTCACCAAGCCACAACCACAGAACCGGTAGTAACAAATTTTACATTTCACCACTGGACAAAACTCACTTAAAATATATTCCATTTAGCCACAGGAATGTTGGGCTTAATTGTGTTCGTACGTTGAGGACTACCTATACAGAAACTCAACATATAGCAGCTGAAGAAAACAAATGACAGCAGGGACATTTGGCGTGTTGCACTTCATACAGGTCAACAGCAGGAAATGTAACTCGTAAGGCAACACAAATGTTTATTCATTTAATTAGCTTCAGGGGCAGGCTGACTCCATCCTGACTCTGAGCAGCTTACAATTAACAATGGAACAGCAATGCAAAATAATAATAATAATAATAATAATAATAATCCGTGCATCCAGACAGCTATCAACATTCTACAAGTATACTATCCCAAAGATTATAAATTCCAGAACACTATGGGGATATGATCAAATGGATCTCCAGGGAGCATTGTTCCAAAAGACAGGGACTGTGACAGAGAGAGTCTGCTTTCTGGATCCCTTTAAATGGAATTGTTCAAAGAGAGGAGGCAGACACAGCAGTATGAAATCTTGCATTGACGTTGGCATTGAGTTAAAAAAAAAAAGGTTGGAATTTCACTTGAGATATGAAGGCTGCCAGATCTTGCAACTCTCACTCAGATCTTGCTATATCAGATGAGAATACTGAAATCACCTACGATTTTTTTTTTTAAAAAATTGTAAGTTCAGTGTTGATGCTTTTTGTGCACCAAAATAGGGATGTCAGGAATTTTCTGTTGCCAACCTAAGAGAAGTAGAACAGTTTCTTGCAGCCCCCTACATAGCAAATTATACACAACATCTACACGGCTTCAAATACAGGTTTTAATTCTGTTTAAAAAGGGAAAAAAAAGGACAAAGGCTCATATTTCCCTCATTCCCAAAGATCACATGCTGCAAGTTCTTAACATCTATAACAGCTAAAAGATCAGTCATTTGTACCTAATGGATTCAATTTTTACAAGACAAATTAGCACTCTCAATACTTTATTTCTAAAGAATAGACGTGTTTTATCATATGGTAAAGTTTACCTTTATTGCTCCTTGGTACTTTTTCTTCTTGGTTCTTCAGTTTGGAAGTTAATTTAAAATAGTTGTCTAGTGTTTTGGGCATTAAGCCTTGTTTTAATCCAGCTTTCCTGGGTGAAACGGAAAACTTCCTTGGGGACCACTCTTTTCTGGGAGACTGTTTCTCTACAACAGCAAATTTATACATAAACTTACAACAGGAAAACATTAGCTTTTATATTACGAGAACTCTTTTCCTTAATATAAACCTGCTATTTCCAAAGGAATTTATCTCCAAAACAGGCTGCATTTGGCCTTTGAGAAACATGCTGAGGGCCACATCCTAAGAGGTACGTGGGACTAAGCTGAATTAGTTGTAATTATTGTTAAAATTAAATGTAGCTCAGGGATGGTGTTGTTAGGGGTTTATTTTGTCTGGGGTGGGAGTGGGGGTGAGAGAAGGGAGGTTGTGCTTTCAAGTCAGGGTTGATTCCTGGCAACTGCCTGCACAAGTGCCTGCAGGTTTTTTGGCAAGATTTTCAGAACTATTTTTGCCAGTGCCTTCTCCTTCCTAAGGCTAAGAGTAACTCAGCTGGTTCCATCATTAAAGCAGAATTAGAACTCAAGAATCTCCTGGTTTCTAATTGACACTAACGCCTGTAATTACCACACCAAACTGGCTCTCTGCTTAGTTTAATGATATTTAGAATGATGTAGATATGTATTGATGAGCTAGTGATTAAGACATCGGGCTAGAAACTAGGAGATCGTTAAATTCTAGTCTTGCCTTAGGCAAGAAAGATAGCTGGGTGATTTGGGGCAGTCCCTCTCTCTCACCTCACCTCACAGGGTGGTTGTTAGAGGAGGAGGAAGGGGTATAGGTATGTTTACTGCCTTGAGTTATTTATAAATAATAATAACCAGAAATTCTCTATCCATTAACTTGTGGCTAAATCAGTGTTTCTCAACCTTGGCAACTTTAAGATGTGGATTTCAGCTCTCGGAATTCTGGGAGTTAAGTCCACGCCTCTTAAAGTTGTTAAAGTTGAGAAACACTGAGCTAAATGATGTTGGGAAAGATATTTTATAATGCCTGTCAGCAGTATTACTGCTACTGTAGACACAATATAGATCAAGCCTAAGCAGGTAAAGAAAACACCCTTACTGTCGACCATAAAGTTCTGATAAATTATGATTACAAGGAAAGTTCAGGTAGTGCTCTTTAGATGCTGATAGACTGTGCAGTGCAACAGAGATAAAAATAGTAATTGACCAGGTAAGACTGAAATTGTCCCTCAGTAAATATACAGCTATAATAAAGTTATTTTATGTAATTGCTCCATCCTTTCTTTTTTACGACTGGACAAAAAAATAAAAATAAAAAGAAGGAGAAATATCTTACTTGGTGACTTAGTGCTGGTGTGATGATTAAAGAAGCATGGCTTATGAGCATGTACACCTTGTTTGTTCACCTGGTGAGACTGAGTAGCTTCTTTTAATTGTGAGAGAATCTGCCTTCCGCTGCGCTGGCAAGAAGCATTCACTTCAAATATCTGCAAGGTAATTGTGAAGAACAGATAAGTTCGTAACACAACAACTTCACCTCCACTCTATTTACCGCTAGCACAAACCTTGAAGCCAAGCTCCTGTGCGCAAGCGTAGACCGCTGCTGTCTTCCCTATCCCAGGGGGTCCAATAAGCAACATGGTGTTGCACAAAACGTTTTCTTCATCGCTGACTGAGGTGTCATCTATGAAGTCCAAATGCTCTGAGGAACCTGTTCAGTTACAGAATGGCAAGGATAATAAAATCAGTCTTTAACTTGAGCATGTAAACCTGGACCAATTTTTAATTCTTGGATTCGTTATCCCTATTCAACATGAAATGAATATGGATAATGGCATTCCATGAGAAAAACAAAAGGTAGGAGAAAAAAAACCCTCCACAGATCAAATTAATCATTAATCTTTTACACAAAACATATACCCCTACTAGGCTCTTGATATAGCAAATAACAATTATAGTAAGCCCGATACATTTTATTTTAAAGAATGTGGAAAGATTCCAATATACCATCTTTGCTGCCGTTCTTTTCTTTTTGTGTTCTGTTTTCTTCCCAACTGGCTTTTCTTTTCCATTCACATAGCCATCTAATAAAAATAAAGAGAATGCCACATTATCACCAGCAGCAATACAGATAGTCCTTGATGTACGACAGTTTGTTTAGTGACCATTACAAGTTACAACGGCACTGAAAAAAGCGACTTATGACCATTTTTCACACTTATGACCGTTGCAGCATCCCCGTGTTCAAGTGATCAAAATTCAGACCCTTGGGCAACTGACTCCTATTGATGACGGTTGCGGGCGTCCCGGGGTCATGTGACCTCCTTTTGCAAACTTCTGACAAGCAAAGTCAGTGGGGGAAACCAGATTCACTTAACAACCCTGTTATTAATTTAACAACTGCAGTGATTCACTTAACAAACGTGACAAGAAAAATCGTAAAAGGAAGCAAAACTCAGTTCACAAATTTTTTCACTTAGCAATTTTTTTTTTTTTTGGAATTTATATCCCGCCCTTCTCCGAAGACTCAGGGCGGCTTACATTGTGTAAGGCAATAGTCTCATCCTATTTGTATATTTATATACAAAGTCAACTTATTGCCCCCCCACAACAATCTGGGTCCTCATTTTACCTACCTTATAAAGGATGGAAGGCTGAGTCAACCTTGGGCCTGGTGGGACTCGAGCCTGCAGTAATTGCAGGCAGCTGTGTGTTTATAACAGGCATTAGCCTGGTGAGCCACTTCCCAGCCCTTAAGTGCAATAGCACTTAGACTTATATACCGCTTCACAGTGCTTTTAAAGCCTGCTCTAAGCGGTTTACAGAGTCAGCCTATTGCCCCCAACAATCTGGATTCTCATTTTACCCACCTTGGAAGGCTGGAAGGCTAAGTCAACTTTGAGCCAGTGAGGTTCGATCCGCTGAGCTGCAGCTAGCGGTCAGCTGAAGTAGCCTGCAGTATGGCACTCTAACCACTGCGCCACCTCAGCTCTTCTAATTAGCAACATAAATTTTGGGCTCAATTGTGGCCGTAAGTTGAGGACAACTTATATATTCATATGTCAAACCCTCTATGTTTCTAAAAGAGTGTATGGGTGGATGGATATTGATAGATCAATAATACAGTGAGAGAACCAGGTATAACAACAATCGTACTAATTGCTTGGGGGAATATCCTTGTGGCAGGAGAAAGAACCATAGCCAGGACAATGCTCTGAATAGCAACTTCTGTCAACAGAAGGAATGGAAGAATGGTAAACCTCTCAAGAGGGACTCTCCCTGAAAAGGAAAAGCAAGTGGGGAGAGATGGGCTGTCAGACTTGCAAGAGTCTGTTATGGCAAACAGAAAGGAAAGCTAATGTTAGTATTCATGATATTTGTTTCTTGTCTGGACCACCTCGAAGGGCTGACAATCATTTATATTTTTAAAAAAAGTTATTTCTGACCTATGTAGCTTTTTAATTGCTTCAGTGTTGCCTATAAGTTCACTGGAGTTTTGTGGCTGGTATTTTTCGGTCCAAAGCATATCTTCACTTGCAAAATCTGTAGGTGTGAAAATAAAGTTATTCGTTTTAAGATGCCTCATGTGTTTATTACATCAAAACCTAGCAGTTTTCTAGCTCAAATAAAAGTTTGAATTCTAATCATTAAAGCTAATATTTCGTTGCTCTAACAAGCGCACTGCATTCTGACATTATACCAAGCGGCACTGCTTGAAGTTTCATTCTGTCTTCAATTAATCGAAGTTTAATATCTGAATCTAAAACTGCAGTTATCACTTTAAATAAACAGATTGATAATAGCAATTTGCTTCTTTCAATAAGAAATAGTGAAAGCTTTTCAGAGAAAAGTACAAGTTCGATTAATCTAAATTCATAAATTATTGAAAGTATAGATTAACTGAGATATCACAATTTAAAATTGCTTAAGATTTATAACTAAATAAATAATTAAAATGGCAGCAGCATCATGGATTCAACATTATACTGCTGTAGCAGAAGGAATGTCTGGGAATTGATTGTTAATTATCTTCCTAGTTCGCTGTTCATTTTATACTTTCCCATTACAATTCTTTGGAGCGTGCAGTGCATTAGCCAATTTAGGTCTCAGCAATCTGTTAAATAATGAAGCTTTCTATACTGGTAGTCCTCGATTTACAACCATTCATTTAGTGGCCATTCAAAGTTAGAAAGGCACTGAAAAAAGTTATCTGTGACCGTTTTTTAGCCTTATGACCACTGCAGCATCTTCATGGTCACGTGATCAAAATTCAGACGCTTGGCAACTGGCATGTATTTATGACGGTTGCAGTGTCCCAGGGTCACATGATCACCTCTGATAAAGTCAACGAAGAAGCTAGATTCACTTAACAATCGGTTTACTAACTTCACAACTGCAGTGATTCACTTAACAACTGTGGCAAGAAAAGTCATAAAACGGGGCAAAACTCACTTAAAAGCTGTCTTGTTCAGCAGTGGAAATTTTGGGCTCAATTATGGTCCTAAATCAAAGACTACCTTTAATATTCTCCTTGGTGAAAAAAACAAATTCTAGCTTTATAACTATCTTCTAAAGCAGGGATGTCAAACTCGATTTCATTGAGGGCCGAATCAGGGTTGTGTTTGACCTGGGGGTGGAGGGAGCATGGCCAGCTCGACATCACTCGTCTCAGGGGCACCTGTGATGGCCAAGTGCTAAATCAGGACTTCCCTCAGACCCTCCCTCTCATTATAATCTCTTTCCTTCCTCCTCCCTTCCCTTTTTCCTTCCCTCTTCCTTCCCCTCTTTCCTTCTTTTTCTTTGTCTTTCCTCTTTCCCTTTTCCTGTCCCTTCTTTGATGCTCAAATGCAAAAGGGGAAACAATTCTCCTTTTGTTTTGTTTTGCTTTTAGTTTGTTTTGTTAGTCCCGACACCCCAGGGGCCTGTTTTCAGCCACAACGGCCTCCTGCAGCCCTCTGTCAGCAAAAATGGAGCTTGGGGGGCCGAAAATGGAGCCTGGGAGGGCCGCAAACTCCATTTTTGCTGGCACAGGCACCGTGGGTTGATCCTTCGCTATTTCCAGGGCAGCCCTTCGGGCCAAATTTAAGCACCCCACAGGCCGGATGTAGCCAGCGGGCCTTGAGTTTGACACCTCTGTTCTAAAGTATTCAGAATAAAGACAGTTACCAGAAACACAGGTGATTTTTAATCCAGACTGAGAATCTTCTGTTATCTTCATCTCAGAATCTTTCGCCTTATCCATATCTATTAGGAGGCTATCTTCTGCTCCAATCGATTTCGCACCTGGTACCCGGGAAGGGCTTTTTGATAATTCAACCTCTGATTTTTCCTCCCGGTTCTTTCTTTTGCATTTTCGATCTTCAGTTTTTCGTTTCCTTTTGCCTTCTTTCTGCACTTCAACTGTGATTGTTTCAGAATTAATGGATTCGCATTTATTTACTGGTTTTAGGGAGTAAAAAAGCAAGACGTCATATCTGTGTGCATTTCTAGCATCAATATTTAATATATTCAAAAGATAATAGGACTGTAGTCTTAAATATTATATAGTTCTGTGCATATTTTAGAATTTTTTAGCATTCTCTTTCAGCTACCGGTGGTCTCAAAATGAATCCATTCAGAATTAGGTGAATCCTCCAGGACAGACTAATATCAATTTTTCTGGAAAATATATTTCCCTCAATTAAAGGTTTTTCTTCTCAGTAAATCCATATATTTTGCATTATCTACACAATAACTTTAGTTACACATACTGCTAACCTTGTTTATTGTTTTCAGGAAGAGCTTGTTTTTTCAAAAGTAGATCAAATAATAGTTTCACTGGAAACTGAGCATTGAAAGATTGAATCTCTTCCAACAAAACATCCCTCTGCATTTTGGAAAATACCGGTCGCCACCCAGATGGCTGCAAATAAAAGACAACATATTGCTTGCATACTGAATATTTCTGGTAATTAACAATTGTTTGATAAGGACACAATATTCTCTAGAGACTATGTAGTTAAAATATGTTGTAATAAAAGTCACTTCAATAATTAAAATTGTCACATAAAAGTTGTTCACATTCATTATTCATATACAATTTTAAGTCATGATTCCTGTGAATTTTGATTCATCATTCTTGGTTAAATGTAATCCTTTGGAGAAGAATGACAATATTTTCCTTCCTTCCTTCCCTCCCTCCCTCCCTCTGTATTTTCTTTTCATATCTTTGGTCTTATTCTGTTTTTGTCTTTTTTATACTGTTCTTTGTTTTTAAATGTTTTAGAAATTGTAAACTGCCCAACAGTCATTAAGAGCCCTGTTTCGGGTGACCCGTTCCCTCCTCCATCAGGAGGTGCGGGATGACCCCTTACAGGGATGTGCCGAGGAGTTTAGTGGTTATCTATACGATAAAATCGTTCCGCTCCGGGATGGTTTGGACTGAAATTGGGATGATCCAAGTGAGAGGGCGGAGATGCATCTTGTTGAGATTGTTTGGGATGAGTTTGACCCTGTGGCTCTTGAGGATGTGGACAGGTTGTTGGGGAGGTTACACGCCACCACGTTTACTGGACCCGTGTCCTTCCTGGTTGGTGCTGGCCACACAGGAGGTGACACGAGTCTGGCTCCGGGGGATTATTAATGCTTCCTTGTTGGAAGGGGTTTTCCCTGCTGCCTTGAAAGAGGCGGTAGTGAGACCCCTCCTCAAGAAGCCTTCCCTGGACCCAGCTATTTTGGGTAATTATCGTCCGGTCTCCAACCTTCGCTTTGTTGCGAAGGTTGTAGAGAGTGTGGTGGCATGGCAGCTACCTGGATGAAGCTGTCTATCTAGACCCGTTCCAGTCCGGCTTCCGGCCCGGATATAGTACGGAGACAGCTTTGGTCGCATTGGTGGATGATCTCTGGAGGGCCAGGGACAGGGGTTGTTCCTCTGCCCTGGTCTATGGTATCTTGCTGCACCGGTTGGAGAGTTTGGGAGTGGGAGGCACCATTTACCGGTGGTTCTCCTCCTATCTCTCTGACCGGTCGCAGACGGTGTTGAAAGGGGGCAGAGATCGACCGCGAGCCGCCTCACTTGTGGGGTGCCACAGGGGTCGATTCTCTCGCCTCTCCTGTTCAACATCTATATGAAGCCGCTGGGCGAGATCATCAGTGGCTTTGGGGTGAGATACCAACTGTACGCTGACAACACGCAGCTGTACTTTTCCACCCCGGGCCACCCCAACGAAGCTGTCAAAGTGCTGTCCCGGTGCTTGGAAGCCGTACGGGTCTGGATGGGGAGAAACAGGCTCAAGCTCAATCCCTCCAAGACGGAGTGGCTGTGGATGCCGGCACCCCGGTACAGTCAGCTGCAGCCACAGCTGACTGTTGGGGGCGAGTCACTAGCCCCAATGGAAAGGGTGCGCAACTTGGGTGTTCTTCTGGATGGACGGCTGTCATTTGAAGATCATGTGACGGCCATCTCCAGGAGAGCTTTTCACCAGGTTCGCCTGTTGCGCCCCTTCCTTGACCGGGATGCCTTATGCACGGTCACTCATGCTCTTGTCACCTCTCGCTTGGATTATTGCAATGCTCTCTACATGGGGCTCCCCTTAAAGTGCACTCGGAGGCTTCAGTTAGTTTAGAACACAGCTGCGCGGGTGATAGAGGGAGCCGCACGCGGCTCCCATGTAACACCACTCCTGCGCAGGCTGCACTGGCTGCCTGTGGTCTTTCTTTAAGGTTTTGGTCACTACCTTTAAAGCGCTCCATGGCTTAGGGCCTGGGTACTTACGGGACCGCCTACTGTTACCTCACACCTCCCATCAACCCGTACGCTCACACAGAGAGGGACTTCTCAGGGTGCCATCCGCCAAGCAATGTCGGCTGGCGGCCCCCAGGGGAAGATCCTTCTCTATGGGGGCTCCTACTCTCTGGAACGAACTTTCCCCTGGCTTGCGCCAATTGCCTGACCTTTGGATCTTTCGCCGCGAGCTGAAGAAGTATTTATTTACTCGCGCGGGGCTGGCTTAAATTTTAAATTATAAATTTTAAATTTTTAGTTGAATTTTAAGGGTTTTAGGTTTTAAATGTTTTAATCTCGGCCAATTATATAATAAGTTTTTAAATTTCTGTTTTAATTGTATATTGTTATGTTTTTTTATTCTGGCTGTAAACCGCCCCGAGTCCTTCGGGAGAAAGGCGGTATAAAAATCTAATAAATAATAATAATAATAATAAAAAGAGATAGGAAACATATAAATTTAATTTTTGGTGCTGCTGTTGTTATATTATTATTGTTGCTATCCTTGGGATGGTGACATTGTTCAGTGGGTGGCATTCTTTCTTTCGAGAGTGGGGCATTGGAATTTCATTTTAATGTGTGCTGTTGTGTATGCAGATAAATGACACTGCAGGTTATTTTACCTTAATTAAATAAATTAGCATACCATTCCATATAACATTGTTCTTATGTCAGTAAAATCACATATATAGTGCTACCAAAACTCCCCTAAACCCTAGTAAGACATTTCTAAAATGTAAAATCCACCATAATTTATATCAAGTAAGAATCTAAAGATAGGGACTAACTTAGTTTATAATTCCTGGCTTATAAGAAAAGGCAAATCAAAAGTCATTAAACTTTCTCGCTGAATTCCTATGGTTATGAAAACTGTTTTCACTCCCGGGAGAAACAAAACAGCACAGGCAAACAACAAGTGAGAATTCTGGTTCTCTATTTTGTGTTTAAGTGTCACAATGTTTACTCAAAATGTTCATAAAAATGATTATAAAATACTAACCACCACAACTGCAGAATCATTGCTATTAAGCTGTGCAGTTAAAACTGAGAGTTCCCCCAGCGAAAGGGTAAGTTTTGCAACATCAGTCACTTCAGAGTTCACATCCTTAAGTCTAGTTAAGAAGGAACAAGACGGTGGTGCCAATCTCCACATCAAGCATCCTACAAAAGAATAAAAATTCCATTAACAACTTTTAGAAAGCTATTCTCGAATAGAAATTATAGGAAAATCAAATGACGGGACACTATTCATTCATCTGTAATACACTTGTTGATAATTAACAAGTGTCTCGGGAGAAAGCTAAACAAAGTACTGCAGAAATCAATATTGTATAAAAAGACTCACTCTAATGAAATGAACTTAAGCACAAAATAAAAACCTGACTATTAGGTTCTTTAAGCGAAAACTCCTTGGTTGGCTTGCCCAGTAACACAGATGCAACATTACTACACACTTAGTAGTTTACACTCCTATACAACCTACTTTTATATTTACATTTAGTAGTTTTCACTCCTATGCAACCTACTTTTATATTTCTAGTCTCTTCTCTGGCTATCTTTCCTTAATATCTGGTGTCTTATTCCTCCAAGTACTAAGATTCTGACATAAAATACTTCCATAAACACAAAATAGCTAACTAATCAAATAAGAACATTTAATGTACTAAGTGTGTCAATAAGCCACCCTTAAAGTGAAAACATTCAATAACTTAATATTTATTACAGAAACTTCAAAAGATCAGCACTCACCATCATCCTTCTGTTGAACGTGGATCACTTTTTGAAAACAGGAATTAACTGCACAATATGCTTCCAACACCACTGCTTTTTTTGCAATCTTTTTCTTTAAAGATTCTGGTAAACCGCTCATTAAAAATTCACGTTTTGCTTTGAACTCTGTGTCATCTTGCGAGTTTTCAGACTCATCTTCACTAATGAAAATGACAACCAAAAATAACTTCAGTATACAGCAACTGGTTACAGCAACGCTTTTTGAAAAGATTACCGGCCGTTTAGGACTTTCAGAGAGGAATGGAGGCGGGCAATTTACTATGACCTTATTCAATTCTTTAATATACAAAGTACAGAGATTTTGAATAAGATTGCCTGAATGGCGTCTCATTAATAGTTGCTCCCAAGGGGCATCTTGGTTTACTAAGGACCTCTGGATGATGAAAGAACTAAAGGGAGAAGAGAATATATGTAACTTGGGGGTTCTTTGTACTCTCTGAACTTGGTTGTTTGCTTGCACATGTTTTATTACCCAACTAGGTAACACCATCAATGTATACATACATACCGACACATCCTTTTTCCAAGTTAAACATGATTTGCAAACATGCTTCTATCAAAGGTCTGTCTGAGCAGTAACTGAAGCTACAAATTTTTGAATCAAGAGGCATCTGACTCAAAAAACAAATATTAGCAAAATGCTAGCAATTTGGCAATACTAGCAAAATGCTAGCAAATACTGGCAATTTAATTTAGATAGAGTAACTCCCATAGTTATATCATTATTCCGTATAATGATAATGGACTGACCTGGATTTGATAAAAATAACTGCTTCATCTGTAGATTTTCTATTTTTTTTCCTAATTGCCAAAGACATTTTCTCCTTCCCTTTAAAGAAAACATATTGCTAAATTAGTATTAAGTTACACTTTAATCTTACTCTAGTAATGAAACAACATAAGAGAAATAAAAATCTCTTCATGAATCATTAATTTTTATGAATCTTTCCAGGAACTATTACACAATCTTACATAATGAAAAAGGCTCCTCTAATTTTTCTCTTTTTAAATATGGCCCAAATTTTTAAAGATTTTGGTGATTGATTACCACTTTCATATTTTATTTTCATCACAATTTTTGACAACTTAACTTCTATGTTTAAAAGTGAGAAATATTAGTGATAAAGAGGTCATTTATTATGTATTAGCTTCCACTGGATCAGGCTAAATTGACAAAACTTTGTTTATCAAAAGCTCTTTCCTGCCCTTCAACCATGACAGTTATGGCAAAGGAACAGGGTTTATGATCAGAGATCTCAGTTTGCCTTTATTGTAGCCACTGAACATATTGTAAATAAGTACCATTTGACTTCTTAGTTGCCTTCAAAAATTTGGACTTTTTCCCCAATACATCATTTACACTTTGGAGTTTTTTGGGATTTTCTATGTGGTCTGAAACAGTGCCTGAATCCAGAGCCTGGGAGTTCTGCATAAAAACAAATAAATATTAACAAATTATTATTACTACTCAAAGGCTAGAGGAATCTTTGATTGCCTGTTGGTGATGTATAGATGCATCATTTTGCTCCTTGTTTTTCCCCCAATAATTTGTCAAAATTTCCTAACCTTTAATGCATAAATTCTCTGGTAAATTAATATGCCTTTATATTTCATGCAATGTTAGTAAGTCCATGGAGCTCAGGGCACATAATAGCTCCATGGCCAATATACCACTTCACAGTTCTTTACAGCTGTCTCTAAGTGGTTTAGAGTCAGAATATTTCCCCCAATAATCTGGATCCTCATTTTACCAATCTTGGAAGGATGGAAGGTTGAATCAACCTTGAGCCCCACCAGAATCAAACTCCTGGCAGTGAACTGAATTAACCTGCAATACTGCATTCTAACCACTGTGTCACCCTGGCATACATAAATAAATGTGGCAAATCATTACAAGCATGGCTTATCATGAACATATTGGCATACATCCTTCCTTCCTTAATGTGGCTCAGTTTTATCATGTCCTCTTCAAGCAGTTCTAGGCATAAGTAACAGATGCTATCCCCATAACAAATCTATAATAAATGAAAAGGTTGCTCTCTGGTTAGAAGAATAAAGAAGACTGCTGCAGATGACACAGTAAGGCCAAAACAAACAATGGACAGCTGGTTTCTAACTGCCACTTAGGGAAAGAAGCCACTAAGTAAGAGCAAACATCCAAGAATAAGCTTAAAATCGAAAGATATTAAATATCTTAATATGTCCTCTTCCTTCGTCTCCTTATTTCCAATGTTATATTTAATTTTGAATGAAAAAGCTAAATAATCATAATGCTATGATTAATGTCCTAAGCTGAAGCTAATATTGATAGGATATCTAGTTTTTCTTTCTTCTTCTCTATGTTCAATACTCTGAAGTACTTAAATAATAGAATATTAAGAATCTAAGAATACCTTATTGAAATAATAAATTGTATCAGGAGTTACAGTAACACAATAATAAAGAAAAAAAAAAGAATATAAGGCATGCTTTCATGTTGTTGTGCTGTCCAAATCTACCCATTATAACTTGGGCTGGTTGTAAAGTTTCTATCACATTTTTTGCTACAATTAAACTTTAACTGAATGTAAAACAAAACATGTAAAACAAAGCAAGTTTATTAAGTTATTTCAAACTCAACAGGAAACATTTTAGTTAGTTTCAGCAGCAAAATTATGATTACATAAATCAGTGATCGCAACAGACTTACTTCTATTTTTTCTAAATGTTTCTTTTCCGCAAGAGCCCGTTGTCTAGAAGAGCGTCTTAAAGATACATGGAACGCTTCTTCCACGGTTCTTGATATTCGATTATGCTGCACAGCCTTTGCTTTCTCAACCAATTTCTTTGCTTTGAAAATATTTCTAGAAGTTGAATTCATCTACCACAAAAATGAAAAATAATTAACAGCTGAGAGCTGAAGTACATGCACCCTTTCCAAACTGTGTTTTTCCTTCCTATAAGATACCTCTGAATATAATGAACAGTATTAATGTCACATATTAAGTAGATCTCTGATAGGGTGTAAAACAGGAAAATAATTACCGTATATACTCGAATATAAGCCGATCCGAGTATAAGCCGAGGTCCCCAATTTTACCCCAAAAACTGGGGTAAACTGGGGACTCGAGTATAAGCCGAGGGTGGGAAATGAGGCACCTACCGGTTGGGGAAACCCTCCCTCCCTCAGCTGAGAAGGCTGGCGGCTCCCCCGCCCCGCCCTCTCACTGCACCGGCAGGGCTTCCCCGCGCCGTCCGGTAAAATGTGAAAAAAAGAAAAAAAAACAAAACTCGAGTATAAGCCGTATATACTCGAGTATAAGCCGAGGGGCTTAAAAAAAAAACAAAACTCGAGTATAAGCCGTATAGACCCGAGTATAAGCCGAGGGGACGTTTTTCAGCACAAAAAACGTGCTGAAAAACTCGGCTTATACTCGAGTATATACGGTAGTTATAACAAATATGTACATAGCACATATATACACATACACACACATACAAATTTCCATGCATTCTACTGAAGGTGCCAGTATGAGTCAATATACTCATTTGCAAAATCTCGAGTGTAGCAAGATCAGTAAATTTGCTTTCATTACTCTGCTTTCATTCTCTAAATATATTGACCACAAGATAATGCAGGTAATTGAAAATTTAAGTTACATGATCATAAGAATGGCAACCCTAGCTTCAGTGTAAATATTTTCCACGAAGTCTGAAAATAGGCCTGTGCAAACCTTATATTTTTCATGGGTTTAAGAGGCTTAATTTTCATACATCAAAGATCATTTTCACACGTTAAATCTAGCTATCTAACCTTAATTTTTTACAATGATGCCTCAAGGTTACTTTCATTCAGATTTATCATACCTTTACATTCTGCTGCGTAAATCTGTCTGAGGTATTAATAATTCGGGTGAACTTCATCCTGTATAAACCAAAACAAAAAAAAAACCCCACTCCATAATGTTAAACTTTTAAAAAAATGCAACTTCAGTATGTTTTAAAACCCTGATAAGTTTCTATTTCCAGACAAAATTATGTAGCAACCATTACTTTTACTCCCAAAATATGTCAAAATAACATTACCTTATTGGGTTGTTTGAATCAAAGGGCTCAGTTATCACTTCAGCAGTATACAAGTCATTTTTAGAAGATCGGTTTGTTTTAGGAGTAGAGGTCTGCTGAGGGCAAGCATCTAGTGGATTTTCAGTAACAGCCTGTGGAACCATGGCTTTTTCCGGTGTACTCTGGCTTCTCTTTTGCCGACAATGTCTTTTCAATCTCTTACTTTTTTGAGAAAATTCTTTTTCTTTCTCAGTTGGTGTTGTCCTATTAATTGGACCGCGAGCATTATTGTTCTGGTTATCATTAATATTGAAATCCTTCTCGTTTGCTTCCACTATGCTCTTCCGCTTTTTGGATTTATTTCTTACTCTAGTGCTATCACATTTTTCGGTGAT